>NC_037541.1:8037865-8044999 GCF_001531365.2 Cynara cardunculus var. scolymus
TAGAGGTAACATTTTCACTTAAAACCTCTTAATTGCTTTTAGAGCTTCCAATGCTTGCAAAGAAAGCCTAGATTTCAATGATTCAGATTTCAGATTTCAGACGTAAAAACAAACAGTCTGACTGATTCAGATTTCAGACTTCAGCACCACCTCTTAAAATTTAGAAATGAATTCAGACTTCAAACTTAAGCACCTCTTAAAAAACAAACGCCACCTAAGTATTTGTTCGATAAAACTAAACCTACCACTTGCAGACTAGAATACATTTTGAACACATTGTTAACCAATTATCCAAGCCTTTGAATGCATCATAGAGACATATTACGAATACCATGGTACAAACCACACATTGTGCATAGTGTGCACAGTTTGCAAATGTGGTTATGTGTTCGGATGACAATCTGCACAAGGTGCACAACATCTGGATTCACCAGTGGTGTGCACACTTTGTGATCACATTGTGCACATGGAACAAAATAATTATGAACACCTGTTGTATTATATTGAAATTGAGTAAATGGATGATGAAAAAGAACCCTAATTAACCTAACAATCAAAATCAATAAATCTAACCTAAAATCAAAATTGGAACTCTAATCTAAAATCAAAATAAAAAAACCCTTACCAAAAATTAAAATAAAAAACCCTAACAAAAACCAAAAACCAAAAACCAAAATCAAAATCAACATCAACTCTACATACACATATGTAAGACAAACTGTTAATTGCGGTACTATAGCGGTTAGCGATTCTAGAGGAAATAGCGGTTCGGCTAATCATCACAATTAGGCCGCAATTTTGACTTGCAATAGTGGTGTGAAAACCAAATTAGGAGTTAGGCTTTAAGTTGGACTTTTAAAAGGCTTAGAGAAGTCAATTAAGGGATTACTAACTAGAGGGTTGATTTTCATTTGCAATATTGGTATGTAAACTTCCTATTCTTTTCTCATCTCTTCAAGAGAGGAGAAAAAGAAAAAAGTCGCTTTTTCGACATGGAGATTGAATTAGATGAATGTGAGAGGTGTGGTCGCCGGATCTTGGTTGCTGGAGGAAGAAGGGGTGAAAGTAGCAGCAAAAGTAGAAAAGGCGATGACGAAAGACAAAAAGGAAGGTGTTGGCAAACTGGAAAAGCGGCAGGGCATCAATGCGTGGTGCATTCTTCCGATTGGTTGGTTCCGATGAGTAAACAAGCATTCCCTGTCGTGTCTTTTCTGTCTGCTTTCATCATATTCAGATATGTAATGGAGGGCCTACGTTTTGATGGGAGGCGCTGATGGAATTGAATTGTTGAGTCAGGAGAGATTTTTTAGGGTTTTAAAATGATAAATACGGGAAAAAATATACATATATGAGTTGTCATAAATATAATAAATTACACAATTACCCTTTATGTTTATTTGATAAATAAAATTAACTAAATTAAATGAGCAGACTCGAATGGATCTCATAGATCTCATATTTTAGGGAATTCTCAAAAGATTAAAACCATATATACACACACACACACACATACACATACACACACACACACATATATATATATATATATATAATCATTTAATCATTTGAGAACTCGAAAATTTATGAGATCCATTAGAACTTCTACCTTAGGGTTTCGTTTAACACGATCTTTTTTTTTCTTCTAAGTATAATATTTAATATATAGATTAACATATATTTGTTTCACAATGTGATAGTTTCATAATGTAAATATTTTTTATGTGTATTTTTTTGTTGTGGACAAACACATTGTGAAACAAATATATGTTAATCGATATTTTTAATCCTAATTTTAGATGGAAAAAAATCATATGGAAAAGCACAAATGCACTAGTTCTCAAGGTTATTACAATTTCATGGGTTTTCAAAAGAAGACCCCTTATATATATATATATATATATATATATATATGCATTTATGTATGTATAAATATATATAAGGGGGATCAAATATAAACCAAACCATTTGTACAAACCGTAAAAATCTTATTCAATCAATCATAATTTTTATTTTCACTTTTTTTTTTGTAATTATAACGGCTGATTATTCATCTTTATTGTGGAGAGCGATAATTATAGAAATTATCATCTTTATTATATTAATCTTAGAAAATATTTCAACACAATGAAAAATATATGAAACAATTTCATTTTTTCATAGAAACAAAAATATATAAAACAATTTCATGAAATAAAATATTATATAAATCAATTTTATCATATTAAATAATTTTATCTTATAAAACAATTTCATGAAACTAAACAATAAAATCAATAGGTTTATATAAATGATGTGGTTTGCAAATGGAGGGGGGAAGAACTTATCGTTGTGTGTATGTGTTTACACATGCATATGAAGGGGGAAGAACTTATCGTTGACTTCGTTGGACTTTTAATCATTTTTTCTTTAATTATAATTAAAATATTTAAATTTTAAAATGAAATTATAATTTATATTAATGAACGAGATCTTATGTTTAATAATTTGTTTCTAATTTTTTTATTAATTGTTTTATCTATATCTATACTATATTATAAATCATTTGACAAAAATTCTTAAAAACCACTTTTTATGTGTAAAGTACTGTTTATTAATGCATATTACTTAAAACTCAAGATTGCAAGTAGATTGTGCGTAAGTACAACTTATTAAAGCTCCATATCTGAATTCATGTAATTACCTGCAGATAAATATAATCAAATATAGGATAAACATCTCATTTTAAATATAAAAATCTAAAATGTAATTAAGATAATCATTGAGTTCTAAGAGAATAATCTTTATAAAATGTTATATTATTAAACCAAAAATAAATTATTTCGTTATTAAATTTAATTTAAATTATAATATTAAAAAAAATTACATAAAAAATGAGAATTTTTAAATAGTTGATTTTGATATTAACATTGATATTTTTTTTCAAATAATGATTTTATTCAGAAATAAAATCATTATTGCTTTCTTAGAAACACATAAAATCGTATTATAACATCGATAGAGACAAATAATAAAATAGAACATTGAAATCGATATATGTTTTGCTGCATTACGTGAGTACTTTTTTAATTATATATATATATATATATATATATATTATTTAATTAGAAAAAATGTGCAACCAATGAAAAAGTTTTTGACAACTCATAAAAGCATTAAAACAATTACACCAAAATGTTAAAATAACTAATATTTTTTTAATTTATTATTTTAATAGAATTTTATCATGTATTTATATTTGTTAATAAAACTTATAACATCTCATTTAATGTTTTCTAGGTTAGTTTATTGATTAAATTTGAATAATTGATTGTAAAAGTTTAATATATATTACAAATACAGATAAAGGAAATTTGTTGGACCTTTTGAAGCAATTATAAATTCTGGAAGATAATTCTGATTGGTCAATAAAAATCGATTTCAACGTCATTTATTTTTGTTAGTTTAGCTAAGCATTTATTTTTCTAGCTAGAGACCAACGTCTTCGAGCTAACGTGAGATCCGCTTAAGGGCCTATTGGTTTAAGTAAACATTTAATGTGCTTCCCGATCGAAGAAGTCATTTTTGGATGAGAAACTATGTGTTTTCGGGATCTGCGTGCTCCTTGGTTAGAATCTCTAAGGGAGATGTCATAATTGAGGTTTTGAATAAGACGACCTTTTTATTTTGCATTTTTTTCATATTGAAAAAGTATGAAGAACGGGTTGACGCCTGCCCAGTTCCAGAAGGTCAAGGAAGCTGGTGACATTTAAAATCACTGCTAATATATGCGGTATTGGCCAATTCAGTATTCCATGTTGGGATTAGTTAAAATCAAATAAACTTTCAAATTTTGAGTGATTAAGTTTCCAAAACTATAAAATACTAAATCCTTAAACTTTTTAAAATTAAAGAAATAAACAAAATTTTGTATATTGAACGATTAAGTCTCTAAACATTTTCAATAAAGTTCTCACACTTGTAAAATAAAAGAAATATACCAATTTTCTATCAATAAATCAATAACACAGTATAATAAACCAATAAGATGAAATGATTAAATACCATTTTTCATATTCGTTATTTTTTTTCAGATACGAATAAAAATATAAAAAAAACTAATAGTTACTATTTTTCAGATTAAAATGACAATTACAAGAAAATGCATTTGATTGTCATTTGAATTAGAAAAATAAGTAATTTATACTATATTATAAAGCATTTGACAAAATCTCTTAAAACCCGTTTTTTATGCATGAAGTACTATTTATTGATGCATATTACTTGTAATTCAAGATTACAAGTAAGTTATGCATAAGTACAACTTGTTAAAACTTCATATTTGAATTCGTATAACTAACTGTCGATAAACATAATCAAATAGAAGATAAACATCTCATTTTAAATATAAAAACTATAAAATATAATTAGGATAATTATTGAGTTTTAACAAAATACTTAATTATTATCTCTATAAAAAATTATATTATTAAACAAGTACTTTTAAATATTTAATTTAATATTAAATTTGATACATTTTTTCAAAATTCTATGATATATCTTCAAATTTTATACTTTATTCAAAAAATAAAAACACTATCATTTTTTCATTACCAAATAAAATCATATTATAACATCGACGTTGACAAAATAAAACGAAACATCAAAATTTAGATACATTTTGTTGCATTGTACAAATACTCTTCTAGTAGTTAATAAAATGAGCCTTTTTTTAAATAAGTTTAATAATTTATTTATTTAAAAAAAATTAGTGGGCCTTTTTTTGACTTTTCTATACAAATAAATTCATTTAATAAAATATAAGAAAAAAGAATAAAAATTGATCATGATTCATCCTAATTTGACTGATTATAATGAAAAGTAAACAAGGAAGTAGTGTGCAATTTCTTGGAAGATGCCTATTTTGGACAAACTTTTATGTGATGTTTCTATATGTTGGATTATCCAAAGCTATAAAGTTCTACATTTTAAAAAGCCTTTATTACTTTATTTACTTTTTAGGGGCATTTGGGATTATTTATAAAAATAATTTATTGATTTATTTTGGTGTGACATCGATAATAAATACTTTTGAGTGTTTGATAGACAACTTATACCGGTGCCAAACTGGTTATAAGGAGTTTTTGAAAAAGTTAAACTCTTCTGACTTATAATAAGTTGATAAGTGCTTTTGTAGAAAAACATAAGTTGTTTCATATAAGCAATCCCAAACACCCCCTTAATATATTAGAAGGGTATTCGTGTGATGTACCAAAATATTTTTTAATTTTAGTGTTTCGTTTTATTCTTTGTTTTTGTTTATGTTATAATATGATTTTTTGTGGTTTTGAGAAATCGATAATGTTTTTATTTTTGAATAAAATATAAATTTAAAGATATTATAAAATTTTGAAAAAAAATATAAAAGTTCTCTTTTTTATATAATTTCTTTAATTCAAATTTTTATTATAATTTAGATTCAATAATAAAGAAATTTACTTTGGTTTAATAATATAAGTTTTTATAAAGATAATAATTAAGTATTTTGTTAAACCTTAGTGGTTATTCTAATTATATTTTAATTTTTTTATATTTAAAGTAAGAAGTTTTTCTTATATTTGATTATGTTTATCTGCAGTTAGTTATACGTATTCAAACATGAGGTTTTAATACGTTGTACTTATGTACAATTTACTTGTGATATTAAATTTTAAGTAATATACATCAATAAACAATATTATATGAATACAAATAGTTTTTAAGAATTTTTGTTAAATACTTTATAATATAGTATAAATATTCTAGACTATTTTTATGTTTTTTATGATCATATTTTAGTATTTTCATTAAAAACATTATTAAAAAAAAGAATAAATTACAAAATTCGTCCATGTTGTTTGTTGATACTCTTGCTTTCGTTTACTACAAATCTACATTTGTGGTTTGCATTTGGGTTTGCTTTTCGTCCCTCTTTTCTAATAATCGTTAAGTTGGTCACGTCATGTGCACCCCTGCATTACTTACAGTGCGTTTGATATACTAAACATAGCATAACAGAATAAAACATAGATCTTTATTTCATGTTTGTCATGAATTTTATGTAGAACAAAGTAGAACAAAGTGGAACAATCCTGTTCCACCCTACCCCATGAAAACATGATGGAACAAGGTGAAACAAATTTATATTTTATTAATATAACTTTTAAATAAAACATAATTATTTTCTAAAACATCAAATAAGTCTATTTTTTACATTTTTTACATTTTATTGAATTTTAAATTTTATTTATTGTATTTTATATTTTTTAAAGTTTTATTTTACAGTCTATAAAATATTATTTTAATACGGTTTTTATATTTATTTTAATTTATGTAATTTATTATCTATTATTTATAAAAATAATGTAGAAAAGGATAATATAAAATTTGGAAACTACATAAACTTTTTATTTTGGTATCATTTTGATTGTTTTGGTGAAAACTTTCTAATGATATATTTTGTTGTAAAAAATAATTATTTTATTGTAATTTAATAAATTACATAAATCAATCAAAATATATAAACAACTCATTCGAGATAAATTGATCATTTTATTTATTTTGTTCTATCCAATTTTATTTTAGGGAAAAGTACAATAAAAACCAATGGACTTTCTTGTTTGAAATGATTAAGTCCTTAGACTTTTTTTTGGAACAAATAAGTCCTTGGACATTCCAAAACATGTTAAATAAGTCATTGGACAATTTTTTGGAACAAATAAGTCCTTGGACATTCCAAAATATGTTAAATAAGTCCTTGGACAATTTTTGGAACAAATAAGTCCTTGGACATTCCAAAATATGTTAAATAAGTCCTAGGACAATTTTTGGAACAAATAAGTCCATGGACATTCCAAAAAATGTTAAACAAGTCATTGAACAATTTTTGAAACAAATAAGTCCTTGAACAATCTAAAACATGTTAAATAACTTCTTGAACTTTTATAAAACATGTTGGATACATTCTTATGACCTGTACAACTAGTTAAAGTGGTAAAATAGTTAAAAAAATCCGAAAAAAACCCAATGAACATTCATATTTTGAACGATTAAGCCCCTAAATATTTTTTGAACCAAAAAGTATTTAGATCTATAAAATTAAACAAATATAACAAAAAA
>NC_037541.1:8045177-8058037 GCF_001531365.2 Cynara cardunculus var. scolymus
AAATAATATATTTTATAATTTTTTTTATTTTTTTAGTTTAAAAAATCACTGACAAAATATATTTCCGGATTTTTTTCACTATTTTACCACTTTATCGTTTAAAATATGAATGTTCATTGGGGTTTTTTCTGGATTTTTTTCACTATTTTACCACTTTAACTAGTTGTACAAGTCATAATAATGTATCCAACATGTTTTATAAAAGTTCAAGAAGTTATTTAACATGTTTTGGATTGTTTAAGGACTTATTTGTTCCAAAAATTGTTCAAGGACTTATTTAACATATTTTGGAATGTCCAAGGACTTATTTGTTCCAAAAAATTGTCCATTGACTTATTTAACATGTTTTGGAATGTCCAAGGACTTATTTGTTCCAAAAAAAAGTCCAAAGACTTAATCATTCTAAACAAGAAAGTTCATTAATTTTTATTATACTTTTCCCTTTATTTTACCAAATGTTAAACGATTATTCTATTGTATTCTATTTTATTCTGAACACTAAAAACACCTTTAGGGATATTTT
This sequence comes from Cynara cardunculus var. scolymus, assembly GCF_001531365.2. Taxonomy (NCBI): domain Eukaryota; kingdom Viridiplantae; phylum Streptophyta; class Magnoliopsida; order Asterales; family Asteraceae; genus Cynara; species Cynara cardunculus. The sequence continues at coordinate 8,045,701 of NC_037541.1, forward strand.
GGCTTTTCTCCCGTTGTATCTCTTTTTCCTATTTTGTCCATTATCTCTTGTGACTTTCTAGCTATGCTTCTTCTCTTTCCTACTCACTTTCTTCGAGAACCTGACCAAAATAACCCTATAAAATTTAGAAATTACATTTTTAACCCCAAAATTTGAGGATTTTTAAAACTAATCCTTCCTTACCCTCTATGCACCAGCCCGTGCATAGAGGGACCAACGTGCAAAAATTAATACTGTGACACTTGATTTAACCCAAGCATGACATAATAACACATGCACCTTTGAACAAGACCCAAGGGCCCCACCATCTTTTTTTCCTTTTTAAATCTCTTCTTTCCCACGTTATATATAAACTAAAAGGTATTCGCGTAACGTAGCGAGTTACATCTTAGTTTTAATATTTCATTTTCTTTTTTATCTCAATCGATGTTATAATATGTTTTTATATGATTTTGAAAAAACGATGGTGTTTTTATTTTTAAATAAAATACAAATTTAAAGATATCATAAAAATTTGACAAAATTATATCGATATTAGTATCAAATTAACCATTTAAAATCCTCAATTTATGTGTAATTTTTTAATTCAAAATTTTTAATTATAATTTAATTTAAGTTCAATAACGAAGTAATTTATATTTGGTTTAATAATATAATTTTCTTATAAAGATAATAGTTAATTATTTTGTTAGAACTCGATAATTATCCTAATTATAAATAGATTTTTTATATTTTAAAATGAGATGTTTATCCTCTATTTGATTATGTTTATCCGTAGTTAGTTACACGAATTCAAACATGGAGTTTTAATATGTTGTACTTATGCATAATTTACTTGTAATCTTGAATTTTAAGTATTATGCATCAATATACAGTACTTTATGCATAAAGTATAGTTTTTAAGAGTTTTTATCAAATGTTTTATAATATAGTATAGATATCTGGTTTATTTCAAAATTCATCGATATATACATACCAATCCATGTGTTTACAAAAAAAAATTATCTTCTCCAAATTCTCAAGTGTAACACCACACATCTCACATTGAATATGATACATAATTCATTCAAAGAAATACATGTATTACATCACTTAGGTTCCATAGTACAAGAAACTAAAGTACAAAGTACACAATCCAAAAATTCCAAAATACAAGTTTTTGTACTACATAACATGCAACTTCAAAACTAAACATGTCCATAGGCTGATCTTCACATAGTTATGTAAATAGGGAAACAAATTACATTTTCCCTTTCCTTTTACTATCATGGTACTCGGTTGTTCCTACAATACATATTTGAACGACAAATGAAGGTTAGACCTGAAGGTCTAGTGAGATTCTCTTTTCCTTGTAGTTGCAAGGTGAAGATCACCAAATCATTAATTAAAATCAACTTTCATATAAACAGAACATAACCTCATAATTCACAATGACCAGCATCCCTCTGGTTGTAAAGACCATATTTTTGGACTTAGAATAATTTTAATCATCATATAGCAGGGCCAGAGCCCCTCTGGTTCCATTGACCAGAGCTTTTTGTCTTACCAACCAGAGCTCTTCTTAAGTTAACATTCATATATTTACAGTCATGTACATAGAATGAATTTAAATATTTTCCCAAGTATAAAAAGAGTATAAATTAAAAGCTTATATATGACCAGAGCCTCTGTTCCTACTAACCAGAACCTCTGGCTCAATTACAAAGACCAACCAGAGCTCCTCTGGTTTAACTGTGAAGACCAACTAGAGCTCATCTGGTTCGTCTTACTTTGCTAAAGTCATTTCATGTAAATAATCTCCAAGTTAAATAAAAGAAAGAAGTTTTATGATTAATTTGAAATACAACTTTTATGACACAGAGCCTCTGGTCCAAGTAAATGTTTTGTAATAAGGACTTATCATAAAGAGATTAACTAGAACCCCTCTGGTTCTACTCGAGGAATGACCAAAGCACATTTGGTTCCTTTCAAGGAACAACCAGAGTCCCTCTGGTTCCTCATAACTCTTACACTTTGTCAAAAGCATGGTTATCGAAAACCTCTGGTCATAAGCCGAATTTTCCCCTTCTCAATAACATAATTACTATTATTTCCAATAAGAGCAACATTTATGAGTTCTCAATTCACAAAAAAAAAATAAGAACTCAAAACTATTGCAATCTTAAGAAACATAACAACAAGAGCTATAATAATGGTCACACATACAAATGCCACCCTTATATCCAAATGTACACCTCTCCTTGATATGCCACCCTTATATCCGAAGGTACACCTCTCCTTGATATGTCACCCTTATCCCATGGAACACCTCTCCTTGATGTGTCACCCTTATTTCCTCATAAAAAATCTACAGATTATTTCCAATCAAGACAGACCGAAGTCACAACCGTCTTAAAGGAACATCATCTATAGTTTTAGCCAATAACAGTTTCAAAACAGTTTTATTTCAAAACTTTGAAACTCAAGAACCAACAATTCTTTAATATAATCTTCCAAACTCAAAACCCCTTTAATCCTTAAAATAGGATATCATCTTCAACTTTTAAAAGAAGCAGAATCTTCTTTATATTTCAAAACAGTTTTCTAAACCCAAATTCATAAAGTTCAAATCAACTACTAAAGCAGTTACCTTTCTTCATCAAAATCATCTATCGAAGTTCATATATTTCGAATATCAATATATAAGGATTTTAATAACAAAACTCATCTTATGCACAAATTTGAAGATAGTTCACACAACAAAGCTTCAAATAATCAATATAGAAACTTCAAATCACTTTTACGCAGGTTTTCTCTCAAGAACACATCTTTACCGCCACACACACACTTTTCTTTTTCATAAAGATCTCCCCAATAAGATAAGATTGATCTTATCTTCTTTATTATTAGAAAATTCTCAAGGCGGTGGAGGTTTAATATTATAATACATATCCTTCTCTTCCTCCTTAACCAAGAATATGCATACACATATATTTTAACAATTCTCATGTATGCACAGTAACATATTTGCACACACACACACACACACACACACATATATATATATATATATATATATGATCCATGCATTTACTTATGCATATAATCACCCTTATAAATAAATATGCACATTATCACATATTCACATAGTAATCATATAAGGATTACCTCAACCATTGCTGCCTTAAATCCTAGTTATCACATCAAGGATCAATGTTTGTGATTGAGAAAGTTAGATTACGTGTTCTTGGTGGACAGTTAGTCAACAATGTGGTAGATTATATTCCAAAAACGCAAAAAGCTGTTGTATTGTTGCCGATACACTTAATATTTCCAAGTTTGATCAATTATTTAGCTAAAAAATTAAACTTACCTGATTTTCAAAATCGTTTTAACTTAACATATAAATCTTTGTCATCTGGTTCGGCTGTCGAGTTATTTGACACTAATGATACGAGACATTTTTTGGCTATTGGTGTGGATATCTTGTTGCAAGCCCTAATATTGTATATTTGCAATCATGGTGTTGAAATTTATTAATTGAACTCAAATCAAGAGCTTGTTCCAGCCACTGTGTATTAGCTTGAGCACCCTCAGTATATACTTCCACTCGTTCTATATGTGTCAAACTAATGTGAGTTGGGTTCCAGGCAAAACATACTTCCACTCATTCCATACCACTCGTTCCAAAGTGATGAGACAACTCCTAATACTCCATATCATTCATACCAAACTCAATATCAACCGTTTCAAACCCCACTTGAAACATACCAATCTCAGTATCATCCGTTTCATAACTAGGACATGAAACTCCATATCAGTTGTACGACACTCCATATAAGTCATACATGAAAATGGTCTGACGTACCAATACCAAGATCAACCATCTGATTATAACATTCATATTTCTAAAATTTCTGCCGAAAAATATGACGCCAATTTAGATGACACTGAAAATGCGTCTGAGAAATATAAGGTTGATCTTGATCCTTATTATAGGGATGTCTCGGGGGATTGTTTGTATCATCCCAATTTAGATGAATATTTGAGGCTACAATCAGATTGTAGTTATAGTGAATCTGATACGCAACATAAAGAAGGGGTGGAGGAGGAAGATAAAAAGGTCTTGGTAGGGGTAATATTAGTGCTCTGGTGGGTTATAATTTATTTTGGGGTATGTCTCCCTTATTACCAATGCCAGTCTTATTGTGAAGCCTAAAGAACCGGCCCCCAAATATCAACGTTCTAAACGAGTTAAAGTTGGGAAAAAAATTTAAGAGTAAAAAATACTTGATACTATCCCTAGGACTGAAATGTCTTGAAAAGGGTTACCAGATGAAAACCACCCGCTCCACGAGATCTAGGTTCGAAGCATTATATATATTAGAAAAGTACAAATGGCGAATAAGAGCAAACGTAATTAATGATACGATGTTGTATCCGGTTCGTACATTTAAGGATTTACACACATGTTCACAAACGCAAGTGTATCCCAATTACCGTCAAGCAAACAAAAAGGTGCTAGGTCATATACTGAAAGATGCAATGAATGACACAAGTAGAAGACAAGAATCATGACATCTTCGTCGATATGAAGAACAATCAGTTAGCTATATGCAAGCTTGGCGTGCAAAGTGTTATGCCATTATCCTCCTAAGAGGTGACCCGGAGGAATCATTTTCCTTACTCCTGGTATACTGCTACAATTTGGACAAGGCTAATCCAGGGACCGTAACGAAGATCGATAAGGATGAACTGGCATGGTTTGAGCGTCTATTAGTCGTCATTGGTTGTGCGGTAAGAACATTTTCATTGAAATTATATGTATATTTACACTATTTTTATATATACTCATTTTGTTTGTTTTTTTTTTAATTTTACAGATTCAATCGTTTGTGAATCACTTACGACCCCTGATTATAATAGACGGTGCTCATTGAAAGGTCCTTACTTAGGTACCATGTTTTTGGCTGTTTGCATGGACAGAAACAATCAAATTTTGCCTATTTGCTTATGGGGTAGGCAAGTTAGCGAGTGGGGAGTCCTGGACATGGTTTTTATCCAAGTTGAAAGAATGCATCAGTGAGCTAGAAAATTTGTGCATCATATCTGACCGACTGCTTCCATCAACATGGCGATTAGATTTGTATTTCCTACCGTGAATCACGAGCTTTGTTGTCGGCATCTCGAAATGAATTTACGATTTTAGAGTGAAAAAAGACAAGTTGTTGGGAGAGATGTTTTGGAGGACATGCAAAGTTTATACGGTGGAAGATTTTGAACAAAAGTTAGGCGAACTTCGTCAAGCTTTACCAGTCAGTGCAAGAAAAACACTTGACGATGCCAACAAACGAAGTGGTCAAGAGCATATTTCGTTGGAATACATTAGAATGTCATGACTTCCAATAGTGCAGAATCCGTAAACGCATTGACAAGGTATGCACAACGTCTTCTGATCTTGATGTTGATTATTTTTCTCGCATGTCACTGCAACAATGGTATTACGACCGTCGCGAAGTTGGAGGTAAATATATATAAAAATGCATATTTGTTTTACGTAAATGTTTTTAACCTTATTGAACTATACATTATGCAGCCTCACTTGAACAGGAACTTACCCTATGGGTGGAGGAAAAAGTGATTAAAATAATTAACAAAAGTGCAACATGGATATCACACAATGTTACAAGCACCATGTTTGAAGTAAAAGATGTCCATATGAATGATATTGTGATAGTAGTTCACAGGAGGACTGGAATGACATAAACGAATTTTTGGCCGACAAAATACTACACGACGCAAATTTACCGAGCTACATACTTGGAGGCACTAAATCCTGTTAATCCTCCTGTGGCATGGGATATCCCATTGAATATATGATCATGAAACCACCTCTTGTGAATAAAAAACGAGGACATCGACAAGGTACCCGTGAATGCATCCCTTCCCAAGGAGAGGTCGTATATGAAAAATAATGTAGTAGATACGGTCAGGAGGGACATAATCATCGCATTGTCCAAGTACATTACCAGCGGATGAAGAGACTATGAGAGCAGCTAGGAGGGCATCTGCTAGCATGAAAAAAATCAACTGAGCACAAATTTGATATAAATAAACCTAGTAGGTGACTATGTTTTATTTGTGTTTTTTTATCTAAGTCTTAAATTTGGGGTGTTACAACTATATTGCATATGTGTCTTTTTTGTACATTTTGCATGTTAAGTTTTATAAATTAATTGTGAAGTAGATTTTCAAAACATAAACATTAACCATTACTAAATTGCCCGACTCGAAAACAACAACATAAGCGTACGATGCGAAACTAAACATATACGTTAATTCTCCTATGGATAAAATGCTTTACACTCAGCAATCCAGAAATGTTTTTCATCAAGCAAGTCTTGCATTACTTCAAATGTTTGACCGAGTTCAGTGGCACGAGCATTATCAACTCGAATATCTTTTTGTAGTTGTTTTACTACTTTCTTCCTCTCTTTGATCCCTTTGAGGATTTGATCCTGCAGTGCCTTGTTATTACGTCATTTGTCAAATATATCTTTGATTTCAGCCTCGGCTTTTTCAATCGACCGCTTCATTCTAGTGGACGTTATTTGAGAAGACGGAGAGTTTGACGATGATGCATTTCCATCCATAACGATGACGATGATGCTTGGTAGAGAGAGTTTGATAGTTTGATTGTTGTAAATTTTTCTTAGATTATGGGAGGTATATATACCAAATTATCGTGGTGACAACTCAAACCCGAGGTGACAACTCAATTTCGGGATGACAACTCAATACCGATGTGACAATTCAATACTGGGGTGATAAATTTTTATTAGGTATTTTATGATCATGTTGTGTTTTTAGTTTTGTATTATGTTATATTTATTGTTTTGTGACTAGATAAATGTACAGATAAATGTAACAAAAAATATAACTTTATACTCAATACACAACTTTCTCATATATATTACCGAATACGGTTCTTGTATAACTCATTAGCAAGATACATCCTAGATGTTCTATTAAGAACCTTAGAATCGTAAGCTGGGTAACTATGAATATAATTTATATCACTAGTTGCCATGATTTCTGCCATAAACCAACAAGCAAAAGTGCCACAATCTCCCGAGTTTGGTGCTTGTTGAGGGATGTTGGAGATATAAGTGTGGCTAAGCTTCCAGTCTTGAGGCATATCTTTTTCTCTTTTATGCCAAAAATTGATCTTATGTAAGTATTTTGGAATATTACATTTCAAAAGTTCAATTCTTTGTAGGCAAACCAGGTAAAGAGCTGGCCCAATCATGTTATCATATATGCGGATCACCCACGTCTCTAGTTCTAGAACCGTCATGAATCAATGACATCGTTTACATGAATCGGGATGATGACCTACAAAAAAAAATTAATGGATCATCATAAATCAATATTTATTTGGAAATGCTTCATATATTAACTTATTTTTACCTCGTCAACTAAAAACCAAGGCGGATAGTATTTTTTTGTGTGCCATCTATCAAATTAAGAAATTGTAGTATAGGTTGTGACATAAACTGTAATGCCTGAGACCATAATATTGTACGTTGTAACTCGTCACGTCTTTCTTTCATCAGCAAATGTGCCAACGTATCAGCATGATGTTAAAATAATACTTGACTCAGAAAAAGAAAATAATAACTAGTAAATAAACCTTATCGCAAATAAAAAGAATAAATATTGCTTACAATTGTATCCAACCAACCGTCCTCCAACAAGGTCCTCCAATAGGGCATACCCCATGGTTTACATTCTAAAGGAGGTATTTCGAGTCCTTTTAGCTTATTGTTCGTATATGATTCGAAGATGTCAAACTCAGTCCTCCATTTCGGGGCCTTGTATGTAGGTGTTGAATCCGATAACGACGTATATGGAGATCTGACCATCGGACCCGGGTGTCTGATGCGTTTCTTGCACAAAGGTGGCTTTTCCTCCGGTATCATAGACGATGCAGTGTTATCAACATAATTTTGTTCGAAACTAAAATTCGGTTGATAACAATCATCATCTGCAGGGGTTGTATTCGGTTGATATAAATTATTTTCATGTTCAAAGTCTTCATTGATTTCAGGCTGTTGAAATTGTTGATATTGTTCGGGCTGTTGAAAATGTTGAGACTATCACATGAAACTATTGATTATTTAAATCATGTCCAATAATATATAAGTAAAAATTTAAAATATATACCTTCATGGGATCATTTGAGCACTGAACTTGCTCTAGTAGGTCTTTTATGTGCGTTTGAGCAACCATTGGATCGACGACCCCGTTGTGAACAAGTTCAATAGTCTCCTGAATATTTCGATTCAGTTGTTCAATATATTCCGTGAAATCATCATACGATTGCGACTCTGACGAACTCAATGCACCGGTCTGTTTCTTTGCACCCCTCTGAAAACAACGAGAACTTGACCTCCACCATGGACATTGTAGCTCTACGTCAGTAGGTGTTAACGTAGTACGTGGAGCAAGCCCTTCTATATAATATATTCATTTAAGTATTTAGTTACAGTTAATAAAATAAATTATTCGAGATAAGTTGGTCAAACTCACATCCTCGATATCATCGAGATATATGTATCTAAGACAATCATGCCACAATAATTGTTTCATGCATTGCCAGACACATTACCTAGGTATGACTCAATCGATCCGTAAACTATAAGAAAACGAAGCATATGGAAATGCTTCCAATATCTATGTCTACATTTTATTTATTTTATAGTTAGTAAACAATTTAAATTAAATACAACTTCGTTATTTTACGGTTAGTAAACAATTAATTAAAAGTTACCTTAAATGCAAACACGAATCCGGACAATGTGTATCTGCATTTGCATTCAGACGACTCACATTTTTGAACGTGAGTTTTTTTCGCGTTTTGGTAACGCAACATTAAGTTGAGAGTATAGGGACTCCCAAAAATTATTATCTCATGGATACTTGTGTCATAAAAGTATTATAGATCAGTAATACAATGTACGTAATAAAACTATAAAACAAAATAGTTTAAACATATACCATATTTAAAAAAATACTTGTTCCAAGCATCCAGATTTTCGACTAACCATAAATAGTCATCAGAGACTATATGCTTCTTTTGTTGACCAATAAATCCAATGAAAACCAGAAGCAAAAGACATAGGCGTACTGCACCAATGTTTGTTACTGTTTAGAATTTTTGTTGCTCAAAAACTCGGATAAAATCACTCATGCATACCGGATGATTTTCGTCAAGGTCTAAAACCCAAGATCTAAAGGACGGCTCTGTTATCTCTGGTAACGAAGGCTTGTTCGGACCAAATTTCATACCAGTAACGAGACAAAATCTCTTCTCGCCCGAAACGTAAAAGACGTCCTCCGACATTAAAATACAATGTCTCTTTAGGTCTTGCTCAAGTGGTAACACCTGCATTTGTAAAATTAAATGCACGAGCATCGGATCTTGATGTGTTGATTAAATATCGAGCCAATGACCGAAGCAAGTATTTCTAAACACTTCTAGTCTGTTTCCCGACCGCTGCAATGCCCTCAAATTTATATGTGAAATTTTAATACTTGATTTTATGTTAACAATGCTTCATAATAATCTCCCTAATAGATACAATATAAAGAGGATATAGAAACATCATATAAAAAATACATTGTAAAAATAAGATTATATTAGAAATGCGATTATATTATGTAAGTTATTATATACTCACGACACGTGTCACACAACAATACTGCTAAGGAGTATGTAAACCTATAGGGTCATACACAAGAATACATTTGCTTCAATTTGAAAGTAACCTAAAGGTCATGACTGACAGTTAAGTAATCATTATTGAAGAATAATTGTATAATATGTGTTAAAACGTAATTATGATAATTACAGAGTATTAGCTGAAAATAAACATAATTATTTAAAGTTTTAGATAATTATGTAATTATTTACAGATAAATATCAAATCTTATTTAAAGTTATATGATGACTATGATACCAATATATATAAATAAAGTGTTAGGCCAATTCAGTTTGAGTGTGAAAAATTCAATTCTCTGAATTTTGGCTATCAGTCTCTATACACATATTTAGACTTAGGGTTCTTTTGGGCTATCACCTGGTGGAGGATCTACGTGTGTTCATGTGTGGATCAACTATAGAAGAAACTGTGCTCTGTTTCTAAGTGTCACATCAGACTTTTCACCAGATCCTAAAAGGTACATTTCTAAACACCTTATGGTGTGTTACAATTTAATTAAATGTCTCATTGGATCTGGCTTGGGTTTTAAATTTAGATTTTTTTTTTCTAAATTATTGTACTGATATTATATTTTTCCGTTGCGTTCAAGGTTACAAGTTTCTTTTAAAACCCAACATATTAGAATTAATATATTGTAAAAAAGAAATTATTCTAAAAATACATTGTAAAAATGAGATTATATCAAAATTAATATATTGTAAACTTACCATGATGTAGACGATTAAATTTCGATAATGACTGTATTAAGGTAATGGAGATTGTATTATGGTAATGAAGATTATATTAAAAAAAAATGAGACTAAAGAATTGGTGTTGTGTTGGTAATATGAAATTTGAATTGTTTATATAGTGAGGTTGAGTAGAAAAAAAGACAAAATCGAATAGTGTTTCGTATTGAGGAGCAAAAAAAAAAATCAGTCTTGGGTGGGGTCCTTACGCACCGCGCACCGGCCAGTGCGTAAGGGTCAGGTCACGGGTGCTTCAGCGATCCATCACTTCACTTGTCTAGGCTAAGGTTTCGGTCAAAGCAATTTTATTTTTTTGCACTTCAGTCCCTGGCGTCATGTTAGTTTTTTTTGCAATTAAGCCCCTATACGCACCGCACAATGCTAGAAGGGTAACCGAGGGTTATTTTTTTTAAAGTTTAAAATTTGATGGTTGAAATTGTAATTGTTTATATTTGGTGGGTTATTTTGGTCATGGACCCCACCTTCTTCATCTTTCTCCATTACGCACACAACAAAAGCGCATGTAAAACAAAGGTAGAAATAAAAAAAATACTCGAGTTAACGGATCATTTTTCTTATTCAAATCGGTCTCATAACAATTTCTCTTCTTGATTGATTCAAATGTCATTAGGTTAGACATGCAATTGTGACGGTCAGATCCGCAATTACGATAACCAGGTCAGCAATTGATATTTTTTTGTCTTTTAACTATTAGGATTTAGATATTGCGGATGCAGTAAAATTTAGGTCAAGCCGAAGGTTAAAGTGGAGGCTATTGCTGACAATGGGTTTGGTGAGTGGTTCCTAACTTACAATTCCGGTGGTAGGAGAGAAAGTGGCATTGAAGTTTAAAGGAGAGGGTGGTGGGTTGAAGATCGTTGATAGCATCTCATGTAGGCAACTGTCAAAAAATGTACTAATCGCTTGTACGTATGTTTATATACATGCAGTGGGGATCCAGGAAATTAATAGGGTAGGGACACGTTAGATGAGACGTACGAGAGGCAAGCATATGGTCATATGGGACTGAGGGAAACCATATAAGACGAGGGTAAAAATAGAAAATTTAAGCTAGTCAACAAACGTTTTTGGTCTTTGACTGAGTGCTTTTCTCCCCGGTCCTTAAGGGTTAGATCCGCCCCTGCATACATGTAGAATAATATAAAAGAAAATAAAAAATGACAAAAATACCATTATGTGAGAAGCACATGGAGCATTTAACCATAATGGTAGATTTGTAATAAGCAAAGTCATCAGATAAAATCCAAAGTAATGAATATGCTTGTCCTACTGAGACAAAACTTGTAACCAGGACTGGACCTACGCTTTGGCGTATGGTTGCCCGTGAAGCCATAAAAATATAAGGCCTAGGTGTAAATTTTTTAAGGTATATAAGTGTGAAACCATAAGATTTTTGGGTTGAAACCATAAACATTAAAATCTTTAAGAAGTTTAAATGAAAAAGTAAAAAATAGTCTTCACATGCCAAACTTGACGATGATGGTTGGAAATCAGTTACCTTGGTAACCTTCAAATACTTTAAGGGTGCGTTTGGTACGTTAGACAGGGTGGGACAGGATAGGACAGAACACAATTGTCCTATGTTTGGTGTGGTTTTATGTGAGACTAACTAGAACAAACTAGAACAAGGGTGGGACAAGGTTGTCCACCCTTTACCCATGGAACTAAGTAGAACAAGAAACTTTTTACCACTTTACCCTCAAAAACCTCATACGCATACCTTCCTTCTTCCCCTTCACTCTCCTCTCCTCTCCTCCATCGCTTCCACCGCTCAACCGGCGATCGGTGACGGCGACTTCCGATGGCCGCCGCTGCTGCTTCTCC
>NC_037541.1:8058076-8117170 GCF_001531365.2 Cynara cardunculus var. scolymus
CTCCCGATGGCCGCCGCTGCTGCTTCTCCGATGGCCGCCGCTGCTGTTTCTCCCGATGGCCGCCGCTGCTGCTTCTCCTATGGCCGCTGCTGCTTGTCCCGATGGCCGCCGCTGCTGCTTCTCCCGATGGCCGCCGTTGCTGCTTCTCTCGATGGCCGCTGCCGCTTCTTCCGATGGCCGCCGCTGCTGCTTCTCTGATGGCCGCTGCTGCTTCTTACTGCAACTACATCACGAATTTGAAGAAACTCTTCAAATACCTTTCTTCTTGTTTCATGCAAGTAAGAAATTATATTTTGATGGTGGTTTCGTACTCGATTTCGTCAACAACTTGATTAATTGAAGTACTTATTAGGGATTTTAATGAAGTATTATGATTTATTTCGAGAGTTTACATTGATTATGATTGCTGAATGTTGTTGTTGTTGTTGATGAATTATTAGGGCTGTAGTGGTAGTAGGACCAGTGTTACTAGAATGCATTTCGTAGTGAAAAAACACTAAACAGCTCACTGGGGGTAAATTGGTCATTTTAACCAGTTCTATCCTGTCCTGTCATGTCTTACCAAACGTTGAACAGCTGTCCTGTCCTGTCCTGTCCTGTCCTGTCCTGTCCTGTCCCGTCCCGTCCTGTCCTGTCCTGTCCTGTCTGCGCATCAAACGCACCCTAATGGTTTTAATTCACTTCCCTTCTTTTTTCAATTTTTATTTTTACACTTTTTCATATTAATTAATTATTAGCAAAAATACATTAAAAAAATTAATAATAATACATATTTCATTTTGCAAGTTACACCGTTAGAAAGATTTCTTTAATACCTTCAAAAACGGGCCAAATATTGAATTTTTTTTAATGTTAACACATAAAAGATAACATATTTTTAACGTTAACTGTATGTGCTTATGATCAAACAGTAGTTTCTAATTAATTTTTTATTTTATATTACGATAGTTAGTTGGTGTAACCACTTATGTCTTGCTATTATCTTAGTTAACGTGCAAATAAACATGTGGAGAGGATGATTCATTGGGATTGATATGAGCGTCCTATTAAATTGCATTGCTAGAATTAATGTTGTATATTTCAAAAAGGTTAACTTTCTTGTTTCTCTTACGGTACAATCCTCTTCCCAGTGAACCCCCTTTTTTTCTCGGTCCATAGAGATGAAATGTAGGATTTATTATTTATTATTGATCATTGAAATACGCTTTAAAGTTAGAGAGTCTATTTAGTTTTTTTAAAAAAAACTTGTATTATAATTAATAAAAAAATATTTTTTTTAAATGTTGGTTCTATACATAATTAATCCCTATTGCGGTAGTGTAACTAGCCTTGAACCCATTTAAAATTTCGTAAAATTTGTAACCGATCCCGAATCATTAGGTCATAAACAGTCGCTACCAATCCTAATCGATCTTGATCCCAATTCGTTTTATTCATATTGGGTCGATTGTTCATTCATATTTCTAGCTTCCACAATTCAAATGAATAATTTATCTTTTGGGTCGGTCCCAATCAATATGAATGAATACAAAGACGATATAAAATATCTCCACCAACTATTTTATTTTAGAAATTCCGAAGACTTGAATTTCTTATGCTACAACAATTATATTAAACTCTCCTTCAAAATAGAGTAAAAACAAAAATATAACATACACGTAGGTGGCAAATGATGATAAACAATGAAATGGATAAGGAGGACTCAATGATATTCTTTCTGAAAATACGAGGACCAAAATTGAATTTTACTAATAGATGAGGGGCCATTTTTTTTGTAAAATGTGAGTAGTGCGGTTTTCGATCACCAACCAACCAACCAACCACCTGTATCACCATTCACCATGAAAGGATTTTGGTCGTTGCACAATTTCAAAATGAAAATTTCAGTTTACAATTCTGAACTTCAAGAATTGATGTAATTAAAATGGCGTCGGTTTATGGAAGCGACAGTCGTTGGGTGGAAGAAAAACCTACGAGACAAAATGGTGGAATGTCTGATGCCCTCTCCATTGCTGCCCACATTGGGTTTCCTGTTCTATCCCCACCCTCCCAGGTTCATTTTTTTCTCTATTTGTTACTCAATTTTGTTGATCATTAGTTTTCAAGAGCTCCAATTTGATTATGTTGGGATCATGTCGTTTTTCATTCAAAATCTGGTACCGATTTCAACCTTCATGATAATTTTGGGACTATCCTGCATTAATTTGCATTTTAGGGTTTCATCAATTTGCATTTTAGGGTTTGATGGATGGCTATTTCACTTTCTTCTTTGCTTTTGTTGATTTGAAGATTTGATGAGTGACGAACATTATAATAAACACTTAGTCATTTGGGGTAATCAAACAATATGCCATTTACAGGCGGATAATCTTTGAATATGAGTAGCATTTGATACCGGATTCATTTACCCCCGCCAATATTTAGGCCTTCTTGGCCCTAAACAAATTTGTAAGAAACCCCATATTTTGCATTTGGAAAGTATTAAGTTCAACATCAAAAATTGATACTTCAGATTTTATTCGTAACCAAAGGGATCATTGTTCTAAATTAATTTAGTTCAAGTGTTGTAGGCTTTACCTGTATGATCCAAAAAAAAAGAGAGCTGAATTTGGGACATTACAGCTACATATTTTTTGTTCTTTATGGACCCAAAATTAGGATTTTCGAGTTTCGAAATGCAGTCTATAGTTTAATGTCAATCACAGTAATTTCTGATGATCATCTTTTGTAGAAACGGTTTAATGTTTGTAGTTCAAATTGTGAGGCTATACATCATTAAGATAGAAGGCCAGAAGGGTATACCAAATGAAGCTTTTGAGGATTGGTGTTTTCCACATTATCTTATTCATGACATCTTTATGGAGATAAACATATAAAGAATGGAAGGAAGGCAAACATAGAAGGGATGTTCAGATACACCTCATTTGAACATTGTATTATGTTGTGATTCCCTTTTTTTATTATAATGCAAGGCTTAAAGATTGACACTCTTAAAGGCTACAGTGAGGATTTATCTCCTCCATGAAATATTGAACACTAGCATTCATAAGTACAACCATTGTGTTCTTATATCTACAAAGGAAGTGATAATTTAAGCACAAAATATGCATATATCTATTTTCGGCTCTGAACCATTGAGCTCAAACTTTTAGTGGGATTGTGATGGTATCAGGTTTGGATTGTAGGATAATTTAACGTTTGAATGTTTTTTTTTGATTAACCTGGATATCCAACCCGCTATGCGAGCCGACTAATCCCAGGGCGACCACCTGCTGAGTTACCACATTTGAACCTCCGTGGCCACAAGGGTATTTTTATTTCCCCTTAGATTTGAACTTGGGACCTCCTGGTACTTTTGATCTTTGGAGCCAAGCTCAAACCAATCAGGCACCACCCTTGTGGTTAACGTTTGAATGTTTAGGTATATTGTGGCTGGGTTGGGTCCCGGTGAGAAGGGAAGTTAGAGTGAGACTCCACCCTTGGATCAATCCTAATTGAATGTCAACACTGATGAGATGCACCTAGATGCACCGGATCAATTCCCTTCTAAAGAGCAATTCATGGGTGGGCATGGGATTAAAAATGATCAAGGGTTCAAATCTCTTCTTATGCTTCTCAAAATAACTTCCCTTTTCACACGATCCACACATATATATGTCGAAAATTTGAAACATCAGAATGCTTGCATTTATCATTTATGAAATTTGGTTTCTTATTTAAGAAGACTTGCAGAATTTATCATTTCGCATTGGTGAAACGAGTTATGACTTTATAAGAATATTGCACGAACTTACCACGCTACAAGGGAAAGTTTCAGATTTGCAAGTGCAACTTCATGGTCGTAAGGTTAGCTATTCATGCTTGCAGACATTTTGCATCCAGTGGGATATTCCACCATATCCCCTGTGCCCTCAACCACTACGCCACAACCCTTGTGGTTTTGCATCTGATAATTATTGACTTGTGAGTTCATAATAATATACTTTTCTATATATAATGGAGCAACTTGGTTTGTTGGTTACTGGTCATTTTATAAACCGAACCAAACAAACACAATATATCCCACCCTATGCAGTTATAGCTGTCAAAATAGATATTGCGGCCAGGACTACGATTTGATATAGCGGTTATCGCGATGGTAAAGTGGTGGTATTATGGTCCAAACATAGCAGTTCATATAATAATTAGAATTATATATATGTATGTATATATAACTTAACATATCATATAATTTCAACAGGAAAACAAAAACATGGGATTTAACCTCAATTTTTTCTATTATTGCTTCCAATTAAGGCAGTATTTATGATTAAGACGTTTAGTACAGAAGTAAGAGCATTAAGCTAGTAGTTTGGTTGAGACCTCCATCATCAATTTTGGGTTCAAAATTAGTTAAACATGTTATTTTTTGAACAAATAAACTGATTTTTTTAACATTTCAGGAAGATAAGAATGTCGGGCACTTAACGCATGTGAGTGAAATGGAGAAAAAGATAGAAACATTAGCAAGAATCACTGCCATACTGAAAGGTGCTATCCAGAATAAGGTATCAGATGAGATTTTTAAGGTTACCAATCTGGTTTTATCCAAGTTCATCAGTGATAAACTCTTTGCGCTTAAGTTTACTTGCTGTTTCTAGAGGACTTTTGTGATACATTAGATGAAACAATGTCCCATTCTTCCCATGGGAAAAATCTTTGACTACTTGAATCAGTACCATCAATTTGCCAGTAAAGAATGGTGGTGGGCAAATAAGGAATTTGAAATTTTGATAGAAGAAATGTTATAAGTTTCATGTGACATCCTAAGAAACGAAATTGTTGCAATTTTCATTAGAATGAAAATCAATCATACTTGCCAGTGTGCTTCAACGTGTTTGTATTTGAAACTTTTTGCATTTCTTGTTGATTTGAGTTGTAGGATCGTATTATAGCCCGTCTTCAACAGCCACATTTATCAAACTTCATTCCAGTAGAAGCAGAATATCAGGTTAGCTGATCCGCTCAAAGCTTTGAAAAATTGGAGACAACTATTTGTAAAAGAAAAACAAACTAAAGTTCATGTCGGGAGTCCTATATCGGCTAGATATGTATGTTGGAACCGCCTTTTCTCTCAAGGGCTCTTTTATGAGAGTAATTTGGTGATAGGGTGAGTTTGGTACGCACGGGACAGGATAAAACCTTGCTAGCCCATGTTTGACGGTATTATTAGACCGGGACTACATGGGAGAAAAAAGAAATAAGTGGAGCAAAAATCGGGAAGATAAGACAAGATTAGTAAATTACTAAAATACCCATGTCTAATTAAAACCTTAAGACCTTCCACATTTCTTTCACTCTCGCCCATCTGTGTCTAGTCCCGTCTGCGTACCAAAGGCACCCATAAAGAACAAACAATCCTATGTTCTTTTTTCGGAGTTTATATGCTTTCTAAATACAACAATAGTTCCTGTTAACATTTGGGAAAGTTTATTCTCATGATTTAGATCAATTTTTTGGGATAATCAGAAACAATTCGTGGAACTGATAATGAACGCGGCCAGTGATTATGGTACCCTCACGACATCTGTTTCTGATTTACAATGGGCTCAAAACTTTAAAGAACCACCGTCTGTATGGGGGGTACGTTTAGAAAAGCTGATTCTTGTGTTTGATAACAGATTTTGATTCAATTATGTTGTGTTTAAGATAATAATTCATATTATGAGCAGGAGATGCTTCGGCCAATCCCTGTAGCATTGGCGCAATGTGCCAGGTACGTAATTTTTAAAAGTATTTAATACACGACAAAATTCACACACACACACACACACTCTTCACATTTGGTGAGACTTGAACTATTGACCTCCAGTGAGGTGAGGTTGGGATCTACGGGTGACCTTAGGGCCAATGACCCTTTGTTGAAGCATCTCCAACAAATTTTTTTAAAACGGAGATTTTGGGGAATTTTTTGATTCTTCAAATTTGGAGAACTCGTTAAAAATGATTAGAAATAATATTTTATTATTACCACCAATAAGAGTCTTTAAAAATAAATGTATAGGAGAGAGAATAATATTTATCGAATATTTTAATATTATAATTAACGTAGTAATGGAGAATCTCTTGGGGTTAAATGTAATTTTTTTTATAAGATTTTGATTTTTGACTCTTTCATGTTGGAGAATCTGTTATTTGCTAGGTACTTTGAAGCAATGAATGCCATGAGAGAATCTTTTGCAACCCTTCAAAAGTTACGGACGTATTCTTCCCAATTGCCGAGCGAATACCATTCTCGGATAACTTCACCAATAGATTCTGAATGTGTGTCTCCATGCTCATCGAGAACCGGATTGAGCTCCGATGATTTGGATCTTAGAAGTGTAATAAATCAGGATGTTGAGAAGCAACAAGAGGAAGATGATAAGTATACGGATGTAGATGATATAAATGACATAAGATTGGCTTGGCCTTCGGGTAACGAAAATGATTTATAGTTAGAAAAGTAAACAGTCATGTCGCTATGATGCTAGTAGCCGGCTTTTCGTATATATAATTCTTTTTGAGTTATGAAATATGCATCCGTTAAACTTTGAGAGGTGTTTTTTGGGATATTATAAAATACAAGAAATACCAACCAAAAAACTCAAAATGCCCCTCGAAATCAGATTGAGGGAGACTGATACAGGCAACAATTCGGATGGGGGCTTCCCTGAAAGCTAAGATGTGAAATAGAGCTAGCTAACAACCAAAAAAGGAAAAAGTTAAAGGATTAGAAGCAACTTTTGTACCGCTCATAACATATCCCTTACCAATCTATACTATTAGAAGCAACTTTTGTACCGCTCATAACATATCCCTTACCAATCTATACTATGTACAATCAATGAACATATATCATACACGTTCATATGCCTTGAAAACTTACGCGTAACGCTTGATAGATAGAGAATTCTTGTAAATACATGAACTTTACATAATATCATGTATCGTAGTGAAGTACTTTAGAAAAAATAACCTTTTGATATATTTGAAGGAGTGATCACATCAGTGATACCGAAATGAACTAAAATGTAGATGTAGATTTTACTATGATTTTTGCAAGTGATAGTGTCATATTAGAGTATTAGTATAAATACCCAGATTATATTTTAGCTTTTGTGGATGATTCTTGTGAAAAGTTGCATACAAATGAGAATTAAGGTGGTAATAAATCATTAAACTGCAAAACAAATAAAATCAAAATTAAATTAAGATTGGAGTATATAGAATGACTTGCATGTAGTAATATATGTGCACCTTGGTGATGAGTTTTCAAGTTCTTCAAAATGCTTAGTGATCTTCAAAGTTTGTTTAGACATTACGTTCTTGGTTTTTCTTCTAATGACAACAAATAAGTGTAAAACATGACGGAACACCAAGTAATTTGACAATAAACGATAATCCATACCTTAGTTCAATCTCTTAATTTGCAAGACAAATCTCGTGAGATAAAGTCCAATCAAGTGAGTGAGAGAGAGAGAGACAAAAATATTTCATATGTATATACACACACATACATATTGATTATAATAAGTTTTCTTCGGTTGTCGTTATTCTTTGATTTATGTATATTGTAATAACTCGCCAAATCATATAAATATTACACAATGGGTCCCAAATACAACAAAACTGTACAATTATCAAAGTCTAGTACAAAATTTTTGCTAACAAAATAGTCATACAAAAGATCCATATAGTCATGTGTCCAAAGCATACTTCAAACATATCTAACAGGCTCCTCATATAAGCATCCAAACAAATGATCTCACAATTTCCCTTTTCCTTTACCTTCTAAACGAGGCTACCCTGAAATGCATATTTTTTAAAACAGAATGAGGGTTAGAGCATATGGTCTAGTGAGAAAATTCCCTGACATTGCAATACTGTAACGAAAAACCAGTTAATATAAAACACTTCAAAAACAGTGATCATATATTAATCTTTCAAATACTGTATCCCATTTAGATATAACGTTGGCACCTAATCTCAACATCGTTGTTAGTCGTTAAGTTGGCACCAGACTCAACTTCACTGCTAATCATAAAGTTGGCACACATGCTCAAAGGTGTGAAGGAAATATAACCCTAAAAGGCTATAGCAACAAGTAAATCAGACAAAGTATACATGGCTTACAAGTATTGTCTAAAGCAAGTAATAATGGTAAATAATACAAAATATCGTTTCTCATGGATTTTCAAAGCAATAAGAGTCACTAAAGTCAACCTTAACATAAGATTTCAAAAGTAAAATCGAAGCAATAACTTTTGAGAATTGGTAACCAAATACTGAAATGTAATAACTAAAAGAGAGTATAGGTGCAAGTCAGGTTGGATTTTAGCAACAGAGTGCAATGAACATTGCTACAACATTATACGAGGTTGTTGCAACAATAACTCTCCACAACATTAATGAATTGAATGGCCTTCCAAGGAAGTGCATATTAGACCTTTTGTTGAAAATGCACTTGGTGATACAACAATTCCAAACTAGTACATATTCTGCCTTTCTTTCCATATAGTTTTGCAACCCATAAGATTGCTGCAATTTTTGTAGCCTCTATAACACACTTAGTAAAAGTATTTGCATTGTCTTATTTTTAAGTCCTAGTCACCTGAATAAAATAATATGTGTCAATTTGTCAAAGATTACCAAATGAAATATTGATACGATTTGTGAATAGTGAAGTAAATTGCTATTGGCAAAACAATCATCCACTAACATTTGGATTTATCTCACAACCTTAACTTACACTCACACTAAGGGGCTGTTTGGTTCATGGATTTGTATGGAATTGAAAGAAATTGGAATGGCCAAATCCATTGACCAAAGTCCAAATACAATGTTTGGTTCATGGAATAAAATTGATGGAATTCTTTCAATTCCAATAAATTCCTTCACCCACGAATTTTACATTCCACGACAATACCCTCGGATTTCAATTCCTTTTTGACAAATTCCTTTCCTAATCCAAATTCATTCAACGTTGCGTCTACCATCTCATATAATTGATCTCTGGTTCGATCTCCATCTGGCATGCTCTCACACACTCTCTCTCTTTCTCTCTCTCTCTCATAACTTCTCCATCTATGCGAGATCGATAGTCAACATATGTAATTATGGAATCGATTCAAGATAACTAGCTATCGATATCACTAGTCCAATTCCGTTATTCAAAAATCTTAAAAGGTCATTTGTTGATATTTAATTCTGATTCCAAAGTTGAATTTCGTGAACCAAACAAAAAAATTCCAATCCGTTAAGAATTCCATTCCAATTCCATGCAACCAAACGCAATCACAAGGCATGGTCAAATTCCATCAAATTCCATTATATTCCCTCAAAGTCAAATTCATTTGATGAATTCCAATTTCATTGAATTCCATTCTACGACCAAACCCCCCTAAGTGTTTAGCCTAGCATGAATGAATGTAAATGTTTAAAAGTAAATGACATTAATGGAGATAATTGTATGTAAATGGATTAAAAGTAAACTTGCACGAAAAGTAAAGTGAAAGCTATAAAGGTTGCTGTAGCAACTAACAGTAACGTAAGAACACTTGTAAAATACCAAAAAATTGCAATATATTAAAACTACTAGAATACAAAGCTTGTAAGAAGCTTTGATCAGATGGGCCTACTGAAATCTTCCCATATTTATAGTAGCTAAGGGAATCAAAAGATGCTTAAAAGGTACAAATTTTTTTTGTCTAATGTTTAATAACCAACTACAAGTCAACTTGAAAACTAAAGATGCTTAAGTACATAAACAAGTCATCTTCAACATCATCTTCTTTCGTAAATCAACTGCCACCAGTACTTGAAGATGCCCTCCTCCAAAAATGAGACTTCGAAAATATCTTCCAACATTGAGCCGACTGTGCCAATATACAGTGATGTAGCAACACCTCCTGCGGTAATGCTTAAATCAACAATCTGTTCACCAAATCCATAAAACAATACCACTTCCTACATCCTAGCTCCATTGAATGTAAAAACCATAAAATAAGACTAAAAGACTCAATATAGGATTGGGAAAGATGTAAAGAAGTGAAATAAAGTTCTAATTGGGTGCTAAAGTGTATGCTTGTACTCACTTATCACACCCCCACACTTAAACTGTTGAATTATTCCCAAGCAACTAAAGATGACAAAAAAATGACCCAAAAATAGAAAATGTCAAAAACTTTGAAGGGTGAAATGAAAAGTTAACACAAATGAGATTTGATAACAAAAACAAAACCACAACCTAGCATAATTTTGTGTTCATCCCATTCTTTCAGTTAATTTCATAGGCCAACGTACACACTTCCTATTGTTAGATATCAACCACTTACTCGAAATCAAAATCATTAGGGCTTTTTGGTGGTTTTATTCTTTGAAGCACAAGTTATTTTTGCTTCCAGCTTTCAAGCATTCTTTGTAATATTGTAGTAGTGTATATGCTATGCATATTTTGTCTTTTTTGCTTTGACTTGGATCATGAGTCTATATAATCATCCACCACATTTAAAATGGTTAATGTCTTCATTGAGAACATTAAATGGTTTGGCTTAATGGGTGCAAGGGATATGTATATGGTTGGTGTGTAAGAAAGAATGGCCTAAATCATTTTCCAAAATACCAAAGGGGATGTCTGATTGCTTCCTAGGGTGGTGTGCATGGTTCTAGCCTTAAGGATTGAAAAGGATATTGAACAACTAAATTACTTGGGATGTGAATTATTAAAATTTTAAAATCTCATTTACTACTAAAAATAAAATACGAAGTATCCAAGACTCATTGTAAAAATTGCAAATAAAGAAATAAAAATATCTATGGAGCGAAGGTGAAAAAAAATGGACTTTCCCTACTCATTGTGAGTAGGTGGTGCTGTAGCCTGAGGAAGGAACTCCTTTACTTCCTTGATCAATTCTGGTGGGTAGGGTCTAATACTGGCATACTCTTCTGGATGTTCTATTGTCCATTCATCTTTCATGACCCCATCTCTTGATTTGGTAGTGTCTCTATAAACATTGAGTTTTCTTATGCTGAGCATGTCCATATCCTTTTCTTTCAAACATGCCACTATATTTTGTTTACTCTATTTCTCCATTCTTTGTTGTCTAAATGACATCTCTCTCTTCTAATATTTTCAACAGTCTTTTGGTTCTTCTCCATTTTCTTCACCAGTTGCATGAATAAATTGGTAATGAGGTTGGGATGTACTTCTGGTGCAGATTTTGATCTTGGAACTTTTGATGACTTAGTAGCAGTGTCAATGTAATCACTAGTGATCTTGAACATTGTTTATAGGTTGTGATAGCTTTCAAAATCATATTCTAGGGTTGAGTGAAGTGCACCACATATGTGGTACTCGTGGTTGATGCTGCATCATTATAGGACTTCACTCTTTGACCACTCACTTTGAAAATAGATCCATTGTTAGGGTTAATGAGTTCAACTACTCCATGGTGATGGACTTTGTGAACTTCAAATGGCCCTGTCCACTTGGATCTTAGTTTTCCTGGGAAATTTTTTAACCTTGAGTTAAAGAATAGTACTTTTGACTGGCTACAAAATCTCTTGGAGATATCCTCTTATCGTGCCATTTTTTTAGTTTTATCTATATAGATTTTGGAATTTTCATAAGATTGATATATTAATTCTTCTAGATCATAGTCTTATAGCTTCCTTGTCCCATCTTTAGCATTCATGCATGTATTTAGTTCTTTCAAAGCCCAAAAAGCTTTGTGTTCAAGTTGTAGTGGTAAGTAACAAGCTTTTTCAAAGACTAGCTTGTAGGGAGACATTCCAATGGGGGGTTTTATAGGCCCATAGTGCATCATCAAGCTTGAAGGACCAATCCTTCCTTATTGGTTTTTATCACTTTCTCTAAGATGCTTTAGATCTCCCTATTTGAAAGTTCTGCTAAGCCATTTGTTTGAGGGTGATATGTTGTAGCAAGCCTATGACTTATGTTATATTTTTCAAGAACTCCTTTCATCACTTTATTCACAAAATGAGTACCCTCATCACTAATCATAGCCCTGGGAGTACCAAATCTTGTGAAAATATGTTTATGCAAAAATTTGACCATTGTCTTTGCATCATTGGTGTGGCATGCTGCAGCTTCTATGTATTTAGATATATAATCTACAACTACCAAGATGTACTGAAAAATTCCTAAATGTGAAATGGTCCCATAAAGTCTATTCCTCATACATCAAAGAGTTCAACTTCAAGAATGCCATTTAAGGGCATTTCATGTCTTTTGGAGATGATACAACCCTCTAACATTCATTGCACTTTTTTACAAAGCAATCAACATCTTGAAATAGGGAAGACCAGAAAAATTAAGATTGTAGGACCTTGGCTGTAGTTCTTTGGCCACCAAAATGACTAGCATATGTAGCAACATGACAATGTTATAGTACTGCAGCACATCCTCATGAGGTATACACCTTTAAAGGATCTGGTCAGCCCCTAATTTGAATAAAAAAGGGTCATCCCATAGATAACTCTTTGCATCATGAATTAATTCCTTTCTTTGCTTTTTATTTAGTTCTGGTGGCATGATCTCAACAACCAAAAAATTTGCAATGTCTACAAACCATGGGGCTGAGAATGCTGCAACTTTAAGAACTTCTCATATGGGAATTTTTCATTGATTTCAATAGGACTTGACTCTTATTTTTCAAACCTAGACAAATGATCAGAAACTTGGTTATTTATTTCCTTCCTCTCTATTATTTCAATATCAAGTTCTTGTAACAAAAGCACCCACATTATTATCCTTGGCTTGACATCCTTTTTAGAAGTCAAATACTTAATGGCAACATGGTCTATATGAACAATGACCTTGGTTCCCTTTTGAGTAAGATCTAATTTTTTCAAATGCAAAGATGATAGCCAAAAGTTTTTCTCAATGGTTGTATAGTTTATTT
The DNA here is from genome assembly GCF_001531365.2 of Cynara cardunculus var. scolymus. Lineage (NCBI taxonomy): Eukaryota > Viridiplantae > Streptophyta > Magnoliopsida > Asterales > Asteraceae > Cynara > Cynara cardunculus. The sequence continues at coordinate 8,071,021 of NC_037541.1, forward strand.
GAGCATCATTAAGAGTCTTACTGCAATAGTAGATGGGATGAAAAATATTTTCTTTGACTTGGCCTAAAACTGCACCAATTCACTTGCATCACACATCAAAATGTTTTGTCCAATCAAGTGTCACAATAATAAGGGAAGAAATCAATGCTTTCTTCAAAGTATCAAAAGCAAATTTACACTTTGTGTTGAAATTAAAAGGTTGGTCATGTTGCAACAATAGACAGAGAGGTTTGGAAATTTTTGAATTTTTTTTATAAACCTTTTGTAGAAACCAGGATGAACCAAGAAACTTCTTATTCCTTTTACATTTGCGGGCTCAGGTAGACTCTTTATGACCTCCAACTTGGCTTTGTTTACCTCTATTCTTCTCATTGAGATTACATGTCTTAGTACAATACCTTCCTTAATGATGAAGTGATATTTCTCCCAATTTAGAAAGAAATAAGTCTCCTCATCTCTTTTTAGACTTTGTTCTAGATTTTTAAAACATTCCTCATAGGAAGATCCATAGACTGAGAATTCATCCATGAATATCTTCATAGAGGTTTTCAACGTATCAGAAAATATGTACATCATGTATCCTTGGAATGTGGCAAGGGCATTGCATAGTACAAAAGGCATTCATATAAAAGCAAAAGTATCAAAAGGACAAGTGAAAGTGGTTTTTTTTGGTCCTCTGGTGCTATAGCAATCTGATGATAACCTGAATAACCATCTAAAAAGCAATAATATTCTTTTCCAGCTAATTTGGTCCAACATTTGATCTATGAAAGACAAGGAGAAATGGTCTTTCTGGGTTGCTTTGTTAAGCTTCCTATAATTCATAGAAATTCTTCATCTTAGCACTACCCTAGTTGGGATTAGCTTATTCTTCTCATTTTCTATCACTGTCACACCTCCCTTCTTAGGTTCAAATTGATAGAATTTACCTAAGATCTACTAGCTATAAGGTAAATAATGCGAGCATCAGGCCATTTCAAGATCTCTTTCTTAACCACTTCTTCCATCACAAGATTTAGTGTCCTTTGAGGTTCAACAGAGGTAAAGTCTTCGTTTTCCAATATAATTTTGTTTTGACAAATTGAGGGACTTATACCTTTTAGACAAGAGATGGTCCAACCTATGACTTTGGTATATGCTTGAAGTATTTTCACTAACTGCTTCTCTTGTTTTTTTTTCCTAAGGAGGCTGAAATGATCATAGGTAATTTGCTATTATCTCCCAAGAATACATACTTAAGGTGGGTAAAAAGTTGCTTCAATTTTAAATTTGGTGGTGCTTCTATGGATGGTAATGGATTCTGTTTGGGGTCATCTTCTAACAACTCATATGTTGCAGCTTGCTGCAACAACTCATTGCTTTCTATGACTTCACCATCCTCACTATCACTATCACTATCTTCCAAATGCTCAATCTTTTCTCATAGCATTTCTCTTAGGGCCTCCTCATGACACATTGTTTCAATGTTGCTTAACATAAAACAGTCCTCTGTCTCCTTAGGAATTTCATTGTGTTAAAAACATTAAAACTGACAATTTGATCTTGCACTCTTATTGGTAACTTTGTTTTCTAGATATCAATGATTGTTCTACCTGTGGGTAGAAAGGGTCTTCTAAAAGAATGGGGGTGTCCTTATCTGCCTCAAAATCAAGGATTATAAAGTCAGCTGAGTATATGATACTACAACAAAATCGGGTTTATTGGACACTCCCAATTTCTAAGCGTCCTAATAGACCTCTTTATAAGACTTAGTTTATAGGACCAAAAAAATAAAGCATCCTATCTAAAGACATTGTAATAAGTTTTTATGACGTTTTTTTGACATCGTAATAAGTTTTTTTAGGACACTTTTAATATAAAGCGTCCCATTAGAAACTTTATAGAACACTATTTGAAAAACTGTTCTATAAAAACAAATGTCCTATAAAAAATTGAGTTTGTAGGACACTTTCTCAAAAGTATCCTATAAGTTAATGCGACACTTTGTCTTAAATTTTTTCTAAAATACTTGTTAAGATGCACAAAAGCGTCATATAAACTTATTACAACCCCTTTAGATAGGACGCTTAAGTCCTATAAAGCGGTCTATTGAGACTCTTAAAGATTGGGGGTGTCCTATAAATCTAATTTTGATGTAGTGTGAACTTGTCTACTTGGACCAAGACATCCTCTATCCTACCTTTAGGAAATGCTATGGATTTTCCAGCTAATTGTACGGTGACAATGGTTGGTCTAGCCTTTCCTATCCCTAAGGTGTTAAAAATTGATAAGGGCCTAAGGTTTATGCTAGCATCAAGATCATATAGGACATTTCTTACATGTTTCCCACCTATTGAACAAGGGATTATAAAACTCTCAGGATCTTTAAGCTTAGGGAGAATTTTGTTTGATAAAAGGGTACTATATCCTTCAGTGAGGGCAACACTCTTATTTTCAGTCAATTTATTTTTCTTACTCAATACGTCTTTCAGAAATTTGGCATAGTTGGGCATATTTTTAGTAGCCTATACTAATGGGATGTTTATGTGCAATTGCTCGAACACATCCAAAAACTTTTTAAACTGATTTTTGTCCTTTTGTTTCCTCAACCTCTGTGGGTAAGGAATGTAAGGTGGGACAGGGGTAATTACTGCCTTCTCACGATCTAAGGTTGTTTGGTTAGTAGGGGTTCTTACATCTGTTAGTCTCGATGGTGTTTCAGCTACAAGATCTGGTCATGGTAGATCTATGGCAACATTATTCTGGCTTGATTCGTTAGGTTTAGAATTTGGGTCATTTTGAAAAAGTAATGGAAAGTCAGATCTGTTGTGTATTGTTACAAATTTCTGAGGTGACACTGGTTCAAGAACAACAGTGGGTGTTGTTGTAGCAACAAGTGGTATTGTTACAACAAACATGAAAGTTTGTGCAACAGTCATGTGTTCTTTTGAAGCACTGTCCACTAAGTCCTTTCCACTTCTTAAAATAACTGCCTCCAAATCTTCTAAGGTCATAGTTTTAGGGATCTCAATATCACTAGGTAGTATTCCAACTGGTTTGTTTCTCAACTTTATTACCATTTGTCCTATTTAGGTTTCCAAGTTCGTAATGGTAGCATTATGATTATTCATTGCTGAAGCAGTTTGGTCTATAAACCCCTTCAACATGTCTTTTAAAGAAGATGGTGAATCATTTTGCTGGTTAGGATTTTTTTTTGAAAAGTTGGATGATTTTTTTGAAAATGAGCTTGTTGGTTTAGTGAGTTGCTTGGTTGAAAGCTTTGCCTTGTTTCTTTTTGACAACAGGTGGCTTCAAACATGGACTATTCCAAGAAAAGTTGGGATGTTGCTTCCAACTAGAATTGTAAGTGTTTGAAAAATGACCAATCATATTGTGCAGATAGTTCATATATACAGAGTTTAGACTGGATTGGTCAAAAGTATGACCATTACCATTGTACACACACTGGACTAGGAAAGATTCAAAACAGCTGTTGTAGCAACAATGTTGGCAGCAAGGACAACTAAGTTTTTCAACAGGCTAGTCATTGTTGTAAGTTGTGCAAAGTGAAGTATATGGATCTATTTCATGAATACCTGCTGTCTTTATGAGTATTATTGCTCTGGATCTGTCTAATGGCCATTGTTATTTGAAATAATTTCTAGATGTCATAGCCATCATTATAGATACTAGCAGTAAAGGCTTCACCTGCTATAGTATCAAGCATTTGTTTTGCAGTGGTATCAAAACCATTATAAAACGTCTCAAACTGTTTGAAGAATGGTATGCCATTATGTAGGCATTTCCTTAACAACTCCTTGTACCTCTCCCAAGCATCAAGAACTGCCTCATCCTCCAGTTGTTCAAAAAGAAAAATCTCATTTATAAATTTGGCATTCCTGGTTGGGTGAAAATATTTTTTTTAAAACTTTTCAGCCATGTCATTCTATATAGTAACTGAATATGGTTGTATAGAATTGTACCAAGCTTTTGATCTATCCTTTAATGACCATGGAAATAACTTCAGCCTTAAGGCTTCATCAGTAACTCTACTAAGGTGAAAATAGTTAGTGATTTCCATAAAAGGACTATGGATGTAGATGTAGGTCCTCTGATGGTAATCTAACAAATTGACCATTTGTTTGTAATATATGAAAAAAATGATGGGCTTGAACTTAAATGGCCAGCCTCAATTTCAGGCCTATGTATCCCTGTGTGCAACTAGTTGAACACATGAATAGCATAGTCGATGATGCCTCCATTTTCTGAATTAGCAAGCCTGATAACCTCCTCCTCAGGGTTGGGTCTTGGATTAGATCCGAATTGAGCCATGTTAAGAGAGGTCAGAACTGGTGATAATGTTCTTTGCACTCTCCTTCTTCTAAAGGTTCTCTCAGTATCAGGATCCAATTCAAAATAGTCTTGTGAGATATCCTTGGCATAAACCACTAAAAAGTACTTTTGATGGTAGAAAAATCAAATTTTAAAATAACTTAAAGATAACTCTTTTGGCAAAAATCCCTAGCAGCAACACCAAAAACTTGGTGTGAAGGAAATATAACCCCAAAAAGACTATAACAACAAGTAAATCATGCAAGCATACATCGCTCACAAGTATCCTCCAAAGGAAGTAATAATGATAAGTAATACGAGATATCATTCCTAAGGGATTTGCAAAGCAATAAGAGTCACCAAAGTCAACCTTAAAATAAGATTTCAAGAGTAAAATCTAAGAAAAAACCTTTGAGAGTTGGTAACCAAATATTGAAATGTAACAATAGTTATAAAATAATATAGGTGCAAGATCAGGTTGAATTTCAACAATAGAGTGCAGTGAACATAGTTACAACATTATACGAGGTTGCTGCAAAATAGCTCTCCACAACACTACTAGATCCTAAAGTTGGCACCCAAACTCAACATTGCTATTATTTATAAATTGGCACCTAGGCTCCACCAATTGTAATAATACAGTAACACATTTAACGGTAACAAAATAAACATACCTTAAGGTATAATTTGATATTCGTAATCATTTGATATGAATTTCAGTTCAAAATGGTTATAACAAAACTCACCTTTAAAGTGACTTCTTGGGTCGTGGCTAAACTAACACAAGTCATTGGACAAACTAGACTTGACCTTCATAGTTCCATTTCCTACCAAAACCTTATCAAACTTTAAAACCTCATATAAACTTAATAAAATACCAAATAAAGAAACCTTGAATCCCAAAATGATACAAAATACAAATTTGAAAAACGGATTTACAGAGTCTTGACTTCCGCAACTCACTGGAATTTCATTTCTCATCCGCTTTACCCAGCTACGACCTGCAACATTTCCAAAAGCTAGATTTTCTGTCAAGACAATACCAATTTCAGGGTTCAATTAGGAAGACCCACAAATACTTCTGTTGGAACAAAAATAACCTTGGATTCTTATAAATTCCCAATGATTAACTATCAAAAGATTCCAAGAACGAATCAAACATAAAGCTAGATCATCAAAATGGAGTAAAAGAAATTCTCATAAGGACTAAAATTCAGTTAGGAGTTATATTTTTTAACAAAAGAAACTAAATACACTTAATCTTGAAATCGATTTCAACCTAAAGACATGAAGATAAACCAACCCACAACCCAAGTTACTTCAAACTCAAAACATAACCATGGATGAAAATACCTTACCTGTAAACATTAGAGGAAGAGAAATTCTAAGCAAAATTCCAATTTCTTGAATCTTTTCTCTAGGATATGTAAACCTCACAAACCCTTACAAAAATTCATTTGCAAGAATTAAGTTATGAAAGCAATGACTAAGCCCAAAAGTGATGACTCAATATTTGGGTTCCTAAATTTCATATATACTTTTATAAAATAAGCACTAATCAAAAACAACCCCCCAGACTTACAAAATCTAAAACCTGGTTATTACAACATCTCCTACTTAAAGGAATTTCGTCCTGTAATTTGATCACTTGAACAAACCTGGGTACTTCGATCTCGCTTCCAATTTCGGTTTCCAGCTAATCTCTTGACCTTATGATAACGCCACTGAAACTTTTCTAAACCAATATCTTTATGCCTTAACTCTTTAACTTTGTAATTGATAATAGTTTCTGGTTCCTCAATAAAGTTTAGTTTCTCATCCACTTGAACTTCTAGTAACACTATTTTCTTTGTTGTATCAACTAAACACTTCCTCAAAACACATGAAAATTATTGTGAATACACTCAATTCATCAGGAAGTCCTAACTTGTAGGCCACATTACCAACCCGATCACTGATAACAGAAGGATCGATGTACCATAGGCTCAACTTACCTCTTTTACTTAAGTGAACAATACCTTTCCACGGTGAAATACTTTCAACATCACACTATCCCTAATCTGAAACTCTATAGGTTTACAACGCTTATCGTCATAGCTTTTCTGTCGGTCCTAGACTATCTTTAACTATTCATGATTTTGACTGAGCTTTCTACCGTTAGCTGAATGATTTCTGGCTCAACTAATTGTTTCTCTCCCACTTCGTTCCACACATTGGCGTTCTACATTTTTGGCAGTAAAGTACCATGAAGGTGCCTTTTGAATACTGGAATGATAACTTTTGTTATAAGTGAACTCAATTAAAGGTAAATACTCTTCCTGTGAACCTCCAAAGTCAATAATACAAGCATGCAACATGTCGTCGAGCGTCTAAATCGTCTGTTCACTCTACTCGTCTATCTATGGATGATAAGTGGTACTTAACTATATCTATGATGACATTTCTCTCTAAAAACTCTTCCAGAACATCAAGGTAAAACGACCGTCTCTATCCAATATAATCGATAATTGCATGCCATGTCGAGTTCCCACTACATTGATATACAACTTTGCTAATCTTTCCAACATATACATTTCTTTGATCGATAAGAAATTAGCAGATTCTGACAGTCGATCTAAAATAACCTAGAGAGCATCAAAACCTTTCGGCTTTGCAATTTCGATACAGAATCCATCGTAATGTGATCCTATTTCCAAACTGGGGTTTCTAACGATTGTAAACTACCATAGGGTCATTGATACTCTACCTTAACCTGTAAACAAGTTAAAAGACATTCCACATACCATGTGATATCTCTTTTCATACCCGACCACCAATAGAATTGACGTAGATCACGGTAAATTTTATTAGTACCTGGATGAATAGAATAATGCAACTTGTGAGCTTCTTTCAAAACTCTGTCATGAATATCACCAAAACGAGGTACCCAAACTCTTCTTTTAAAACACATTAATTCTAGGTTGTGTTTCACTAACACAGATGTTATACGCAATTCACGCTTTAGATTTTTTTTTTCACACCTTCGATTTAACATTTCTGTTACTCTTCAAAAATGTTTGATAACAACTCATCTCGTAATGCCATATATTTGATCGTTCCACTCGTTTCATTACGGCTCAAAGCATCGACTACCATATTCGCTTTCCTCAGATGATACATAATCCAACAATCATAATCGTTCACCAATTCTAATCACCATCATTGTCGCATATTCATTTCTGTTGATTGAACAAATGTTGGAGACTTTTATGATAAGTGAAAATCTTGCATTTTGGTGCCATATAAATAGTGTCTCCAAATCTTTAAAGCAAATACAGTAGCTGCGCTCTCCATATCAAGGGTGGGGTATTGTCTCTCGTGATCTTTTAGTTGACAGGAAGCATAAGCAATAACTTCCCTTGTTCCATTAGCACACAATCTAGATTCAATTTGAAAGCATTACAATAAACCACAAAATCTTTTAAATTATCCGGTAAAGATTAAATAAATGCATTATAAATCTTTCTTTTAATGGTTGGAAGGCCTCGACTTGTGCCTCTTTCCATTCAAAATTCACGTTATTTTTGTAACACCCGAATTTTTTTGCAAACGATCGTTGATCGGATAGAGAAACGGTTGGGAGAAAAATCGATAAAATGATCGAGAAACGATAAAAAACGGTTGAAAAATGGTCAGGTGCGGTCGGGCAGTCAATCGGGCAACCTGGCAAGGGCCAAGCGACTGTTTGGTGCGACTTAAGTTGGCCCAAAGGTAGCCTCACATATACAACTCAGTTTTAACCCGATTTCTTCTAGGGTTTTTCTCATTTCCTGTCATATATTCCGCTTCTCTCCACTTTGGGTGATTTTTGCAACCTTTGGGCCTAATTTCAGGAGCATTTTGGGAGCATCTTATGGAAGATCGAGCTTGAGAATCTCTAAAGGTGTAGCTTAAACCTTCAATTTGTTGAAGAGGTAAGATTTTTGGGTATTTTGATATCTAATATTATGGTTGATCTTGATGCATCTCTAGACTTGGGTGGTGAGTTGGAGAAAACTTTTAGAAGGGTTCTTGCTTGTTGGACCTCAAGATTTCATTTTGGAAGCAAGAGATGAGTTTGGAATCTAGGTTTAACTTAACCTAGCAAGGTGCGTTTAAGTTGCTTTGTGAAAACTTTGTACATGCAAAAAATGTCCATTTTGAAGTATTGATATGTTTTACTTGATATTTATCAAATGTGTGGATTATTTGGTAAGTTTTGTGCATTTGGTATATTTAATTTTATAAAAATATGTATTTGGTGTTTTTGGACATTTTGATGAATAAATCATAAGTATGTGTTCTCTTGATGATTTGTCCAATAAATGGAGAAGATTTGGTGATAATTCATTTCAGTGTATTTGATTTAGAAAATGCCTACTATTATGTTAAGGGACATTTTGAAAATATAAATGGTATGATTTCAATTGAAAAATGGTTTGTCCCAACCAATACTGGGTTTTCGAGTTAAACATGCCTTTAGAGCATGTGATTGCATAAACGTTAGTTACATTTTTTTATTAATTATGATGACTTTTACTTAATAGTGAAATGAGTTGTTGAGATTTTGGCTCGGTTTTGACTTAGATGAGTCATGGGAACATTAGTTCGGTTTATTTTGCTCTAAGTCGAGCTTTTAGAGTTATATGTGACTATGGCATATTTATTTGGAATTATATGTTTAGAGTGTGTTGGTAATTCAATTGGAGCCCTATAGTTTAGACTATAATGCAATGGATCCATAGGCATAGGAGTTAGTTTGAATGGGATGAACATTCCTATAATGTAATGTGAAGTAGACATTCAGTATTCATAGGCAATAAGGTGTGGACTCTTTGAGTCGGGCATCATCTATTGACCAAGAAATGTAATTTCTTGTAAACAAGCTTAACTAGGATTTTTGGAGATCCCAAGGTGTAGACCTAGTGTGGTTGAACTTGGTGAGTATACAAGCAATATACATAGAGTTCTTGAGCATTTTGACTCATTAAACTATGAACCTGGAGAGTTTGATCTTAATGAATGTGTAATCCGTAAGTGACGCTCATATAACATAGATATGTGATCTACTTTTGTGTTCCATCACATTCAATGGAATCAGGTTTCCCTGCTCACTGAAAGGTGATTTTCGGATCCACATTTTTGTGTTTTTTTAGGTATGAAGAATATCCACGTTTGATGCTTCAAATGTTATTTATTGTTTATATTTGGTTTCTTTGGGATACTTGAGTTTTATTCATGTTTCAGTTATTCGAACAACTAGTTTTATTCTTGGTTTTGTGAGTTTTGGGTTTTAGTTTCATATAAATGGGTATCTTGATTTATGAGTTTTCAACATGGAAAGGATAGGTTTCGGAAATATGTTGCTTTTACAATAACATTTCATTTATGAAATTTTGATTTAAATAAGCAGTCTTCCAGTTTTACCATTTTATGATTATAATGGAAACTGCTTAAACTCACTAGGCCTTAAGCCTAATCCTATTTATTTGTTGGCATGTGTATCTGGTCCTTGTTAGAGAATGGTACTGGCGACACGGTGATGATTCGAGTGATAGTTAGACTCACGAAAAGGATCTAGCGATTCGGTGGCGTCTTCCATATTTGGAGATAGCGACTTTATTGTGTTGTAATAATGTCAGACCTTAGTTTAGTCTTTATGTAAGGCTTGTTTTATTATTTGTTGATGTTGAATTTAGATTTGATATTCATGGTAATTCAAGTATCGATTTACAGGAGGGAATTCATCCTTCATTTGATGTATTATCAAAAAACTTAAATTAGTCTCTTTCTTTGTTAACACCGTTAAAGATGTCGTAATACAAGAGAGATCTTGTATGAACTTACGATATCCAAGAAAGCTTCTAACTTTAGTCGATGTTCTCGATGGTTACCACTTTTCAGTAGCTTCAATTTTAACTGGATCAACTTTGATACCATTTTCTGAGACGATATGCCCTAAAAATTGAACTTCTTGTAACCAAAATTCACACTTAGAAAGTTTGGCAAAAAAGCCTTTCCCACTTCAATAGTTCTGATATCAAATGAGGATAATTAGGATGATCCTTTTCTGACTGGGAATATATAAGAATATCAAAGAAAAAATCAATTACAAATTTACCAAGAGATTTGTTACATACCCAATTCATCATATCCATAAAGGTTGCTCGTGCATTTATCAAACCAAACGACATCACTAAGAACTCATAATGCCCGTATGTGGTAGAAATGCAGTCTTGGATACGTGTTCTTCCCGATATTTCAACTTATGATAACCCGATTGTAAAGCAATCTTCGAGAAGTATTATCCGCGACTAATTGATCAAAAAGCTTGTCGATTCTAGGAAACATATATTTATTCTTTACAGTCAGTTTATTGAGTTCTCGATAATTGATAGACATTCTCATCTATCCGTATTTCTTCTTTACAAATAAAACTGGTGTACCCCACGGAGACGTATTAGGTCTAATAAAACCATTATCGAGTAATTATTTAATTGTAACATAATATCTTTCATTTCAAATGGAGCCAATCGATACGATGCACAAGTTGCCAATACGGCCTCTGGTACTAAATCAATTTAGAATTCAATCAATCTATCCAGTGGAAGACTAGTCAAATCATCTGGGAACATTTCTGGAGACTCTACCCTTTTTCCTTTGCGTCTATTACATAAGCCAAGAAACTCTGACAACCTTTCTGTATATATTTTTAGACCTTTAACATAGAAATCAAACTAGTTTGTCGGTCTCGACGGTCGCCATAAATTATAATTGTCCCCTTACTAGGTAAGTCAATGTAAATCATCTTCTTGTTACACACAATGTTGGCTTGATTTTTCGACAACCAATCCATTCCCATTATCACATCAAATTCTTTTAAAGACATAGGGAACAACTGAATCAGTACCAAACAACCATCTACATCTATACTACAATCATAAAATACTTCATTAATCGAAACCTGATTATCATTAGCAGATTCTACTACAAGAGAGAACTCTAAAGACTTAGGTTTCACATGAACGATTGGCACCAGAATCAAATAACACTTTGGCACATACTGAGTTTACGAAAAACGTAACTGTCACCATATTCGATGTTTCCTCAGCCTCCCATAAAGTCATCTGAAATGCATGACCTTTAACTTTACTAATCAAGCTTTTGTGCACTTCCCGGCTTACTCTGATTAAGCCCAGAATAATTTGTTCCCGACACCTCACTTGTAGACAATCAGGTTGGAGATGATCCAAAGAGTTAGAATGATAAACGAAGTCACGACATTCGACAGTCCCTCATGATATGACCCAGTTTCCCACACTTATAATAATTTCTATGATTTAGATTACATCCACTCCAATGTACTCGATCACATCTATGACATGGTTTCTCTATAAACCACTAGTTCAGTGGGTTGTTAAATCTAACAAACCTTTGCCTTTGGAATTCGTTAGACGACCCGTCCTATCTTCTCTTTTAACCGCCTTTTTCTCGTAACTGTTTGTTCTTTTCTTTCTTGGCCATTTCTGCAGCATTAACTATGTAATACAGATCATTTCTATGGCCGTTTCTCTAACAGATGCTTTCAACTCCTAAATATATCTTCTATCCTACAGGCCTAGGTGGATACATACATTTTTGCGAATCTAGACTTTTTAAAAAATGTGGCATTGTAATCCTATACTGTCATGTTTCCCTATTCCAACCTCAGAAATTCTCCTCCAATTGTCTAACTGTTGCCTTTGGACAAAACTGGTCCTCAACTTCTTCAGAAAAATCTTTCTAAGACATAGTTTTTGAAATATCAGAACCTTTTGAAGCCATCATTATATCGCACCAATATAAAGCCTCGAATTTCAATACAACAACAATAAATATCACTTTGTCTTCATACAAACACTTAATGATATTAAAAATTGATTCCATTTCTCTCCATCAACGTATTGCTTTGACTAGATACCGCTTACTCGAATAAGTCGGGGGTTTACAAGCCAAAAACATTTTATAATCAAAATTCTTCGTAACAATAGTGGTAAATGGTGTATCTACTTTTGTCTTCTAACTAAGTTCGGGTTTTGCAGTGTTTTCAGTTTCAATATCATGGGAGTATCCCAACAAAAATTTGAAGTTTTATTGAAGTTTACACATCTCAATAACCAAATACTTCCGAGTAACATATTCAGTATTCTGAACCTGACCCCGGCCTCTGGATCTACCTCATCCTTGGCCATTGGTGGAACTTTCATGAATTGAAGTTTCATGTTCGAACTATAACCCCTAATGTACTCTTCCACCTCACCCCTGCCTCTTCCTCGAACCGGGCTCTAACAGTGGTTGTAGTTTAAGGATTAATATCAAGTTCACAAATTCCCTTCCATGCCTTCGATCTTTATCACGACCCCTGAGGGTCATTCCGGATTGTTTCTGAGTGGAGGATCTTTAACAACACGCAATTCCACATAACATATACCATAAAGTTTATACATCACATGCCATATTGGGACGACAAATTGGGTCTCCTTCTATAAAACTCTACAACTATCTAAAATCCACTACAAACTTCTTTTTGCTAATATAATTCTCATCTAGAAAATCGAAATAAATATTAATATCAAAATTAAACTTCATAAAACTCTTCAATAAGCTTCACTTATAAACATCCAAATAGTCGGTTTCATAAATTTCCCTTTTCCTAACCCTCTAAATGTTGCTGCCCTGAATTGCATATTTTTAAAAACAAAATGAGGGTTATACCATACGGTCTAGTGAGGAAATCCTTGATAGTGAAATAGTTGCAATAAAATCAGTTCGTGTAAAATTTCTCAATTCAGTAACCATATAGCCGACACCCTGCCATAATTTTTTTAACTCTGTTAGTCATAAGTTGGCTCCATGGCTCAATGTCCCTCCCACGAAACAAAACACGACAATCGCTACTCATAACTGCACACTGTGATAAGGTAGCAGTCGATTTCGGTTGTGGGCTTGTCACACGAAACAAATTTGTGGGCACAATTTATATAACCCCTTGAGCGAACCATCATAGTCCTAATGCACTATGAATCTGTTGTGCAAATCCCTTTCATACCAAGAATCAATAATCATCACATGTGTTAATTTCCAACATGTAAAAATACCGTATCGCAATTAATATTAATAATCCAAACATATTAGTTAGATATAACATTGAAATATCAATCATTTGATAATATATGTATTTCGGTTCAAAAAATGGTTATAATAAAACTCACCTCGATGACGACAAACAAGGAATTTGAACTTTAACCGGAAGTAACGAAAGACAACACACTTGAATCTGAATCAGGTAATCATGGATCACAGTTTAAACAAATAAACTCCACCATAACTCTAAACAACCTCTAAGGCATATAAACGATACCCAAAAGACCCCAAGACGACTCAAAGGAAAAACAAGAAAAACAAACCCTAGAGATTTACGCGACTTGCCCGCGACCAAATCGCATAGACTTTTGTATCATCTCTTTCCCATGTTTTAAAAAAAGGAATTCTAGGTTCAAAACTAAGATTTAATACCTGGCAATTTTAACCAAAAATCTATACCAACCTCAACCTGATTGAATAGAACTTCAAAACATCTTTTGAAACTAATATCAATCTTCTAGTTCACGTATTTATAAACAAATATTCACATAATCACCAAGATTGAATAAACTTATCTCAAATATGGTGATCCATCAAAACTCTAGAATTGAACATTCGAACGCATTCAAGGATATCAGCCTAATATCATACTAGTATAATAAACAAAAATCACTTACCAAGCTAAAATACCCATTTAATGAAGGAAATCATTTAACCATAATATAAAATTTACTTTTATGATTTCAAAATCCCAAAAAAGTTCGAAGATAACATAATTAAAAGTACATACCTTTAACCTTAAGAAGAAATTCTAACTTCATAACCTTTTATGTCCGTTTTCTTTTTGATACAACTTAATAGGAAAAGCACTTTACATACACTCACCTTTTGATTTGGAAGAATTCTAAAAAGTAAACAACACAAGGCAGTGGGGGTGGTTTATATACCACCAAACTAAACAAGTTGGCACATAAAACTCCTCAATAAAAGACAAATAGCAACCACACACCCCTTTGTAATAAACCTAAAATCCAACTTGCAATGAAATCTTTTAGTAAAAGTCACCAAATTGATTTTCTACCACAATGTGCCCAAAAATTGAAGTTCCCGTAACCCAAAACTCATACTTAAATAGTTTAGCTAAAAGCTTTTCTTGTTTCAAAAAATTCTAACATCAATTGGAGAAAATTAGTGTGCTCTTTTCTGATCGAGAATAAATAAGAAAACCATCGATAAATAATTACAAACTTAACAAGATACTGATTAACAGTTCACCATAACCATAATTGTTGTCAGTGCATTAGTCAAACCAAACAGCCTCACTAAAAACTTATAATGCCCATATTTGGTACAAGACACAATCTTCTTCCTGAACTTAAAGCTAATTATAACCCAATAGTAAATCAATTTTTGAGTAGTAGTTGGCCCCAAATAGCTTATTAAAAGGTCATCGTTTCTCTAAAGTAAACACTGGTTCTTTATAGTTAGCTCAATGAGCTCCCAATACTCTATACACATTGTCATCAACCCATCTTTCTTCTTTACAAACAAAACTGATGCACTCTATAAATACTTATTGGGTTTAATGAAGCCTTTATCAAACAAATCTTTCAATTAGGTCATCATTTCTTTCATTTCATACTGAGCTAATTGGCACGATGCGCAAACTACCAGTGTAGCCTCTGGTTTCAAATAAATTCTTAATTCAATCGGTCAATCCGATAGAAGACTAATAATATTTTATGGGAAAACCTCTAGGCAAACTCTGACTACCAATATGCTTTCAACTTTACACTTTTCTTTCTTTGTATCAATCATATATGCTAAGAAACTCTGACACCCGTTCTTTACACATTTTCGAGTCTTTAACATAGAAGGAAAACTGTCAAACACCTTCCAGCCTAGTGGTAAAGGCTTGGGCATGGCATAGTCATGAACCCGAGTTCGAGCCCTAGGAGGGGAGTGTTGGCGACATTTAAGTGAGGCCATGTTTAGCCTCCAAATTTGCCGGGGATTAGTCGGGCTTTGGCCCAGACACCCTTACAAAAAAAAACATAGAAGGAAAACTGGCTTGTTAGTCTCGACTATCGTCGTATATCACAACTGATCCCTATGAGTCCACGAAATGATCAATCTTCAGTAATCTTCAAGAATCAATAGCAGATTCATGTTTATCATTCAAGAACACTATGAAGGAGGTGAGAGGAAAAGTCAACACAGTCAAAGTTCTTATATCTCTAAAATATGTACGTATTATTACAATTGAAGCTCTCCTACAAATTACACTAAAGACAAAAGCTTATATAGGGTCAAACAACTAACCCTTCTTGTCAAAGTCAAACTTACTTACAAAGTCAAACACGATATCTATACAATTATAGACAATAGTAACCTTTCAAGACGAATACAATTAAACACTGAAATTCAGACCCAACATTCTCCCCCTTTGTATTCAAGCTTGAAAGAATTTGCGCACTTTGAATCTTGTTTGAACTTTGTCACTTTAAGCTCTTTAAGACTTCTTCAAAATCTTCAAAAACAATCTTCTAACAAACTTTACTTTAAGATCTTTAGATGATCTTCTGTTGAGAAAATCTTCTAATATTCTCCCTCTCGGATGTAGAACAGAAACAATCTTCTCTTTTGACAATGTAGAACAAAATCAGCAACGATCTTCAGAAACGAACTTCAAGATATGATCTTCAAAGAATTTCTTCAGATAACAGATTCTAACATTCTCCCCAAAAATGAATTTCTTCAGATAAAATTTCACAAACATTCTCTTCCAAAATTAAACATTTTCTTCGATGAGAAATCTCTACCAGTAAACTTTTGTAAGGATGATCTTTACATTCAAAAACTCTCAAACAAAGTAGCACAAGAATAATCTTCAGTAATAATCTCCAGTCACACTCCTTAGAAGCTTTTGCCGACCTTTGATGTTACTCTCCCTTGATTTTTATAACATACTCCCCTTATAACATTCAGAATCAATCATTTCATTCATTATTACATACTCCCCCTTATGATGAAATGAGAATCATTAGCATCATACATCAGAATGAATGAAATTTTAAGCGAGAACCGTCAATTCATAAAATTGTAAGCAGATATTTTCAAATCCACTTGTATAATCTTTACAGATTAAGATAATGGGAAAATAACAACCAATTTTAGCTTATGAAATTGTTTTCAATCTTATAAAAATATTGGCCTGTGAATACAACAAATATACTTAGTGTAATATTCGGGTTTCAGAGTTTGACATATGAAATTTTAGAAGATATATATATATATATATATGGGTGTTGGGAATGTGTGATGTGTATGTATATGTGAGTATGATGTTGGGTTAGCCGATTTTTGTGAAATGGCGGCCATACACTTGCTATACACTTGCTATAAATAGCAAGTGTATGTGAAAATGGAAAAGTTTCTTCTTCTCATTCTTCTTCTTTTTAGAAAGTTTTCTGTGATCTTGGAGAGAAAAGACTGAAGGTTCATCACAGGTTTAATCCGATCAAATATTTTAAGGTGAGTGTATTAAGCTTTGGAGTATTAATTGTTGCACAATAATTCAATTGTTGTTGAAACTTGTTCTTTATAAATTGCAACACATATTGCCCGGGTATTTCTTAAATCAGACAATAAGTGGCCGGATATATATCTTAAACCGGTCAATAGGTAACCAGATTAACCCTAAACCCGTCAAGAGGTGACCGGATTAACCCTAAACCGCCCAAGGGGTGACCGGATTTCCATTAAACCGATCATATGTTATCCGGTGAATGTTCTAAATCGCCCAAGGGTTAAATGGATTTAAGCTAAATCGCTCGTGCTATGTCTGATTTATTCTCTTTGCATCCTAAGTATTTGTCCGGATTTCAAATCCGGACAAGGTTGACCGGACTTCAAATCCGGCTAAAGTTGCTTGGATTTTATTTTGATTTGGTAGAGAGAGAGATGTAATGGCGGTGTAATCGCGAGAGAGATGTAATGGCGGTGTAACCGCGAGAGAGATTTAACGGCGGTATAACCGCGAGAGAAATGTAATGGCAGTTACAAGAGAAACTAGTTGTGTACCCGCGCAATGCGACGGGATTTAAAAGATTTATTAAGATTTATTCAATTTTGAAATATCAAATTCTTTCAAGATGTCATAAGCCTACAATATTTGTACCTACATTAGATTCAAATAASCATCCATGTRAAATGCTASTATTAGTAGCTTCTACAATCATCTATAAAAAAAATCTTTTATGTGGAATGTGTATAATAACAAACCCTTTTATAATTGTAATTATCTGTGTGAGGAATAAGATTCAAAGTGACCATCCGATCCTATTGAACAATAAATTTTATCATCCTTTCTAAGGTAATATATCTAAAATAAGTTACAAAAATTGTAAACAATTTTTTAGGCCATTCCTAATCCTAAGTGAATTTTTATTCAACATCATTAACAATTACAAGATCACACAGTTACAACATCCTCATTAAACAAAATGAGCAATATGTTTTGAATGAGACTTAATTTGACACTAATACATTTTTCAAAATGCAACACAAAATGAGACTTAATTCAACATTAGTGAGATGTCTTAATTCGACATAACAGCCAGCACAAAATGAGATTTAATTCGACACCCATTCAAAACCCGACACAAAATGAGACTTTATCCGATATATTGTTTTCGAGGCTGATCAAGATCAACATTGTCATCAAACAAGTTTGTCCGTAATTTTGTGATGTTCATCTGCATCCACCTCCTCATTTTCCTGCCAACAAGGTAGCTGCAATTAATACGACTTCCAAAATTTCATATCCACAATGGACACGTCGAAAATTCATCTMTTTCAATTGAACAATTGTCTTCACTATAAACAATATCAAATGAGACCGAAAACTATTGGTGACTATCACCCATACAAAAAAGTTGCATTAACATTTTCTCCAAACCCAAGTTCTAAAGTTCTCCTGACTCATAACTATTTCATCCTAAAATTAATCAGTAGTTAACCATTGTTCACACATCGGTTATAGACAACTTCTTGGTAGATGCATGTTGGCCCAATAAACTAACACCAACTTGAAAGCATATTCCTGCCTTATAAAATTACAAATACAACGTAGTGTATAACATAGCATACAATTTAATTTTATTCTTTTATTGTAATGGTGAAAAAAGTTATGTTTTTATTGTTTTAATGTAATTAAAATCTTAATATAAACAAATCAAATCATAAAACCATGTCTTATTTTATTTAGATCGAATAAAATAAGACTAATTTTTTCATGCAAAAACTCAAAATCAATTATTTAGATTTTAACAAAATGAAAGATTCATACATACTCTCATCTTTGTAATTTAAAATTTAACAAATCCTTCAACGAGGTTTTCATACTGAAATAGGCTTGAAACCGCGCATTAGGCCATAGCATACCACAAGCATAACATGACACGAGACACAAATCTTAAGCCTTAAGCCACAACAAGTTTTTTAGAACATTGATTAGCATTAGTCAATACCTTAGACCATTTTTTCAATATCCCAACTTCCTTATCATATTTGATATTTTTTGAAAATATCTTTGTGGCTAAATCAAAAGCATAATGTGGCAAGTCTTTTGTTCCATGTTTATATGATCAAAATATATTGTCCGTTCTCCACATTTTTTGTAAATCTCCCATCATGAATAAAGAGTCTTTGATTCATAAGACTACCAAATACATGATACACACACAGTCAAAAGGAAGATAAATATCTTAAATATAAATAATGAATAACAATGTAGCATTTGAAACATATGACTGTCAAGTATACATGTGCAGCATATGGAAACAT
The DNA here is from genome assembly GCF_001531365.2 of Cynara cardunculus var. scolymus. Taxonomy (NCBI): domain Eukaryota; kingdom Viridiplantae; phylum Streptophyta; class Magnoliopsida; order Asterales; family Asteraceae; genus Cynara; species Cynara cardunculus. The sequence continues at coordinate 8,090,320 of NC_037541.1, forward strand.
TTCATAAACAACTAAAATATGTCTTGGGATTCATATATACAATCCCTACAAACATCATTAAAACCATCAATAATACTTTGGGTTTTCAGTTCAAAGCCAACATCAATACTAAGATATGGAATCACAAACACATGTAAGGAGTCAGTTTACCGAAACATTTACGACTAAGAAACAACACTTGAACTTACTTTATAGAGTAAGATTGTAATCCATCAAATCAATATTGAACGCAACAATTTAATTGGTAAATGTTTGCCCTCCCCCACCCTGTTGTTATGCCTAACTCTCACCCATTTCCATGTTCATCTGGTAAGATAAATGACCCAATAACGGATATAATCATGAATCATCAACTGTAGTCTAATTAATCGTCTAACAGAAATATCACATTTACACCTTCGTGCATTATTTTCTTGACTTCTGTTATCAACTTTGGAAAAGAGGAACCGGTAGAACACTAATGAGTGAATTGTCTCAGCTAGATAGATCAAACATATAATATCTAAATCACTATCTTGTAGCAAGTATGATTTAAGCCCATCGCCTTACAACCAAAAGATCTTTTGTCTCATGGTAGCCTGCTCCAGAGTCCAGCCCCTTTACGAAATTTTCATTAAGCTAAAAAGTTCAGAGAAAACGTTAAACAACTACACAAGTATCATTCTAGAACCAAAGCACATTTAGCTTTGTTCACTTTTTATATCTAACAAAATACTAAATTTGAATTCCTATTCTATTGTGAATAATTTTAATATGAAAGCATATTCAACATAGGCTTCTTAACGGTTCCAATAATATATATAAACACACACATATCAAATATCAATTTCATCAATGGAAGGGGTGAGATGCAATTGCAACCTTGATGTCCTTGCATGCAACAGGAGMAAAAGAATCACCCAGAGTTCAACATGATTGAACTTTTGGGTTTTTCTTAGTTATTTTTTATAGACTTATTATGATAAATGAACTGACGTCAACTTTTTTCTTATATGTTCCATTTTCTTTTCAGTTTTGAAACTATGATATTTTGCCCTCTGAAATACTTCAGCATCTATCAAGAAGAATTCATTCACATGAAATGTTGTATGTTGATCACTTTACATGAGACAAAAAAGTGTTTACACTCAACTCCTCACACGAGAATGAGCAACGACTGTTGAAGCAACCTTACAATTGAAATTTTAATAAAAGTTGGAAAATGGCCTCAATGCCACTAAACTCAACTACCACGCAATTATGATGATTGAAACACAAACATCAGTTCAAACTTCAAATTTCTCTTCCCCACAAATAACATGGTAGAAAAAGCAAGAATTAAGTGAAGGAAAAGAGAGAAGCCATGGTGAAACTTACAATCAAGAGGGAGTTGTTATCATAGGATCCCAACTCTTGAATTTTCCTGCACAATACTGCTGAGCCTAAGGAACATGAAAGATCTCATCCTATACCAACATTTCAACTTTAGTAAATTAATATCAAYAGTTTCTAATTGATCTGTAAAATTACTTTGTAAATATTGGTACCATGTATGGTTCAGGAACAATGTGATTGACAAGGATGGACATGGGTATAACCCAYGAGCYAACAATCAATGCAACTRTAATTCTACCCATTTTTCACWCTCTTGTAACYGAGTCACGATTCCTTTGACTTGGGTCCGACTTCCACTGAAAGAGGAAAATTAGAAGAGCATACCACATTTAAAGCTTAATTGTAAGAACATATAAATCAAATTAATGCAGGTAATAAAACAAAGGGCATGGATCCAACGTAAGCAATGCACCACCAGGAAAAAGACTGCATCTGATGATCAACACTAATTAGTTGTTGGTTGAGAAATTTCAGTTGAAAGCAGAGACAACGAAACTATAAAAAGCAATCAAAACTTTGCATATAGCGCAAAATCATATTTGGATTATCATGATGCAAGAGATGGATCCTGTAAAAAAGCATCAGAGAGAAGTGGAAAGATGCAATGGAGGGTCCTTGCGAATAAGAAAGAAAATTGGATGAGAAAGAATTGAGTAGCAAAATTGTGGGAAATAACTGAGACTGGTAAAACTACCACCATGCTCTTCCTGGATTAAACATGGAAGGTTAATTAAAGCCGTTGGATGAAAGTGGATGGAATGGATGAGATTGGTCCTCATGATTCTTAACATTTTTGGGATTCTCGTTTGATCTTAACAAGTGGAGATAATCCTATAACATAAAAGGGATATTGAAACTACTATTTGAACAGTACTGTGACAACATTATAAAAAGATATTTTTTATACCTATGTGCATCATGTGCTTATGGTATCAAGGCGACGATCCAAAAAATTGTACAATTATGTATAACAATTTAGTAATCTAGTTGATTTTATAATCTTGACATGTTTCAAATCAAGGATAGTAAATATGCATTTGAGCTTCATAAAACAGAAATACTCACAGAGTCATAAGTTCAAAGGGACGTGTGTGAGTGATATCAACTGTGGGAATGTGTGCAAGAACGAGGGGTTTCCGGGGTGGAAAGTGCCGTGGTTTTCGCCGATGCTGCTTCTGCATCAAACACTGTTAATGGAGTAATTACTATTTTAATTGAAGGCAAGGAAATCAAGGAATGGTGGCTTAATAATGTCCTTTTAATTCAAGAAACATGATTAGGGTAAAATCAAACTGATACAAATAGAAAACAAATTACCTCAATGTGGAGATGCATAGAATCTTGAATCCCTTCTAATAGAGAAGTCAAAAGCTTGAAGATCAACAAATCGATCGATGGAAACACAATTAATCCTAACCAGAAGTGAAAATGGAGAAGAAAGATGAACACATAGTAAGAACTTGAAGAAGAAGGGAGGATGATGAACAACAGTATGAGAGGAAAATTAATTATTACCTTGAATGAAATAGTTAGAGAAACGATGAATCGATTGTGGAAACGATGAGCGAGAGGAGCGTGAGGATTGAGAGGACCGATCGATTATAAACCCTAGGGTTATGAATCGTCGCTTTGGGGCTGAATCGTCGCCTTGGAGATTTAGGGATTAAAACTCTGTTGGCGATGATATCGTTTAGATGATCAATTTCATCAAAATCGAATTTAGAGATATGCATATTAGGGTTGGCGATAAAAATGGGATTAGGTTTAGGGATACGCAGAATGGCGGGGGGTTAGGATATCATGCTTTAGTAGGTTGTACCTAAAGCAATAGAGGTTGTTTTTAAGAGTTTTAGCCACATGCTTTATAAGATAGTATAAATATATATATATATATATATATATATCAAATTAACGAAGTCTCATGTGTCATAATAAAACTAAACACAATTACTATTAAATTAAATTGAAAAGAAATCAACGTCATCAAGGATTACAGAAGCATACAATTTCAAATTGAGATGTTTATCACATGTGATAAATATCAAAATTCTCAATTACCAAACTACTATAACATTAAAATCAAATCAACATGTACCAATAACTATAAATAGACTAAAAAAGTTGACACTCACAATTTCATGTACATTTTATCACATGTGATAAAAAACCCATATCATTATCGTCGTGACGATCACAACTGATTTAGAAAAAAGCTATAGAGCATTATTGTTATCACTATTATCGAAACTTCATCATCATTATTAGAACTATCTTCAGATAATTTCAAATTACATGTGATAAACATCAAAATTCTCAATTACTAAACTACTGGGTTCAACAACATCAAGATTCCCAAGCTACATATTACTAATCCACATTAGTACTACATTAAACTCAAAAAAACATCTGCCCGTAACTATAATATAATAAAAAAATTAACAGTCACAATTTCATGTACCTTTTATCACATGTGCTAAAAAGCTCATATCATTATAGAGACTATCACAACCCATACAAGGAAAAGGTATATAATTTCATTGCTATTACACTATTATTGTACCTTCATCATCATTATCAAAATTGTCTTTAAATAAATTGTCTTCAAAAGAACAATATTCAGAAAAGCCCCCGAAATCGTCGTTCGAATAACTCGATCATGTACAAGCTTCCTTACCTATAGCATTCGAATTCTCCATTCTACGTCGAAAAAAATTTGGATACTATGAGCCTTGAGATACGATGGGAAGAAAACGATAGAAGAAAGTGATACACGTTCAAATCGTGATCAATCCCAAGCAAAAAAGATGGGATAATTCTAATTAATTAAAATAAAATAAAAATTATAAAAAAAATACCTAATTTAATTTATTGTCCTTATTAACTTATTTATATTTAATATAATTTAAATTATTGATTAAAAAAGTTTGATATTAGTAGGTTGTTCTCACATTCTCGTAAATCATAACGGTTCTCGTTTGAACCTCCACCTATATATATAATAGAAACATAGTGAGATGAGAAGTTATAAGAGTAGGAATATATACATGAACAGGTTCATTTAAAAATCTTAAATATTTTTGAATAACCTATTTTATGAATATTTATGATTAACATTATTCATTATGAATATTCTATCATGTTATTAATCACAAAATAAATTATCCCTATATTCCTAAAATATTTAGTATTTCTAAATAAACCTCCGTATGTATAGGGCCAATGTGATGATTAAGAAACATAATAACCTTAAAAGCATTTGTTTGAGGGAAACAAAGACATACATGAAAAAGAGGAAACCAATGATTTCTCTTGTCCCATTTCTGGATCCAAAATTGGTAGGGAAAACAAACCTCAAAATTCAATAGATCGTGAGGGGTATGTTTCTAAATATATATATTTTTATTTATTTATTTAAGATTTTTTTCTAATACTAATATAATATTATGTGTTATTTAAAATTTAATAAATATTTAAATGTAAAGTCGTATTTGATAACGACAAGAAAAAAAAAATATATATATATATATATATATTTAATTTTTCACTACAAACTATTTTTGAAATACATATTTAAAAGTATAAATGTATATTTTAATGCCTTAATGCTTGCTTTATACTTGATGTGTTTTCATAAATACATTATTTAAAACTGGTTGTATACATGTGCAATTTACGGAATATAAAATTTTATTATAAAAAAGAGAATTATAAATGTAACACAATTCCCGATCAAGAAATATCTGAAGTTATATATATTTTGTTATATTAGTATCACTTAACATTTATGTGATATAATTGAGTATATTTGTCAGTTAAATTTATGAAGTAAAAAAACGTATAGTTCAGTGAAGAAGTTGTACGTATGTAATATATAATAATAAGTTGTAAACTTTATTTTAAAGAGATTGTGCATTGATAAACAATATTTAATACTTAATAGGTTGTTTTCAAGAGTTTTTACTATATGTTTTGTAGTATAGTATTGACACATTTTGCAAAACCTAAACCATTATATAGACATTTTTAAACTATTGGTAGGTCCCACTTATTATAGATTTGATGATGACAATTGTAGTTGTTACCAACTTTAGTTTGTGCCGAAAAGTTGTTGACACTAATAGCTTACTGACATCTATATTAGATTAGTATCCAATGCTCTTGTATGTTCCCAAAACCCAACTTATTGATATATGTGGATAGAGAATCATAGGTAAATTCGTTCATTACTTAAGAGGCTATAGCAAGTTGAAGCGAAGCTAGTAGAATGATTAAACGGTTCAGCAAGAAACCCTAACTGAATACGAAAACGAGATAAGGCTGAAGTAGATCACTGAGGAGGTCTAACTGAAGGTAAGTTCAACTAGTAATTCAACTAGCTGACACACTTCAATAGTTGATCATGTGATTATCAGCAAGAAGATCTCAGCAGTTGATAGATACTTTAGCAGATTCATACTTTGAAGTTGAAGTCTATTCTAATATGTAATAGCTGAATAAGTTGTCTTATTCACTTTAATGTAGAAAAGGATTGACGTTGACTTGCGTGATTTTACAAACAATGACAGAAAGTCAACATGATAGTACATCATACCATGCTCACTTTTTACTAGGAAATCAGAAATTGTGATTGTATTACTTGTTCAAATGAGATATAAGACACCTATTATACTAACTCAATATAATAGAAATTACTAAACTATCTAACTCTTTAATACTCTAATAGCCCCTCAAGATGAGCATAGAAGGCTTCCCAATTCCATCTACAACATGAAAAGTGGAATTCATCAAATTTGGGAAGAAATAAGCGATACGATGGATCCATCGAGGCTCGACATCTATTATGACAGTTTATTGAGCAGAGAAGACAACAATATCATCTTGTCGATGCTTGACATCTAAATATGGGAGCGATCAGAGCGACAACGATGGGAATAAATACATGTCGAAGCTTGGCATCCATAACTCAGTCATGAAAATAACCAATATACCAAGCGGAACTTAAAGAACCCTAACATACACATAAAACAAAGACAAAAACATAAAGGAAACTGTTATGCTTAATATTACTATACCCACATTACCACATGAGGAACAAGCTGCAATAGACAATGAAGAACTAGAGGGACACGTGACAACAGATCCTTCCATCCAAACCACCAGGAGAGGTAACCGAATCAGGAGGCCCAATAGAAAATACATGAATGAAGGTACTACATAGCGGAGGAGGGTGCTGGTGGGAAAGGCATTGAATAGAAAAGACTTATTCTCTCTCTTTGAATTCTTTCTATCTTCTTCTTCAAGATTCTACAATATTCATCTGCTATTTTAAGTTTTCCTTATGCAATCGTCCTTTCATTTCCCTAAAAGCATACTATGATGTTTATATCCAGATAGCTTCATCAATAAAGAAAGATTTCTCCTTAATATTGTCTTATTGCTTAATTTCTCTTGTCATTCATTACACTGGTGCTTTCATCCCCCTAACTCTCCATGGCAGAGGCTACCACATTCAAGGAAATGCAAGTTGATTTCAAGAAGATGGTTGACCAAATGGAAAAATGCCATGAAGAATACACCACTTAACGAACAGAGGATATTGCCAAAATCTCTCGTTTGGAAGTTGTTCTTGGAAAATCTGGCGGTTCTAAAGGTCAGGTTACTAATCCTCCATTTCAGGTCTGCAATGTCAAGTTGGATTTTCCTCGCTTCGACAGTACGGAGGTAATGCAGTGGTTGTTCAAGGTGGAGAAAATTCTTTGATTACTATGGCACACAAGATGCTCAACGTATTACAATTGTCGCCGTTCACCTTGATAAAGGTGTGGTTCCATGGTTTCAGATACATACTCGAGACAAACCCTTCGTTACATGGGCTTCTTTTCGTTCAACCACACAAATAATTGAAGCAATGGTATAGGCAATGTTATAACAGGGTATTATTCAACCCATTTCCAACCCCTTTTCTTCCCCAATTCTTTTGGTTCGAAAGAAGGATGGCTCTTGGAGGTTTTGTACTGATTACAGGGCATTAAATGCTATTACTATAAAAGACTATTTTCCAATTCCGGTTGTTGATGAACTGTTGGATGAGTTGTGTGATGCCAATTGTTTTTCAAAATTGGATTTCCTTTCAGGGTATCATCAAATATTAATGAAACCTGAAGATCGCCATAAAACCGCTTTTATAACACATTAAGGGCTTTATGAATGGCTAGTAATGCCCTTTGGGTTTACTAATGCTCCCGCTACCTTTCAAAGTTGAATGAATTCTATTTCAAAAACCAATTATGCAAATTGGTCTTGGTTTTCTTCGATGATATATTGGTGTACAACTCCTCTTGGCAGCCCATTTAATGCACCTCAGGGAAGTGTTCTAATTTTTGCATGTTCACTCTTTGTTTGCGAAGAAATCCAAATGTCGCTTTGGAATTACTCAAGTAGATTATTTAGGTCATGTGGTTTCAGGTAATGGAGTTCATATGGACCCGTCCAAAGTCGAACCATCATGGACTAGCCTGCTCCTACAAATCTTCAGCAATTGCGGGGTTATTTGTGCTTGACTGGGTACTATCACCAGTTTCTACGGGGTTATGCTTCAATTGCTAATCCTTTAACATCTCTTCTAAAGAAATATAGCTTATGCTGGAATGAGCATACAACTTCGGCTTTCAGCACCTTAAAGTTAGCCATTACAAATGCTCCAGTACTACAATTACCTGACTTATCAATTCCATTTATCCTCGACACAGATGCCTCAGGGATGGGTATAGGGGCCATTCCAAGTTAGAGAAAACATCCTATATTTTTCTTTTCGAACAAATTAAATCCTCACATGCGGAAACAATCGACTTATTTGAGGGAATTGTTCACAATTTCGGAACCACTTTAAATTTTTGACGCAACCTGTTAGGCCACCAATTCATTATATGCACGGATCACAAAAGTCTTCGTGCCCTCAACGATCAAACCATCCAAACACCGGAATATTAGAAATGGTTGCATAAATTCTTGGGTATAACTTCACCATCGAATACAAGTCGGGCCATGAGAACATCCCCACCGATGCCCTATCCATGTTTTTTGTCACGTTGATTTCATCTCCTTCAGCAACTTTGATTAACTGAAATAAACAAGCTATGCAAGATGATCTGGTTCTGCAACAAATCAAACAGGATTTTGTCTAGGGTTTATATTAAAACCCTAAGTATCAAGTTAAACATGATCTTTAATGTGGCAAGATCATGTGGTGATACCTACTGGTTCAAACTTTGTGACTCAATTACTAAGAGGATTCCACTCCTCACCAATGGGAGGTCATTCAGGTGTGAAACGCACTAAGGCCCGAATCGTTAGTCAATTTTTCTAGCCTTCTTTATCTAAGGATGTGCTAAAGATCGTTAAGGAATGTTTTATATGTCAACAAACGAAGCATGATCATACCAGACCAGCAGGTCTTTTACAAACTCTCCCGATCCCAAATCACATTTGGGAAGATATGGCTATGGATTTCATAACAAGTTTGTCTCCTTCTTAAAGATACACGGTTATCATGGTTGTCATTGATCGTTTGTCTAAATATGGACATTTTGTTCAATTGAAGTCGGATTTCACTAGTTTAAAGATGGATGATGATTTTGTTAACCATATTATTAAACTTCATGGATTTTCTAAGTCCATTGTGTCTGATCTTTGACAAGGTTTTTACCAATAAATTATGGCAACAGTTGTTCAAACTTAGTGGCACAACTCTAGCCATGAGTTCCTCTTACCATTTGCAGTCCGGTGGCTAATCCAAAGCTTTGAACAAGTGTTTAGAATAGTGCCTTCATTGCTTTACTACCACACAACCTTCAAATTAGTCCAAGTTGTTACCATGGGTAGAATTCTGGTAGAACTCTTCTTTCCATAGTAGTTTGGGTGCTACCCCTTCAAGGTGGTTTATGGTTGTGACCCTCCCACACTGGAAAATGGTTTATCAGTTTCTGCTTCACCAGTTTTGCATGAATTACTCAAGGAACAGGATGTTGTCGAGTCTCAAATCAAACTTAATTTACTCAAGGCTCAAAATGCAATTAGAAACATGCTAATAAAAACAAAAGATATGTGGAATTTAAAGTCAGTGATATGGTTTTGGTTGAATTGCAGCCCTACAAGCAGCTTTCGTTGGCACTGAGGCATAACTAAAAATTAGGGAAATGATATTTTGGTCCCTTTCCAATTGTTGATCAAATTAGAACAACTGCATATCAATTACAACTCCCTTATAATACAAGAATTTACCTTGTATTTCACGTATCACTGCTGAAATGGTTTCATGGATCCTAGCATGAGCCATACTTACCTCTATGCCTTTGACTACAATAGCTTTCGGCAAGTCAAGATACCTATTACGTGAAGGTCAAGAGGTTTATCAGGTGTTGGTACAATGGGAAGGTCTGTCAACTGAAAAAGCAACATGGGAAGATAATATTCCATTGATAGAAAACTTTCCATCCTTGAACCTTGAGGACAAGGTTACCCTCAACCGGGGGGGGGGGGTGTAATGTTATACCCAATTTTACAATACCGACATTACCACATAGGGAACAAGCTGCAACAGACAATGAGGAATTGGAGGCACACGTGACAGCAAATCCTTCCATCCAAACCACCAGAAGAAGTAACTGAATCAGGACGCCCAATAGAAAATACGTTAATGAAGGTACTACATAGCAGAGGAGGGTGCCGGTGGGAAAGGCATTAAATAAAAAAGGCTTATTCCCTCTCTTGGAATTCTTTCCATCTTCTTCTTCAAGATTCTATAAATATCCTCTATTATTTCAAGTTTTCCTTATGCAATTGTCCTTTCATTTCCCTAAAAGCATAATGTGATGTTTATATCCAGATCACTTCATCAATAAAGAAGGATTTTCTCCTTAAAATTGTCTTATTGCTTAAATTCTATCGTCATTCATTACAAAAACAAACTTAGCATCCTTTCTTCATTTTTATCACAGATTTGACCTCAATTGTAGTACCAATACAATACAACATCAATTATGATACTTAAAATGAAATATAGGAATGCATATGTGTGGATTACTTGATAATCAAAATGGAATATATCAAGCATTGACAAATAGGATACAGTAACAAAGGAGCAAGATATATCATACCTTTAATTAAATCTACTCTAAAATAGACTTATCATTGCTTTTAAAAGAGAATCCACAAGTAGATATTTCATCAATAAAACAATCCACTAGAATATATGTATTCTTCTCAAAATAGAGAATAAAATCAGGAACGGAAGCAGACGAGAGAAGAAAATTCCCTGTTATCTTTGGAGTTTGTTGTAATATGAGAGTCCAATGTGATTCTATATCAGATTTCGATTTCCAAAAGCTGAATAGCGATATGAAGAGCCTTAGTTCCCAACTCAAAATCAATTGATATCAAATGCAGAATTAGATGCAATCTCGAATGAAATTGGTTGCTTGGATCTGGATATTTTTCATTTGCTTCTCAAACCAAAAGCAAAATCAAAATCAACCTTATGCAACACCATATTCTAACTCAGATGTAGAACAAAACATGAATTGATCTTGAACATGAACTATTTGTGTAAGAGGCACTATATCATCATTCTTATCTATTTGAAATAGCATATTCGAGAAAAAAAATCTAGAATAAGCAACGGAAGTAGGATTGCAACAAAATTATATTATATATAAGAAATGAAGAAAATGAAGAGAAAAATAACTTGATCTAGAGTTGGAAACAAAAACAGGAAGAAGATTATGAAGGAATCTTCATGTGTTCTCTTGGTGGAAGAAGATCCAACCGAGAATAGTTTTTCACCTAACCTACATTTGTTGCTCTGATACCATTTTACAGAAATAAGAAACTATAATTTTATTACTTGATCAAATGAGATACAAGATACCTATTTATACTAACTTAATACAAATAGAAGTTAACAAACTACCTTAATAATCTAACACTCTAATACTTGCATTTAATGCAATATAGTTTGCAGTTATTACATTATGGGCCAAGAATTGATCGTGGGAGTCACTGTACTGCAGAGTTGTAAAGGAGGTAAGAAGATTAACAGAGGACGTTCCTCTTGTCCTTGCATAGTGGGCAAGCCATCTTTCATTGCTAGTGGTGGATCGACATGAGCGCTAGAAAGGGCGTCATATAACGACTAAACCAAAATCGGATACTTGAATGGCACCAATCCAAATCAATGGCACCAATCCAAATCACTGGCACCAATCCAAATCACCACCTCAACTCACTTTCCAATCCGTCTCTTCAACTCTGGCCCGTAGGTGGTGTCTACCCTAATTGGCCTAGAACTTGAATCCTTCATTGACGACGCAGAACAACCACCGAAGAAAACCTTGGCTGACAACAAGCCGAATCCGGAATATTTACCCTGGTTTCGACAAGACCAGATCTTCATCAGCTCCATTCTAGGAAGCTGTTTCGAATCGATACAGCCTCTCATCTCATCAGCGGCCACCGCTCAAGAAGCCTAGAAGCGGCTCAACTCCAGCTACGCAAGTGCCTCACGAAGTCGCATCATCTCCCTGAAATCCAAGTTAGTCAAGAATCTAAAAGTAAGCCGCAACATTCAAGAATTCCTTCAAGATATGAAATCTATAGCCAATGACCTCGCCCTTGCATAGAGTCCAATTGAAGAAGAAGATCTCATGGTTCACATTCTCTCCTAACTCAGAGACGAATATAACGCCATTGTCGCGGCTATTAAGGTTCGTGAAAAATCACTCTCTTATCCAGAACTATTTGACAAGCTACTTGATTTTGAAAGGAGCCTTAAAGAAGCTACGCAGTCATCGACGTCATAGTGCCAACGGCTAACTACGTTGCCCAACAAGGAGGTAGACCATAAAACTCCAACTCGTTTCAACAGAATCAATGTCCCTTTAACTCTGGCCCGCAACGTCAACAAGGGAACAACATACCAAACTAGTCTACCAATTCCATCGACAGCTGCCAAAACTGAAATGGTTCTTTCTGCCAGTTCTGCTCCATCCGTGGTCACACTACTCAAGAATGCCAAAAGTTGTCTCGGTTTCTTAAAGACAACAATATTCCCATTGCCAACTCTCCATCATTAAACCCAATTGCAAATGTCACCACATCCGATGGCTCATCCACGATTCCACAAACATGGTTGTTTGATACTGGTGCCTCTCATCATGTGACATCTGACCGATCTGCACTTCACAATGTCTCTGAAAATGGAGGCCCTGATGAAATCGTTCTCGGTGATGGCAAAGGTTTACATATCTTTCATACTGGCTCCAAATATATTCACACAACACATCGACGATTAAATTTTCCCAATGTGTTGTGTGCCCCTCACTTACGTCGAAACCTAGTTTCAGTTGCAAAATTATGTAAAACTAATCATGTTTCTGTTGAATTTTTTCCGGATTATTTCTTGGTGAAGGATCTATGCATGGGGACACGTCTTATGTAGGGTGAGAACACTAAAGATGTCTATCACGCTACCTTACCATCCATGCCTTAGTTCAACGTCACCTCTCTCTCTCTCTCTCTCTCTCTTCACTTCAATGGCATCACAAACTTGGTCACCCCTCCATCAAAGTGTTTCGGTCTCTTATTTCATGTTTAGGTCTAAATCCGATTCTAGTTTGCATTGTTCATCTTGTTTAATTAATAAAATCCACAAATTTCCCTTTGGCCAAAACTCTCTTGTTAGTACCAAATCGTTACAACTTATTTATTCCTATGTGTGGTTTCTTGTGCAACAATCGATTGATCATTTTACCTACTATTTTATCTTTATCGATCACTATTCAAGATATGCTTGGCTTTATCCCATGAAAAAGAAATACGATCTTGCAACCATTTTCCCACAATTTAAAACACTTGTAGAAAAATACTTCAACACTCCACTGGTATCTCTCTTTACACACAATGGAGGAGAGTATCTTGGCATGCTCCCTTTTCTTCAAAAGAATGGCATTTCCCACTATACGACACCTCCTCATGCCCCTGAACAAAACGACATGGCTAAACGTCAGCACCGCCATGTCTTTGAAACTGGTCTTGCCCTTCTCCATTACGTAAATCTTCTTCTAAACTTTAGGTCCCATGCGTTCCAGACTGCTGTCTATCTCATCAATCGACTCCCTACACCGGTTCTCAACAACAAAACCCCGTTTCAGCAACTCTTTCAACAGCTACCTAACTATACCAAACTCAAACCTTTTGGTTGTCTTTGCTACCCGTGATTGCGACCCTATGCCACATCCAAATTACAACCATGCTCATCGCCATGGATCTTTCTTGGCTACTCAACCTCCAAGTCTGCCTATAAATGCTTTGATCCCAAAACTCGCTACCTATATCTCTCCCGCCATGTCGAATTTATTGAATCTACGCTTTCCTCCACAACTTCCACAACTTCCATTCCCACTGCCCATACCTTTCTGTTACAACCCTCCGCCACCTCAACGGACTCTTCATCCCCGTCTCCTCCACCCGCTCCTCCCGAACCCACCAAACTGCCCACCATCACACCGCCTGCCTCTCCTACACCCTTTTCGTCACCACCATAGGCTGACGCTACACCAGCCTCCCCAGTATCCACTCCATCACCGACTCCCTCCACTCTTGATCTACTTTTCTCTCGAGTCAGCTCTCTATGCCAACCGCCAGTTCCATTCCCGTCTCACGGTTTGTGGACTCCACTTCCCCGTCTTCCTCTCCTACTCCAGCTCCTCGTTCCAGAAAACCCAATCCCAAATACTTCAACTCCTCATTTGTGAACTCTACCACCCTTCATCCCATCCCACAGACACTTGAACCCACCACTCATCATCAAGCTCTCAAAGATCTCAAATGGTGCGAAGCTATGGACCTTGAATTTAATGCTCTCATGCACAATGGCACATGGGAGCTCATTCCACGCGCCTCTCATCACCCCATTGGGTACAAATGGGTCTTCTGTATCAAATGCAATCCGGATGGCACAATTTCCAAATACAAAGCTCGCCTGGTAGCCAAAGGCTTTCTTCAACAATATGGAAAAGACTAATTTGACAACTTTATCCCTGTAACTAAACCTGTCACATTCACATCATTCTTTCCATCGCCCTTGCTAAGAATCAGCCTCTCCGATAACTAGATGTCAACAATGCTTTCCTTCATGGCACCCTCCATGAGGAAGTCTTTATGACACATCCTCTCGGCTTCACTCACTCCTAATACTCGAACCATGTCTACAAGCTTCGGAAGTCCCTGTACGGTCTCAAACAGTCCCCACGAGCTTGGTACATGAAACTCATCTCCTTTCTTCTTACCTTCGGTTTTCGTAAAACCCATGCGGATGCCTCTTTCTTCATCTACAACCACGAGGGAGTCACCTGTTTCTTCATGGTCTATGTCGATGACATCGTTCTTACCGCAATACTCCCGCCTTTCTTTCTCACTTTGTTCAAACACTCGCCAACCGCTTCTCCGTCAAAGATCTTGGTTCCCTACACCATTTTCTAGGTATCGAAGTTATTCCCACATCTCATGGTCTTTTCCTCTCTCAACATCGTCATATCCAAGATCTTCTCACTCAATTCTATATGGATGGTGCTAAAGAGGTGGCAACCCCCATGAGTTCTTCAGTGACTCTTACCCCTGAAGACGGGTCTCCCCAAGTAGATCCAACACCATACCGGAAAACTCGTCGGCTCCTTGCAATACTTAGCTTTCACCAGGATGGATGTCTCATTTGCAATAAATAGACTATCTCTGTTCATGCATTCGCCCACTCAAATACACTGGCAGGCCTTAAAGCGTGTGTTGCGATACTTAAAAGGTACAATCCATCATGGTTTATTTCTAAAATGGAACTCGTCTCTGGATCTTAAAGTCTTCTCCGACTCTGACTGGGGGGGAGTCACCAATGGTGGTCGATCCACCATTACGTACATTTTATATCTGGGAACCAACATAATTTCATGGTGCTCTGCTAAACAGAAACCTGTCTTCCGCTCCTCTACAAAGGCCAAATACAAAGCTTTAGCTAATGCTGCTGCTGAAGCCTCGTGGGTTGAACACTTACTTGCCGATCTTGGCATTTCCAAACCAAACCCCACTACGCTATTTTGTGACAATACAGGAGCTACGTATCTTTGTGCAAATCCAATTTATCACTCTCGAATGAAGCATGTTGCTTTGGATTATCACTTTGTTCGAGAGAAGGTTGCCAATGGTTCACTTCGTGTTCTTCACAACAACTCCACTGATCAACTTGCTGATGTGCTTACTAAACCTCTTGGGCGCAGCACCTTTGTCTCTCTTCGGTCAAAGATTGGCATATCTGATAGATCCTACATCTTGCGGGGCCGTATAACGACTAAACCAAAACCGGATACTTGATATATTTGATTTGATCCTCTAGAATATTCTTGTGGTCAAGGTTGTTGTATTTTCCATAGTTGTCCCATTTATTTCTCTTTACCATGTATAGCTGCTAATTATATAAACCAGTGTAATCCCATGTACATCAACATGAGATATAATATTCAATTCTCTTGATAGTCTCTTTACCTAGGCTCTCCTCTGTGTTTTTTATATAGTATAAGAGCCTAACTTTCCTAGCCCAAACCTTGTTTATATTGTTTATCTCACCCTAGGTGGTTTGGGTGAGCCAAAGTTGGTTCAGTAGTTGGCCTATCTTTCTGCGCCCATGCATAAAGTCATGCTTAGTTCCACTAATACTATATTGACCACAATAAACTCCTTCTCGTTGTACTGAAATAGAGGTTTGGTTTAAACGACTTGGTATAACATCACATTTTACTTCTAAGGAAGATATTGACCCTCTCTAGACAAGTCTCCCTCTAACAAAACACGTACTAATCATGCCTCTAAGTCTCACACCTCATAAATCGCACGCTCTAGCCTCTCACTCATCTCATGCCACTGCAACTCCCTGGACAAGAACGACCGCCGCAGCTTCGACAACCACATTCCCTTTCTTGGCTTCTCCTACTCTGAAGCTCTCAAGTCTCATAGATTTAGGTTAGGGTTTCCATTTTCTTTTTTTGATTTTTGAAATTTTAAATTGTCAATAGAGCTCATTAGATATTGTGTTTTTATTTTCAAATTCGAATAACCTATATCAATAATGGACCGTCTTTTGATTTGAACTTGTAAAATTAATATATGAGCTCACTAGATTTTGATTTTTCTGTTTGATTTAAAAATTTGAATCACCTTTTTTGAAGGTCGAATTACTTGATTATGTTTATCATTTATTTTAATGGTTAAATGTTGATGACTTGATTATTTAACTTCTGAAAGTTATGGTTTCACTTTCAAAGTGTGCTACTGTGCTTGAATGTTATCGACTCACCAAGTCATAGTGCGTTTGAAAGGGTATAGTTTCAAAGTTTTTGAATCTTGAAATGTTGATTACTTGATTATGTGTTTCATAAATCTTGAATTTTGTTCCATTTCATATATTCATTCATACACTAATATGGGTGAGCCATGTCGTGGCGGCAAGGTCAAGTCTTAAGACTTAGAAGCCATGACGAGCCCACGACAGTTTTCTAGGCGTGAATTATGGTGGCAAATTTGTATATAAAATATTTATACACACATACACACATCTTTTCTACTATCCCTCAATGGGTTAATGATTTTAAACCATTTAAATTGGGTTATAAACTAAATCTAGGAAATAAGACACAAAAGGACAAAAAAAGATAAATATCGTGTTACAAAAACCACACATTGGGCCAAGGTATACCATGGACTTAATGTGGCGTCAAAACACGAGTCGTGAGCCATGGCCTGCCACGACGGGTGTTGCGACGAGCCTTTTAGAACAATGACTAATACATATTGTCTACACTAATTTCATATTATCATTCATACATGTTGCAATTGATTTTGGTTTGTTTTATACTACTTTTAGTTAACTTTTAACATCCATGGATAAGTTTTTAATCAAAACAAAAACAATCGTCGATTCATTATCTATGCAAGACAAGAATGATGTTGATAGTTATAAGCAACGTCATATTGAGATCAACTTAGTCGATCTTGCAACTGACCTCGATATATACAAAAAGATTTTTTTTTATTATAGTCCTAATTTTTGTGATGAAGTTCTTAGAACATAGACATTAAAAAGTCTTGCCAGCCTCGAAGCCATGATTTTCCTTGTACGGAATTTGGGAAAAAAACATGAAATCTCAACCCTGCTTGGTTTGATGAATTTTCTAGGTAGCTCGAGTACAGTGTAAATAAAAATGCATCATATTGCCATCTTTTCAAACCAAATATTGGAGATCGGGTGGAGACTCTTTTGTTGGCCTAGGACTGACAAATTGGGTCGAGAAAGAAAAGTTGACAATTCATTTTGGAGAGGTGTCAATAGTGCTCACAATCATGCTTGGGGCATACGTGAAAATTTGTTGAACAAAAATCAAAGAATTGAATTGGTTATCATCAAACATTCAAACAATGCTAAGATATATTAGAAGTGATGCTTAAAATTGCAATGATTGATTGTGTTTGGTTTCTCTTGAGACAAGGCCTTGCATTTTAAGGCGATGATGAATGTGAAGATTCAAATAATAGAGGAAACTTCCTTGAACCATTGCGTTTTTTTAGTGATCATAACAAAAGCATCAAAGTGACCACTTTCAAGAATTATCTTAAGAAATTGAAGCTAACTTCACCGGATATCCAAAAGGGTATTATTGATGTTTCAGAAACAATAAAACTCATTGTAAATGATTTTGGTGATATTTTTATGTGGTCCTTATTGATGAATCTCACGACGTTTCAACCAAAAAAACAAATAAGTATTGTGGTGAATTATGTGTATATAAGAGATGTATAATTGAGCATATTTTAGGTATTGAGTATGTCGTGAACAGTACATCTATGTCACTGAAGGTGACGCTTGATGATTTGTTCTCAAGAAACTGATTAAGTATTTCTAAATTGTGTGGGCAAGATTAAGATGGACCGAGTAATATGGAAGGTGAAATGGGTAGGATCAAGACATTGGTTTTGAATGAAAATAAAAGTGCTCATAATGTTCATTGTTTTGTCTCATCCACTTCAACATACTCTTGTTCTTGTAGAGAAGAACCCTCAAAGGTCGCTGATTGATTTTGTTTAATAAGTAATGTTATGAATGTTGTTGGAGGTTCATGCAAATGTCACGGTCTACTTCAAGAACAACAAGAAAATTATCTCACTAGAGCATGTGACACAGATTTGGGATCACAATATGGTATTTTGGTCAGTATAATTACCTTGTTTTCATCCGCAATAGATGTGCTTCAGATGATAAAAGGAAGATGGATTAACCCATGAAAAAAGTATGAAGCTTGTCTGCTATCTAACTTGTTGCACTCATTTGATTTTGAATTTTGTCTACACTTTATAAGAATTATGTTGGCGATAACCAATGAATTATCTCAAGCATTACAAGAGAAAGAACAAGATACTGTAAATGTGACGAACTTGGTTAGAATTTGCAAACATCAACTACAAAAATTGAGGGATAACAATGACAAGTGAGATTCTCTACTCAATCAAGTTACTTTGTTTTGTGAAATACATGGTATTGGTGTTTATACGTAGAAGTTCTTACTTCCTGGATGGTCATGCCAAAAATCTTCCAAGATGACAAACTTACACTATTGTCTTGTTGAGTTATTTTATATTGTCACTGATTTGTAACTTATGGAATTAATGAATCAGTTTTACTAAGACTAGCCCTGAGTTGCTTCTATGCATAACATGTCTAGATCTGGTGATTGTTTTTCAGCTTTAATAAGAGCAAATTGATTCATTTTGCTTGTCTTTATCTAGATGATTTCTCTAAGATGAAACTTCTGTTACTTTATGACCAGTTGGAGGCTTATGTTTTTTTATATGCAAACTTGATAGATTTTTCTAACCTAAAAGAGTGATCTTGTGCAGAAAAGGGTTGAAAATAGAAGGGATAAAGTCTTCTCTCTCATGTATTTGATCATAATACTAGCAATGATATTACTGGTTGCAACTGCAACAATTAAAAGGGCATTGCCAGCTATAGACATTGTGAAGAACAGATTGTGCAATAGAATGGGTGATCAATGTATATACAATTGTTTGGTTTCTTATTTTGAAAACAATTTTTTTGTTGAGGTAGATAATGAAAAACGTCGTAGATAAGTTTTAGAAAATGAAAATCCATCGAGGTCATTATTGAACAGTGTCATACCTATGGTCCTGGATGCTCTTGGCGGAGAGTAAAATTTTCCCCTTATCCAAGAAACATATAACACATATTTTTAAGAGGTTTGGAACCTAGCCGGAATCTGGTAATGATTTATAGAAGGGTGCTACCTTTCTTGGGGAAGATAGTAGATCCAAGGCAAAAGGGAATCTCGAGACAGGATCTAGACCATAAAATCATTTGCATCGTACACCAATATGATTTTATATTTAAAAACTATGAGTAGCTAACAGCTGAGTTACATAACATTTCATGACAACCTCTCAATTTATTGTTGATTAATAACACCATTGTACTGTTCTAGAAACCATTGTATTCTCTTTTTTTCTTGTCCACTCTAGGTTTGTTATCAATCGAGTCTTTAGAAGTAATCAAAATATTAGCCTCATTTACTTACATTTACAATAAAAGAGAAAGCAGTTACAAAGTAACAAACACATTAAAAAACACGTACATCACCCAGTTATTTTTGAGTTCACCGATTGTTGTGATGCCCTCTGGACTTTGATGCGCTAGGCCATCGCCCCTCTTCGTCCAACACCAGGGCCATCCCGGTTATTAAATATATACAGGTTGATGTTTCGTGAATATAATATTGTTATCTTTTTTTTGTCAATTTCAATAAATTACTATCAATTTTAATTTAATTTAATTTATTTATTTCTAGTTGACGCTTCCCTAGACTTAAATCCTAGCTCCCACCACTATGCAATGGCTATATTTTTCTTTTACATCACAATATATATATATATATATATATATATATATATATATATATATATTCCAAATAAGACGTTGAAACTTCTTGTGCGATCATAACACAGGAATTTTTGGTTGATTAAGGGGCCGTTTACCCAAATGCTTATCCAGTAAGCGTTTATTGGTAGAAGTCAATACTATAATCTATTTTACTAGGTAAGATGCTAGTATATTAAAATGGTATCATATGTAACAATTTACTCGGTAAACGCTTACCCGGGTAAGAGTCATCACCATCACTTATCGGGTAAGACTCCTCTATCTTTATCATTGCTCTTACCGGATAAGATTTTCGGTTCTTGCCATGTTCATCAGGTAGGGAAAGTTACCCGATAAGCACTTACCAGGTAAGTGTTTAGTAAACGACCCATAAATATATTTATTATTATTATTTTTTAATATTTTAGTCTTTTTATTTAATAAAACTATATATATTTTGATAAGAAAAGTAATATCTAAAAAATTATATTATTTTGTTATCGTTTATGATAAAATAATTAAATATTTTTAAAAAAACTAGTGTTTAATTTTATTTTTTGTCATTATATTTTTAGTTTCTATTTATGTCAAAAATTACATAAATATATTTTAAGGTTTGGATCGCGGAGCTAATCAACTACAAACTGAATATTCAAAATAAACAAGATAATTAACTAAGAAAGTAAATAAGACACTTTATTTTGGTTACACGAAAAACCCCATCGAAGGTAAAAACTGTGGATGGTCTTGGATATTGTCGATTCACTATTGAACGCCAATCAGAGATGTTGTCGTCAGTAACAATGATTATTCTACAGAACGTGGTTAAACAGGTCTCGTGTATAAACTTAAGCAACTATTATGACAACTGTAAAATAATCTTCTGAGTAGGGTCAGTAATAATTTCTTCTTGTGTCTCTTGAATGCTTTGAGTCATTTTATAGGTAGCTTTTGTAACGATAATCTTTAATGAAAATAAGTCCAGTAATAGTCATGTCTTGAATGTTGGTTGTCGGTTATGTTTGAGGTATTAATGAGGTGTATCTCGATCATGAATCTTCAGTAACGTATAGAATATGTCATAAAGAAGGAAAAAAATAACGATTGTCGAAGATCATTAAGCGTTAGTCTTAGTCGTGGTTAAATAACTTGACTATTGATGATCGCTTGCCGGAGATGTTAGTGTCGTTAGTAGTATCGACGATTGACTACCAAGTACAACATTGTCGATGATATCATCTTCAACCGCCGTGCTAATGAATTTTCATTCAAAGAGTTTCTTATGCTCCCTAATAAAGGTAGAAGAATTAAGATTCTATCATGTGAGGGGTTTACTTAATGACTTGAACTTGAATGACTTAGGGGCCGTTTACCAAACGCTTACCCGAGTAAGCGTTTACCAAGTCACATTACCTCATGGGATGAATATGGTAAGGACTAATAATCTTGTCCGGTAAGAGCGAGACAAAGATCATGAGTCTTACCCGCTAAGTGAGGCCGACAACTTTTACCACGGTAAGCGTTTATCGGATGAATTGTTGCATACTATGTCTTTTTGATAGATTAAAATCTTAACAGTTAAGTAATTAATACTGTTAAATTTTACCGGGTAAGTGTTTGATAAACGGTCCTTTATTGACAGAAATCGAACTGATAAAAAACTAAAACTATAATGAAAAAAAAAATATGGAAAACCGCAATGTATTAAAATAATTACAATCTCATACGAACTTTCAAACATTTTTAGTCTTCTTGAAAAAAGAAAAAAGAAAAAAGAAAAGAATAATAAAAATTTGGTCCAATGGGGACTTTGTTGGCCAGCAAGATTGTTGAAAGAAGCCACGTGTTAGAAGTGGGTATGGGTCCCACTTACATGTGATGATGTCTGCCTTGTCATCATTTGCAGACTTCTAACAGATTCGGAGTACTTGATTTATTCATTGTTTTCCGGGCTCATAATTTATGAATTGATAGAGTAAAAAGTTATTTTACTTTGTTACTAGGGGTGTTTAAAAAAACCGTTGGACCGCTCAAACCGACCGAACCAAATTAAACCGGACCGTTTTTGGCGGTCCGGTGGTCCGGTCTGGTTTGGAAAATAGCAAAACCGGGCGGTCCGGTCCGGTCTGCGGTTTGGAAACTTTTTTGGGCGGTTTGGACCAAACCGACCGCCAAATACATATTTATTTATTTATTTATCTATTTTAATATTAGCAAGCCAAACTTTTTTAACTTATTGACTATGACCCAAATTAACATAATCAAAATCGATGACTAAAACCATTAAACCATCGAACATATCGACACATTTGATATTGACGGTCTCCAAATTTTGAAATCCCTCAAAAACTCTATCAATCTATTGATCTTTCTAATCCATGGTTTGATTTCGGCGTACATTATCAAGACATCAACCAAGTGATTCAACCAACTTAGATTTGGCTTCTATTTTGTTTGGTCAAGACTTAAGAATTGAACCATTGAAGGTTGTGAAGTCGTGAATTTTGTTACTCACTACTCACAGTAGAGTTGTAACTTTGTTAATTTATGTGTTTTCTAATATGTTATATCTTTATATGTTTGTACTTTGGATTGCCTCGACTTTCTACTCAAGAGCTGCTTAATTATTACATTTATTTGATTAGATATTTTTTTGTTAAAATGGATACTTAATCTAAAATTCTAAATTATATATATATATATATATATATATATATATATATTTTAAGTTTAATATAAAGTCCATTAAAGGCCCAAACCGCCTAAACCGGTCAGACCAGACCGCTTTTACTTGGTCTGGTTTGACCGGTCTGGGCACTTGATGTGAAACCGCTCGGTTTGAAAATTTTATAAACCGCCATTACGGTTTGGTTTGTGGTTTGAGGGGTTAAACCGCCCAAACCGGACCGCGAACACCCCTATTTGTTACTGATTTATCAATAAAGTAATATACCTTAACTTGAATTCTATTTTAGATAATGTATTTTAAATTTTTTATTTTATATCTAAGATGTAAAGTTTTAAACATTTAAATATTTGGATAATCGATTGAAGCACTAATCAATTATCATGTTGATGTGGTATCCAATTCAGTATTATTTGTTCATATGATTAGTGACATGTATTTTCTTTAATCTAAAATTATTCTTCAACCGATTACCCGGATATTTTAATGTTTAAACTTTACAGATTAAGTATCAAAATGGAAGTTTTGAAAGTACGTTACCCATAATAGGAATCAAGTTAAAATACGTTACTTTTTCATGCAATTTGCCCTTGATTTATATACATTAATTGGCAAATAAGTTATTGTTTTCTTTTATGAATGTAAGGATTTATTCGTTCAAAATATTTAAAAATCTAATTTTTTAAAATATAAAAGTTTATCAGGTTTTTTTTTTTAGATTTTAGTAAATTTAATTATCTATTTGTTTAATAATTTTATTTATTCAATAAAATAGTTTCAAGACTTGATCACTCAAAAACTGATAGTTTATTAGGTTTTCTTTTTACAGATTTCCTCTAAATTTGTATGAGATATTAAGATGTACTTATATATATTTTGAATGCATAAATATAAAATTTAATTACCTATTTTTAAAATCAACAAATATATTCTAAACAAAAAATAAAATATTTATCTATTTAATTTATAATAAATATTAAACTAACATTAAGTTAATAAATTATTTAGAGGCTGTTTACCAAATTTTCTATTAGTCCTGTATAGATAAATTTGTCTGTCTGGATAAATTTGTCCGTCTGGATAAATTTATGTTGTTGTTTACTTTTCTATCTGAATCAATAGTCTGAATAACAGAAATGGCCAATTTACCCCTGAGGATGAACTACGCACTGTTTAATAATTGTTGAATAAACCCAAATGGAACCAACTATTTAACCAAGTGTTTTAAACACAAAACAGTAGCTATAGCTATGTACTGAACCAATCATTGAACCAACAACACTTAATAGCAATAGGAAACAACAAAATCAATAGAAACAGCAAGGTGTTTGGGTTTATATAAACAACAAACAAGAAGGTGTTTGGGTTTATATAAACAGCAAACAGCAAACCTAAAATAGATTCTATCAAACAGCAACAGCAACTATAAAACAACAAATACATAAATAACAAACATCAAACAACATCAACAGCATCAACAGCAACCATAAAACAGCAAATACACATCAAAAAAATCCAAAAATCGTTGAAGAACAGCAAAGAGGGCTGTCGATCGATGGAGGAGAAGAGGCCTGTCAATCGATGGAGGAGAAGAGGGTCGTGAGCAATGGAGAAGAGCCTGTCGATCGATGGAGGAGAAGAGGGTCGTGAGCGATGGAGAAGACTATCAATTGGTCGATCGATGGAGGAGAAGAGGGCGTGAGCGATGGAGAAGAGGGCTGTCGATCGATGGAGGAGAAGAGGCCTTCAATTAGGGTTCTATAAACAGTTTGGATCGATGGAGAAGAGATGTGCGATTAGGGCTGTCAATCGATGGAGGAGAAGAGGCGGGGKGTTTCTTGGAGACGCACGATAAGATAAGGAAGGGTAGGGCAGTCTTTTGGCCGGCTTAATCTGGACAAGCTCCTTCTTTCATCTGGGCGAATAAGCCCATTTCTGAGCGATTAAGCCCGAAGTAAACAGCCTAGAAAGTCTGTGCGAATAAACCCATTTATCCGCTAAGCTCATTAAGCCACAAGTAAACAGGCCCTTAGTATTGGATTATAATAGGAGTATTTAATTGTAGTTTTATTGTTATTTGATAAAAAATATAATTTTTAAAATAATGTATCATTTAGAAAATTCAGTAGAAATTATTGTACTGGAAACTATTTCTAGATAATTCATAAAATTGATAAGACACTTTAAAAACTGGGTTTAGAAATCAACGGTAGCAGCCGGTTAGATTTATATAATATCAATTTATAAAATAGACTTTTTAAGAAAAGTGTATACCGGATAATAGTTTCAAAGTATTTGATAAATTCAATATGATTCGACAAATAACCGATAAATAATAATAGGCAATTGGTAAAACCAACCTAATGCATGCATCAGACTAAATTAAATCAAACTGGTTCTCAAACCTCCTAATTCATATAAACCATACAAACCCAACAACTGAGATATTTATTAAAAATGATAAGAATTCATTTATTATTACTGAGATATTTATGTAAGATGATCAAAGTTCATTTATTATGATCAACACTTTATATTAGAAAACAATCAAGATATCTATGAATAAATTCTAAAAATCAGATATTAATTGAGTTTTTTAAATCAATAATACAAAAGAATTTGCAGAAGAATTTTTAAATTTCCACAAAGACATAATAAAGAATAGGCATTGGGACAAGAAGAGGGTAGTCATGTGTAGGAAGTTGCAATCTTTTGTCTTCTTCACAACAAACAAACATCATAACATGATTTTTGCAACCAATGGTGAATATTATTTATTAATAATATTAAATAACATATATTTAATTTTCTGTAAAAAAAAACACATGAAATTGATTGTAATGCAATTCAAATGTTGCATTTGTTATATTTTAGGGTTTTAACTTCTTAGGACACATATTTTAACATCAACTTCAAATGAATCACAAGTTGGTGATGAGAGATAATCAATGATAAATTAGTGTAAAAAGTTATAAAATTGAGTTTAAAAATGAAACAATAAAATCGGTATATAGAAAATTAGATATTAGACTTAAGAAACAGTACATGCAAATATAGATATATAGGTAAGATCATGCGAGACGTTGGTGAATTTGTGAGAAGACAAAATCTTCCAATGTCACATGTGATTTTAGAGTAAAATGACATGTGACATAATACATCCAAAAGGGACGCTAGCAAAATGGTCAACGCGACAAGGTCGCGGGAGAAGTCGTCTGCCTTTATGGTCGATCAATGCAACATGTATGTATCATGTGTGATTACTTGTTTGTATCACATGTGATTAATTGAAACTTGTCGCTTCTTACAACTCGTTCGTTTAAACCGACTTTATGTACATGTGTGTGTGTGTATAGATGAAGGATCGTGTGAGAATAGGAGTTGGGGTGAAAGTCTAAGAAGGGATTTAGACCTTTGATCACTTTTAATTTTAAACCAACCCATTGATTGCGCTTATAAGGGAATTGACCGGTGCTTTTCATTAGTATTGATCTAGTGAAACACTTCAATTTAGATTGATCCAAAGTAGAGATCCCTTTTTACCATTCTCACCATAATTCGCATTCTCACATAAACCTAACTTTATATATAGTAAGAGGTTCAAATAAAAAAATTAAATATCCTGAGAAACTAAAAATGGAAGGTTCATATGTGAACAAAGGTTTGCATGGCGGAAAGGGCCTCAAGCCTTACGAGTTACGGCGAGGCCATGACATTTTCCAAGGTGTGGCTTAAGGTGGCAAATATATATATATATATATATATAT
>NC_037541.1:8117295-8142377 GCF_001531365.2 Cynara cardunculus var. scolymus
TATGTATGTATGTATGTATGTGTGTGTTTATGTTGGTGTCTTCAACAATAACGAATAAGTTATTAACAATTTAGATTCATATGAAACGATAGATAAAAGAAGAGATAATTTAATATCAAATATATAGAGTTTACAAAAATGATATCAAATATACAAAGTAAGTGACTATATATAGTCTATGTTGGTAATCAAACAACAAAATCAAAGTAATGAAATCAAATAACAACAAATGAAAGTAATCGAACAATATTTTTCGTACGTTGAGTAATTTAGGGTTTTCTCTTTTTACCCATTTTGTTGATTAAGTATTTGCCCGATATAAACTATGTAGTTATATTTACAATTTACTCTTATTCAAGTTTTAAAAATTGCAAATTTCTCCCACGCGTTATAACACCGTAACCACCATGGCAGGCCATGGCGAGCTCCACGCCAAGGGGGTTAACGTTGCGGCAAGGTTGCGTCTAGGCGTCATGGCGCGCCTTGGCGTCTCTTGAACATTGTATGTGAATCATTGAAAAAAAATACATTTGAACCTTTCCTATATATATAATGTGTGTATATATACATGCATGTATATACTTGGGATTATGTGAGACAACGTAGTTCTGGTGAGACCCATAAGTCTATCTTGAAGCCTTTGGATTATCTTCTTGAACCTTAACAAACGACGAACTTTTACATGAAAAACATAACAAATACTTATATAAAAAAAGCACATCAAACGTTAACAAGAAGAAAAATCGAACCTTCACAATATGTCTCGTGAAAAATAATCATTTTCACAAAAAAAATAAAACCCGAATTGAATCTTTATGGAGAAAACACATAAATATCTATATATGTGGTAAGGGTAGGCTAGAGTTAATATTGGGTAGCCAAATATGGTACATGCCAAAAGTGGCATGGTTCCAAAGCAAGCTAGCCTGACTTGGTCTATGATAGTGTGTTTTGTTTTTTCTTTTATGATATTTTGATTCATTTATAAAATGCTATTTTGAATTTTTTTCTAAAAAATAATTATAAGTAATATTTAAAAGGTATAATAAGTCTTGTAAATTTAAAAAAGAAGTTGGTATTAAAGTGATATAAGAGTCGATTATAGAAAGCATTTGATCATGTAACTTTGTACATGTTTTTTTTTATCAAATATATATATATATATAATACTTATTTTAAACCATATATATTAATTTGTTAAACATATATAAGAAGGTTCAAATCAGAACATGATCAAAATGAGAAAACATGAGAGTGGATAAATTATATATGATTTTTCATTGAAATCTTATGTGATTATAGAACACGGTTGTGGAAGGAAGCCATCATATGTTATACCTATAGGAAGGAAGCCATGCTATGCACACGAATGGACCCACGACCTAGGTCATGACCAAAGTCGATGCACTTTGAAATACAGTATCAGCTGCGAGATAGATATTCTCGTATTTCTCGTAAAGGAGTGGTCTTCTTGCTTAAACCCTCTCTCCCTCCACACACACACACACATACACATACACGCACGCGCGCGCACACACACACACACACACACACATATATATATATATATACATATATATATATATATATATACATATATATATATAGGGGATCTTCTTTTGAAAATCCATGAAATTGTGATAACCTTGAGAACTAGCGCATCTTGTGCTATTTTATATGATTTTTTTTTATCTAAGACTAGGATTTAAAATATTAATTAACATATATTTGTTTCACAACGTGAATCTTTTTTGCCAGTTTTTGAAACAAAAGTTACATGTAAAAAAGTTTTCGTTCTGAATTTAGTAAACAATTGAAACAAGCACATTTTGAAACAAATATATATTCATCAATACATTAAATGCTAGCTTTGGATGAGAAAAAATCAAGTGGAACAATACCATAGATTAAAGGTTCTCATGGTTATCACAACATATCGAGTTCTTAAATGATTAAGTCTCTCTCTCTCTCTCTCTCTCTCTCTCTCTCTATATATATATATATATATATATAGGGTTGAGTTCCGGTAAGAAGGAAAAGTATAATGAGAAGAGTAAGAAGAAATCTCCATCATTGGACCAATCCTAATTGAATGTCAACACTAATGTGGTGCACCAAGATGCACTAGATCAATTCCCTTCAAAAGCACAATTCATGAGTGAGCATGGGATTAAAAGTGATCAAAGGTTCATATCTTTTCATACGCTTCTCAAATACAACTTCTCTTCTCAGACAATCTTTCGCCTATATATTGATAAGTGTGCAAAAACATATACTTTAGCACCTAATTATGACTTTATTTCACTTCATTTTTGTGAAACTCCCAAACACCACATTTGCATATAACACATATTTCATTTCAAAGAAATACAGTTTACACCGCATAGGTCCCACTAGTACAAGGATTCTTATATGTACAAAATCTACATATGAAAAATTCCAAAATAAAATCATGTACTAACACATGTATAATAACATGTATCTTCAAAATAAACAATCATCACGATGATCTTCAAAAGAAGATAACATATAGGGAAACATTTACATTTTCCCTTTCCCTTTATTATTCTTTGACCCCGCAGTTCCTGCATTGCACATTTTTGAAACATAAAAATGAGGGGTAGACCAGAAGGTCTAGTGAGTAAATCTCTTCTTTGCACATGCAGGGTGATGAACACCAAAATCTGATAAAATAACTTTTACATAGAAATATTTACATTTCAGCACAATAAGGTAATTTAACAATATGATCAAAATGAGAACAAAGTTACTTCAACCCATGATTCAATTGCACCTTTCTAATACCCAGAGCTCAAAACAAAACTCTTAACTTAACGGGCCAAAGCCCCTCTGGCTCAGCAGACCAGAGCCCCTTCTAGTTCAACAGGCCAAAGCCCTCCTCTGCGTTACCAACTAGAGCCTCTGGTTCTACTCTATGCTGTTAATATCGCGATATATCGTCAATATATCGGCGATATATCGGATATCGCTCCTAGAGAAGATATCGGTCCATAAATATCGGTCAAAATATCGTCCCCGATATTATCGGCGATATTTTCCGATTTTTCCCGATTTTTAGCGATATTTTGATGCAAATATCGGACCGATATATCGATTTTTTAGGGTTTAAATATTTGGGCTTTTGTTACTTCATGGGCCTAGTTTTTTGTGCTTGGTAACTTAAATTAGGTCTGAAATTGATCTGCCTCCACAACAGTCTTCTTCTTTCTTTTATATTAGCTCGTTTTTGAACACTTTAGATGATGTGATGTTTTAATTTTGAAACTATATTTTTAAACTCTAATTAATGCATATTATATATATATATATATAATTCTAAGAAATATTATGTTAACCGCTATTTTGGACCGATATATCACCGATATAACCGATATATCAAATATCGGTCCTGACCGCTATTTCGTATTCTGACCGATATAACAACATAGGTTCTACTAACCAGAGCCTCTATATTTAAATGAATCAATCAACAATCAGAGGTCCTCTAGACCAAATAAAATCTTTGATCCAAAAGACATAACATAAATATAAAAGATGATAATTCTAGAATCAGAGTTCCTCTGACTCTTAAACTTTATTTATAAATATTTTTGAAAGATAATTTTAAAGAAAAAAACTTAGAAGTAAGATACAGAGCTCTGTACGTGACATACAAAGCTTTTGATTTATAAAAATTCCCCAAAGTATTTAAAATCCCTTTTACGTAACAAGAGGTCCTCTGGTCCTTGCTCAAGACTAACCAGAGCCCCTCTGTATGTATTAAAGATATTGATAAAAACTTAGACAATAAATGTCTCTTATGACAAATCATTTTCCCCTTCTCAATAACATCTAAATTATTATCTCTAAAAAGAACAATATCTCTAATTCATCAAGTCACAATGAAATGATGATTTAGAGTTATTTTATCTAATTAATGATAATAACAAGAGTTATAACAATATCCACATATGACAATGCCTCCCTTATTCCATGGTACACCCCTCCTTGATATGCCACCCTTATTCCTTCATTAAAGTAGGGTTACTTGCCAGAACAAACATCAGTCACCACGTCTGGAAGTACCATCACCCAGTTCCAAGCCAGAACAGACAAATGTCACCACGTCTGGGGGAACTACCTCATAAAAATAAGTTTTATACCAAAACAGACTTATTTCACCACGCTTGGTAGAAACATTTCCCAAAATACAATTTCATACCAAAACAGACTTACGTCACCACGCTTGGTAGAAACATTTCCCAAAATACAANGCTTGGTAGAAACATTTCCCAAAATACAATTTCATACCAAAACAGACTTACGTCACCACGCTTGGTAGAAACATTTCCCAAAATACAATTTCATAACAAAACAGACTTACGTCACCACGCTTGGTAGAAACATTTCCCATAATACAGTTTCATACCAAAACAGACTTACGTCACCACTCTTGGTAGAAACATTTCCCAAAATACAGTTCCATACCAAAACAGACTTATGTTACCATGCTTGGTAGGAACATTTTCTTTTCATTTTTAAAAGATATAAAATACCTCTTTTTCACAATAACAAAGTAAAATTCAAATATAATTGCTAAATTGTGAAACAATCCCAAAAATTACAAACACTTAACATCTTGTGCAGATAGTTGTATCCGGACAGGCTATCCAGACAACACATGTCCGGACAAGCTTGGCCGGACTCCCTATCCGGACATCACTTGGTAAAACAACACCCTATCCAGACGTACTCCTATCCGGATAACACTATTTCAATAAGGTTAAACATAATTGAATCCGGTCAACACTTCAACTAAGAATCAATCCATAGACCTTAAAACCGGATACATTCATAGCTGGACTTACACTTCTCCGGACAACACTAGAGCCGGATAGGCTCCAATCCGGTCAACATTATGACTGGACTCTCTCTTTACCGGTCAACACTATGGCCAGACACATTCCATCTGGTCATTACTATGACCGGACTACTATCTTCAAAATTCACCAACACAGTGACCAGAATTAAACTTAATCTGATTAACAAAATTTCTCAAGAACAATCAAAATTCAATATACCAACAATAGAATCACATGCGTAGGATGTTCTAAAAATTACTCACCTTATGCAAAATTTGAAGAAGAAGGCAAAACCAAATCAGTTCTCCGGATTAAGCAAGCAAAACCACAACTCTCTCTCAAAATTTCCTAAGGTGGCAAGAAAAACTTGCCTGCACTGCACCCCTTTACCCCTTATTAATTCTTTACTATTTTGGAAAGTCGGCTACCCTAACAAAAGTCAATCATGCATGCATATGTATTCTGCATACATACCCTATGCACACAAACGTATTCATGCATATACTTACACATATATAATCACATATACCTCCACATACATTTTAACATCATGCATATATTCCCATGCATGAAAATACACATACTCACATATTAAATTCATGTAAGCATGTATCCACATAAACAATTAATTACATATCCACATAATAAATACTTTGAGTGATAACCAGGATTCGGTTATCACATTATTCACCTCTTAAAAGAATTCCATCCTGGAATTCATTTAATAAAAAAGCCACGGATACTCGGTTCTCATCTCAGATTCCAACTCCCAGGTTGCCTCAAAACCCTTGTGGTAATGCCACTGAACCTTTACCAGACTGATCTCTTTATTCTACAGAACCTTGGTTTTTCGATCAGTTATTGCTTTTGGTGTTTCCACATAATTTAGCTTATTGTTTAGCCTGACTTCTGGTAGAGGCACTACCAGACTCGGATCTGCCACATACTTCCACAGATTAGACACGTGGAAAGTGTTATGAATCGAACTAAACTCCTCTGATAGCTCCAACTGATATGCAACCATTCTGACTCGCTTGCAGATTCTGAATGGCCCGATGTTTCTTGGACTGAGCTTACCTCTCTTACCGAATCTGAATACCCCTTTCCATGGCGAGACTTTTAGCATCACATGATCTCCCACAAAGAATTCAATCGGTTTACGGCTTCTGTCAGCATAATTCTTCTGACGGTCTTGAGCTGTTTTAATATTTTCCCTGATTTGCTCAATATTCTCAGAAGTGACTTGAATAATTTCTGGCCCTGTTAACTGTCTTTCACCCACTTCATTCCAACACAACGACGTTCTGCACTTATGGCCCATACAGAACTTCATATGGTGCCGCCTAAATGCTGGAGTGATAACTATTGTTGTAGGTAAGTTCAATTAACGACAGATGATCTTCCCATGATCCTCTGAAATCTTTAACACATGCCCTCAACATATCTTCAAGAGTCTAAATCGTTCCTTCACTCTGCCCATCAGTCTAGATGATACCCCGTACTCAACCGAATCTGAGAACCCAAAGCTTTCTGAAAACTCTCCCAGAATTTGGATGTAAACCGACTATCCCTGTCTGAGATAATAGACAACGGAACCCCATGTCTGGTCATAATATCTTTAATATAAATCTTTGCCAACCTTTCTAATAGATAATTTTCTTTTATCGAAAGAAAGTGCGCAGATTTCGACAAACGATCCACAATAACCCATATGGCATCATATCCTTTTGGAGTTCGAGGCAATTTCATAATGAAATCCATCGTGATATGATTCCATTTCCACACAGGAATTTCTAAAGATTACAAATTCCCATATGCCCTTTGGTGTTCAACTTTCTCTTGTTTGCACGTCAAACATCGCTCCACATACCTTGCTATGTCTTTCTTCAGTCCAGGCCACCAATAAAAGGGTTTTCTGTCTTTGTACATTTTGTTGGTGCCAGGATGAATAGAATATCGAGTTTTATGACATTCATTCAAAATAACTTCCCGGGTATTTCCATAGCATGGTACCCATATCCTACCTTGAAAACACAAAAGTTCTTTGTCATTCTTTTCCAAGGTAGTAATCAATTTACCCATCCGTTCATTTATGAAGTTATCTTCTTTGACGGCTTCCCCCTGACACTTTGCAATCTCACCGTGAAGATCTGGCAACAGATTCATTCTCATAGCTACAACCCTAATCGTACCACTCTTTTTTTTTTCTGCTCAAAGCATCTGCTACCACATTAGCTTTCCCCGGATGGTATAGGATTTCACAATTATAATCATTTACCAATTTGATCTATCGTCGTAGCCGCATGTTTAGCTCCTTTTGATTGAATAAATGTTGGAGACTTTTATGATCTGTAAAGATCTGACACTTAGTCCCCAATAAGTAGTGCCTCTAAATCTTTAGAGCAAAAACTACGGCTGCGAGCTCCATGTCATGTGTTGGGTACTGTTTCTCATGATCTTTCAGCTGTCTGGATGCATAAGCAATTACTTTCCCCCTCTTCATCAGAACACAACCCAAACCCAACTTCAAAGCGTCATTGTAGACCATGAAATCTTTGGATCCTTCCTTCAAAGACAGAGCTGGAGCGCTGCTCAGACGATCTTTCAATAATTGAAAAGCTTTTTGTTGATCTTCTTCCCACTAAAACTTAATGTTTTTCCGAGTCAACTTCGTTAATGGCACTGCAATCCTTGAGAAATCCTGAATAAATTTCTGGTAGTATCCTGCTAACCCCAGGAAACTACGAACTTCTGAAGGAGTTCTCGGTGCATCCCATTTTTCTACAGCTTCAATCTTAGCAGGATCAACTTTCACTCCTGCTTCAAATATAACGTGACCTAGAAATTGAACTTCTCTTAACCAGAACTCACATTTGGACAATTTAGCGTACAACTTTTCTTTCTTCAAAAGTTCAAGGATCAAATGAAGATGCTTAGCATGTTCTTCTTCAGATTTTGAGTATATAAGAATATCATCGATAAACACAATAATGAATTATATACAAATAATAACCATCAACGTCTTCGAAGTCTTGATTTGGCCTTTTCAGATTTATATGCTT
Organism: Cynara cardunculus var. scolymus; assembly: GCF_001531365.2. Lineage (NCBI taxonomy): Eukaryota > Viridiplantae > Streptophyta > Magnoliopsida > Asterales > Asteraceae > Cynara > Cynara cardunculus. Next base: position 8,125,220 of record NC_037541.1, read on the forward strand.
TTGGTTACTTTCATAGCCCATCTGAACATATATAATTGAAGACAGTTTGTTCTGACATTTGAGAAACCTTTTGATAGCTTCTAATCCTCTGACGATTCCTTCCAGCCTAATAGTTTGGTTTCTGATATCATGATATATAAATTCTAGGACTTCCAAGTACAAATTAGGAAAATCAGCTTCACTAAAGTTCCATTCTTTACCATTTTGCCTTGTGACATAGAAAGTTGTATACCAAACTCTTACAAGTCTTTTGGCTTCCACCTTCTTTATCGAGACAATTTAGTGCTTTGTTCGTACAAAGTGAACGAGTTGGCATTTGGATTTAAGGAAGTACTTGTATTCTTTATAGTATTCAACGATTTCTTTATGAATACCCAAGACTTTGTCAGCACTTAAAATGTCTTCAAGATAAGGTTCTTGTATTTTGGTTCTGCCCCACCCTGGAGTTTCAAGCTTCTCAGCAATAGGCACATATCTTATTGAAGATTGAACATTTGAAGTTTGAGGCACCGAAGATGTACAATGAACACTTGGTGGTTCTGCAAAAATTGGTTCAGGATCTTCTTTCGACTCAAACTGAAATGAAAAGCTTGATTCACCATCATTCATATTTGCTTCAAAGTCAAATAACAATTCATCCGAATCAACAACTTTTCCTTCATATTCAACATTAAAATCCTAAACTCCACCAACTTCATTTGCAAAAGCATCATTATATCCAACATTTTCTAACAGACATAGTAACCTCCTTGTTTCTGCTATGGAAACCTCCGGCTTTTCAACCATCAGCTTGATTTCTTGGTCTGCAAATACTATCATTTCCTTGCCTTTTACCCTTTTACCAGAATGATTGGAATTATGCTTATCAGAATCTTCACTATCTTCCATCTCTACCCCTTAAGCTCTTGAAGACTCATCCACTTTGTCTTTTAATCTCCCCCTTCATGACGATCAGGATCCTCGTGGTCATCATGTCTTCGTTTCAGAGAAGGGGCTTGAGCTCGACAAGTAGTTTTAAGAATTGAAATTCTTTCTGACAAAAGACCAATTAAGTTCTGAAGGTTGGAAATACTATTGGTTGAGGAAGCAATTGTCGAACCAAGATTTGATAAACTTGAAACAACAACACTTCGAAAATGGTGAAACTCTGAGGCTTTAAAGGCTTCAGATTCCTTCATTGATTGTCTAAGCATTCCCACTAAGTCTGCATCCGCCGAATCCATGTTTGGTTCAGAAATCATCTTAGCGTAAAGCATGGACTTCAGGTCATTCACTGAAAAAAAATCTGATTGCGGTTGAGATTGAGGTGGTGGCGGCGGAGCACGACTTTCTTCTTCAACTGCTAGCTGTTTTCCCTTTAACAATCTTTTCAAATCATTAATTTCCTCCATTGAAGTATCTTGAACAACCTTTAAGGCGCCGTTCATGAATTCCCTTGATACAAAATCAAGTAAAGTCACACTTAGATTACCAGTTGAAACAACAGTTGAATAAACTGTTGTGCCTACGTTCAATATTGGAATAGCATTAGCACTAGTAGGACTTCCGACCTGTCCTCGTAAAAATTCAGTTTGACTCTACTCTGGTCGTTCTGGCTTATTCACAAAGAACATCAAGTCGAGCAACAAATACTCTCAGATCATGTGTTCCTATAGTGTATATTGGCTCTAGACTCGATGTGAGAATGAAAGAAGTTGTAGATGGGGGCTGCTGTCTATTATTTTCAATATCTAGTTCCTCCGAATGAGGAACAAATAGATTATATGCTAGATCCCCGTGATAAGATGAAACTAATACCTGTTGAGAGGCATTAGAGTGGCTAGGAGGGGTGTGCAATTGCATAGTTGGGTGGACTATGTCTTCTTCAATGTCAATATTGTTAGAATCCAAGCGCTTACCACTACGCCAAAAGCCATTACTAATGGAGAAGGCACAACTTATTTCATTATAGCGTAGCTGTCAGTGCCACCTTTCGATTTAGGAAGATGTTGGTCAATGACCCAACAATCCCCCCATGCATTGCCAGCTCTAACAAAATCTTTTCTAGAAGTCAATGGCTGCACAACATGCCTTTGGCATTATTATGCACTCCAATGGGATTCGAACCTATGACATGCTCTGATACCACATGTTACGATCCAAGCACTTACCACTACGCCAAAAGCAATTGCTAGTGGAGAAGGCGCAACTTATTTCCTTACATCGTAGCAGTCAGCGCCACATTTTGATTTAAGAAGATGTTGGTCAATGACCCAATAAACATTCAACGAATGAATGCCAATAGCAGATGTGGTTACCCGATGTCTCCTAAAAGTTTGGTTAGGAACTGATATTTCTTTTTCTATTCCAGTCACCACCCACCGAGCCCCTCTCATTTACATTTTCCCTTTGCTCACAACCTTGTTTAGATCCCCCTTCTAAATGAACACGCTCATCTATATCTAAACCCTCACTTCGCTCAATTAAGGCATGGGTTGTTCCCGGGGTAAGTCCTTCCGGCTCTTGCTGGACTATAGGAACTGTCACCCTCCTATGCTCTAACACATATTGAGAACTCTGATTGACATAGGGAAGCAATTCATCAGGAATACTCATTTAGAATCAACATCTTCAACATCAGCATGTGGTCCAAGAAATTGCATTTCATAGTCCGGGCCGAATGGTCTTCCAGTCTCGAAAGAATTTCTTTGTTAGACCACATCATCGACCTTATAATCAGTTGTAAAATTATCTAAAATGGAACGAACTTCCTTGCTTTTGAGGCAAACTTCTTCGCATGCACCAACTCTGCCATATCATTCCAGATTACCATTATGTAGTCATAGTGCCTGTTGAACACTATGTCATAGAAGAATTTGAGAAATATACTGCTGCAAGTATCAACGCTAGCAGTCTTTGAGGTAAGGCATATGTTCAAGATTGAGAACCAAAAATGCCATTCTAAAGGTAAGAACTTCCGCTTGAACTGCGACGGATGATGAAGGATTCCATAATATCCTAGCTTTTTGATTCCGCATAGAGTTCTTCATTTGAGATGAAGTCTTCAAATTCTTCTCTTATAGGTACAGAGTTTGGCTTTGGCAGATTCAGAATTTTCCTCAATCTTTTCAATGTTAGTCTGCTCTTGAAATGATCCACATGGCCTTTCAAAACAGAACTGGTTTCCTTTTTTGATGTAGGATAAAGTGTACTAGAACTGTTGGAGAGAAACGAAGGGAACATCTGCAGTTGAAGTCAGATCATAGGCAATAAGATGTCCTTTTAGGATTTCGAGTATGATTGGGTATTCTGCTAGCTTATCTAGGTTTAAGTGGTGGTTATTGGGCTTTAAGTCAAGGTATAAGGCTTTAAGAAAAATAGTTTCATCGGGATCAGTTGTGCTTGCTGACTGGGAATAAGATGGAAGTTGTGATCTGATTGATGGAATGGGGTTTTCATCATCAGATTCGTGAAAAGAATTGTGATGTTCTGCAGTCACCATTTGTTAACCTGTAAAAGTTAAACTTATTAGATCAACAATTAAAACAAATTCCAAAGAAAAATTGACTCAAGACTCAATTTCCAACACTTAATCTTTTTTTTTTTTTTTGCCAAAATTTGATTTTAAAAGTCTCTCAACACAAGAAACATTCATTCACTCTTTCTAATTCAAAACAAAAAAAAATCACACAAAAAAAAAACAAGACTAAGAAAAATACAAAATAAAATACAACAAAAAAATAAAAACAAATACTCAAAAATAAAATTTTAAAAAAATTACTAAACAAAAAAAATTCTAACACACAAAAAAATAATAGCAAATAACAAAACAAAAAAAAAATCAAAAACGAACTTAAAAATAACACTCATCGCTCAAAAAAAATATCACTCATCGCTTAAAGTTCATGAATATCACTCATCGCTCATTGCACACTCATCTCATATACTCGTGAACATCACTCATCGCACAATACATGTTCATCACTCAACTCATTCATCGCACAATTTCATTTTCAATACTCATCTTTAACTCATCGCTCAAAACATATTCAAACTCACAGAATTAAGTGAGAACATTCATCACTCAGATTTATTCAAATTCAATATTTTTAACAAATTGAGCACTCATAGCACACAGAAATTAGACCTTATCAGTCACACTTTTCCATATTCAAATTATATTTAAATTGTATTATGAGCACTAATAACACAACTTAGGTTTTAGTCCAAGATTTAAATCTTATTACAAACCTTCTATGATAATGAGATTAAGTCCAATGTTAGTCCAACGATTAAAGGTCAAAACAGTTCTTGAATGATCAATGAAGATGAAGAAGAACACTTGAAAAATTGATCGATGAAAGATGTCCGTCCGGTGAAGGTAATAATGAGAGATGAAGATATAAATTAATCAAGGAAAAAGTGATTTGAGAATCCAAACACCCTTTATATATGGTAAAAAATGATTACATGTCAAAATATGATTAGTTCATAGTAAAGCACACAGATTAAAACAATTATGATTCTTCATCGTACGATCCTTTGACCGATGAGACACGGTCATCGCTTAACACTATGTTTGATGAGAAAGGTCATCACTCAACGCTATGTTCGATGAGGGAAGTCATCGCTCAACACTATGTCAAATGAAGAAGGTTCATCGCCCAATACTTTGGTCGATGAAGAAGTTCATGTTCAAGTTTTAAATTATGAATAAGCTCATCGCTCAAGCTTGTGCCCTAAAGCTTTATCTCCCAAGCCTTGGGCGGATCGGAAGCTCTTGCCCAAGCCTTTGTCCGGAGACCTCTTTCGTCGCTCATGCCTTTGTCCGGAGATCTACTTCATCGCTCAAGCCTTGGATAAAATTTCTTATCTTCCAAGCCATTGTTAAAAGATTCATCTCCTAACTATTTACTTCTTCAAATATCCTGTAAAAATTATATCAATTAAGTATCCATGTTTTATTCAGATAGTTATGAAAAAAATACTTACTCTCCCTTGAAATTAGATCAGATAAAATTCATATACTCCCCCTGGAATGATTATCATATTCAAATTAGTATCTAAGATAAAATCATTATACTCCCTCGAAACAGATAAACCCAGGTTCTGAACTGAGTTGTTCAGAAGCTGTCTTGAAGAACAGGTCCTGAACTTACTTGTTCAGAAACTATAGTGGCAATTCATACACTCCCCCTCAAATGAAGCATCAGTCTATCATGTGATTGAGTATCTGAATTCAGCAAAACACATGACAAACCTGCAAAACAGATTAGACAGATTTTGGTACCCATACTTTCATGGGTCCCAATTTGTTTTTTGAGGTATATTGTATGTACCATACAATCTGTTCCGATAAGATATTTTCACTTTAGAACTCTTCACAGGGAAATCAGATATGCAATAAGTATCATACCAATTATTTTCATATATGTTATTCTCAGACCTGATATTTCCACACTAGCTATCATCATTTCTGGTATTGTCATTCCAGCTATTTCCATATCAGCTGTTTGCATTCTTACCATTGCCATACCAGCTTTTGGCTTTCTTCTTGTTGACAAAGTCATTTGCTCCACAAGTTGAACAACAAATGTTTTTCTTGCTAAGACTGATTAGTTGGTTAGTAGACTCCACAATATAGGGTAAAGTAGTCTTAGAAACAAATGACTTTTCATTACACACAGAATATTGAGAAGACTTACCATCAACATCTTTTGTTTCAGATTTCTTCAACCAAACCTTTTTCATTATGTTAAAATGATTATCTGAATCAATGACATAACCTTTGCAAAACTAATTTGAAGTGTGAGATTTATTTTTTGCAACAATTGATTTTGAACTGCTAAAGTAACTGTTAGATTTAACGCTTGAATAGTCATTCATACAGATTTTACACTTAGAAGGAGAATCAGTTGAGCTTGAAGTACTTATTTTAGAAAACTTTTTGAGTTTCTTTAACAACCAATCTCTTTCTTCAGTAACTAAATTATATTTCTTTTTAAAATCATATCTCATATTCTTCTCAGTTATAAGATCAGTATTCAGTTCAAATAGTTTCCTTGAAGTTTCAACAATTTTACTTTCAAAAAATCTTCTTTCCTTTTCAAAACATTTCTTCCATTTTCAAAATCTCCTTTCTCATTCTCTGAAGCAACATTTAACCATTTCTTCTTTTCAACTAACTCTTTAGCTAAAATAACATTATTTTTTACTGAATTCTTTCTTTCAATAGCAAAAGATTTTCTCTCATCATCCAAACTCTTTTGAATAGCAGCAATGCTGTTCGAAAGTTCCAAACATTTCTTATCAGATGTTTTCCTCTCAACTTCAAATTTAGATCTTTCCACAATTACTATCTATTCAAAATCAATGATTTGCTCAGAAAGCTTTACAGATTTCATCTCAAAAGATTTCAATTTGCTTTCAAAAATCCTTTTATCAGCATTAAACTTCTGTTCTGCATCAGAAAATTTATTCTTCTCTTTCTCAATCTCTTTCCTTTCAGACTCTAACAACTTTTCTAGTTCAACTATCTCTTCTTTTCTTTCTCAAATATTATTCTTTCAAAACTCAGAGCTTTCTCAGCTTCATAAACCTTTGAAGTTAATTCAAAGTTATTCTTTAACAGCTCAACATTTCTTTTCTTATAATCAGAAGAAAGACCATTAGAAAGAAGTTCACCAATTTGTTCCTGTAAAAACTTCTTTTCTTCTCTAACTTAATCATTTTATTTACCATACCTTTGGGCCAACAAATATTTAAATGGTTTTCATAGAAAATTTCTACATATTTTTCTTTTTGCATTTTCAATTTCTTTTCCAAATCAGGAACTTTCTCTTTAAGTTCCTTGTTCTCTCTATCTAAAATAAATGGCATCTCAAACAATTCAAATTGGTTGAATTACACTTGCTCTTTTAAAACAGTTCAAAACTTAGAAAATCAGATCATCAACACTTATCGCCCACCAAGTCTTCTTATTGGACAACCCTCCTTATCTTCTAACTCTTGTTATTGGGCAACACTGCTTATCGAACAACACTACTTATTGAACAACACTACTTATTGGACAACACTGCTTATCTTCGAACTCTTGATTATCGCCCAACTCCTTATCGCTCAACTCTTTATCGGACAAGAAACACTTATTGCTCAATACTTAAGCAACGAGGACTTCACTGGACAATACTGTGAGAGATGAAAAAGGGTTATCGATCAATATTTTGGGAGATCAAAAATACATGATCAACGAGCGATGAATGGATTATCGCCTAAAAAGCTAAGCGATGAAGATAAGAGATCGGACAACACAAGTGTTCAAAAAGCGATGAAACACCTTATCGCTCGATGAATGTATTCAACAAGCGATTAAGAAGCAATTTAACAAAATATGCAGAAATCAATCCAAATACACTCAAAATCAATCAAATTTGAATAATATTTGCACAGATTGACTCGAAAAATGTCCAAAAACAGGTTTCTGAAACTAATTCTTAATAAGAACATATTACCCTGGTCGAATTCATCAAAATTCTCAAGAACATTCAAGAACATTCAAGAACAATATCAAGACTCACGAATTACAAAAAATACAAAATTGAAACTCTAATTCGATTCAATTATAAAACTGAACGATTCTATCAAGCTCAGACAAGAATTTCGAGCAAATTTCACTCAAATTCCAATCAAGAAACACACACAGATTAGAAATTAGATTCAAAATAGTAGCAAGAGTTGGTCCAAAAATAGTAAGTCCAGAACTTGTTCTTCAATCCAAATTCAATCCAAAATCAATTGCATTATGATTCTCCAATTGTTTTTTTCCTGCTCTGATACCAATTGATATTCCTAGATTCAATCAATCATACAAATTGACATCAAGATTCAAGAATTCAACAATGGTAGAAAATTAGAGTGTAGAGAGAGAATATTCTTCAAAGCTTAAAGTGTATTGATCTTCCAAAAGTAAAATCTCAAATTTGTCGGTTACAAAGTTATCAACCTATTTATATAAGGAAAATACAAAGGAAATAAAAAGCTTGAATACAACATTTTAAGTACAAAGCATTGAACCCAACAACATCTTAGATATTTTATGGAAGTCACTGATTCTTTCCATCTTAATGGAATTTCTGATGAAGCCTTAAGGTTGAAGTTTTCATTTTTCATTAAGAGACAAAGCCAAAGTGTGGTACAACTCTTTACAACCAGACTCAGTCACCGCATGGAATGAGATGACTGAGAAATTTTTAAAAAAATATTTTTCTCCAACCAGGAGTGCCAAGTTCAGAAATGAAATTTGTCTTTTTAAACAACTGGACGATGAGGTAGTTTCTGATGCTTGGGAGAGGTACAAGGAACTATTAAGAAAATTCCCACATCATGGCATACCCTACTGCATACAGCTGGAAACATTCTACAATGGTCTTAACACCATTGCTAAAAAAATGTTGGATGCTATTGTAGGTGGAACCTTTACTTCCAGTACCTACAATGTTGGTTTTGATATTTTAGAGATAATTTTTAACAACAGTGGTCATTGCGCAGATCCTAAAGCAATAGTACCCAGAGAAACAGCAGGCACTCATGAAATAGATCCTTATACAGCTCTTATAGCATAGTTAACAACAATGACTAGCTTGTTGAAAAACTTGGCTATCCCTACTGCTAACACTGTTTCCACAACAACTGTTTCTGAATCCTTGTTTGTCCAATGTGTGTACTGTGGTGAAGGTCATACTTTTGACCAATGCAGCCTTAACTCTAAATCTATGAATTATGTGCACAACAGACCTTCCCAGTTTTCAAACACCTACAACTCTAGTTGGAAAAACCATCGTAATTTCTCTTAGAATATTTCATGTTTTAAACTCACCAATTGTAAAAGAGCAAATACAAGGTTTCAACCAACTGTTTCTCAAAATCAACTTGCTCATTTTTAGCATTAGTCCATTTTTCAAAACAAATCAAACCAACAAAGTGATTTATCCATTTCTTTGGAGACATTGTTAAAAGGTTTTATAAATCAAACCAACTCAATGATGAGTCATTAAAATGCAAACATCAGGACTTTGGAAACACAGATTGGTCAAATAACACTGGAGTTAAGGAGTAGATATTGAGATTCCTAAGATACTGAACAAAGAACATGTGAAAGTTGTGACCTTAAGGAGTGGAAAAGATATATTAGGAATTCCACAAAAGGCCACTATAGAAGCTGGACCAATTGTTGCAGCAATACCACCTATTGCTGCAGCAACCCCTCTAGTTGTTTCTAAACCTAGTGAAACAAAACCAAACAGATTTCTCATTGCTTTTTCCTAGTGAAACAAAACCAAACAAAACAAAGCCAAGTCCAGATAGTGTTGTCAAAGGTCCACCACCCAAAGACCATGTTCATACACCACCATCCAAACCAGCAGATAGTACACCTACTACGTCTACTGTCCAAAATCCTAAGAAATCAGTGATTAACCCAGTTCCATCCTATGTTCCTTATCCATAGTAGTTAAGAAACTAAAAGAATGAGGTTCGGTCCAAAAATTTCTTGGATGTATTCAAATAATTGCACATCAATATTCCACTGATGGAGGCAATTAAGACTATGCCCAGTTATGCCAAATTTCTGAAAGATATATTGAGTAAGAAAAAGAAAATGACTGAATATGAGACTATGGCCCTTACTGAAGGATGTAGTGCCCTCTTATCAAACAAACTTCCCCATAAGCTTAAAGACCATGAAAGTTTCACAATTCCTTGTTTAATAGGAGGGAAGCATGTTGGAAAAGCCTTGTGCGATATAGGTGCTAGCATCAATCTTATGCCCTTATCTGTGTTTAATACCTTAAGGATATGATAGGCTAGGCCAACCACTATTACCTTTGAGTTAGCTGATAAATCCATATCATTTTCTAAAGGCAAGATAGAGGATGTTTTGGTACTAGTGGACAAGTTCATATTCTCTATTGATTTTATAATCATTGTCTTTGAGGCAGATAAAGACACCCCTATTCTGTTAGTAAGACCCTTTCTAGCCACTGGTAGAAACTTTATTGATGTCCAAAAAGTAGAGTTTACTATGAGAATGCAAGATCAAAATGTCACTTTTAATGTTTTTAACTCAATGAAATATCTTGAGAAGAAAGAGGATTGTTCAGTGGTTGGTGCTATAGAGTCATGGTGTAATGAGGAAGCTTTAGAGGAAATCCTAGGTGAAAAGATAGAACCATTTGAAAATAGTGGTGAGTAGGATAGTGATTTAGAGGGCAGTGATGAGATGCTGCATATGAGCTATTAGAAGATGAACCAAAATAGAACCCACTGTTGTCCACATAATCACTACCAGACTTAGAATTGAAGCAACTACCTGTCCATTTTAAGTTTGCATTTTTGGGAGAAGATAACAAGCTATCTGTGATCATCTCATCATCTTTAAAAGAAAAACAAGAAGAGTAGTTATTAAAAATTCTTCATTACATACCAAAGCCATAGGTTGGACCATCTTTGATTTAAAAGGTATAAGTCCATCTATTTGTCAACACAAAATCATTTTGTAAGACAAGGACTTTAGCTCTGTTAAACCTCAAAGGAGATTGAGTCCTGTGATGAAGAAGTGGTTAGGAAAGAGATTTTGAAATGGCTTGATGTTGGCATTATTTACCCTATAGCTAGTAGCTCTTAGGTAAGTCATGTCCAAAGTGTTCCTAAGAAGGTAGGTGTGACTGTAATAGAAAATGAGAAGAGTGAACTAATCCCAACTAGGATAATGTCAGGATGTAGAATATGCATGGATTATAGGAAGCTTAACAAAGCAACCCATAAAGACCATTTCCCCTTGCCTTTCATAGATCAAATGTTGGATAGATTAGCTGAAAAAGAATATTATTACTTTTTAGATGGTTATTCAGGATATAATCAAATTGCTATTGCACCAAAGGATCAAGAGAAAACCACTTTCACTTGCTCCTCTGGTTCTTTTGCTTTTAGAATAATGCCATTTAGACTATGCAATGCTCCTGCCACATTCTAGAGATGCATGATGCTCATTTTCTATGATATGTTCAAAACCTTTATGGAGATGTTCATGGATGGCTTCTCTGTCTATGGATCTTATAAGGAAATTTTGAATAATTTAGAACAAGGTCTTAAGAGATGTGGGAAGATTTGGTTCTAAATTTGGAGAAATATCACTTCATGGTTAAGGAAGTATTGTGTTAGGACATGTAATCACAAGAAGATGAATAGAAGTAGACAAATCCAAGTTAGAGGTTATAGAGAGTCTACCTGAGCCCACATATGTAAAAGGAATAAGAAGTTTATTAGGTCATGTTGGTTTCTACAGAAGGTTTATAAAAGGCTTTTACAAAATTTCCAAACCTCTCGGTCTATTACTGCACCATCACCAACTTTTTAATTTCAGCAAAAAATGTAAATCATTTTGTGACACTTTTAAGAAGGCTTTGATTTCTGTCCCTATTGTTGTCACACCAGATTGGAGAAAACCTTTTGAATTAATGTGTGATACAAGTGAATGGGCAGGTGGTGCATTTTAGGCCAAATGAAAAAAAAGATTTTCCATCTCATCTACTATTCTAGTAAGACTATGAATGATGCTTAAATAAACTACACAACCACTAAAAAAGAACTTTTGGTTGTGGTCTTTGCATTTGAAAATTTTAGATCCTACTTAATGGGGACTAAGGTTATTGTTCATACAGACCACGTTGCCGTTAAGTATTTGATTTCTAAAAAGGATGCCAAGCCAAGGTTAATTAGGTGGGATCTTTTGCTACAAGAGTTTGACATTGAAATAGTGACCAGGAAGGGAATAAATAACCAAGTTGTTGATCACTTGTCAATATTAGAGAAAATAGAATCAAGCTCTAGTGGAATCAATGAAAAATTCCTAGATGAGCAGCTCTTAATGCTACAGCATTCTACAGTCCCATGGTTTGCAGACATTGCAAATTTTTTGGCTGTTGAGATTATACCACCATAGCTAAATAAAAACCAAAAAAAAAAGTTACTCCATGATGCAAAGAGTTATCTATGGGATGACATTTTTTTTGTTTAAATTAGGGGCTGACCAGATCCTTAGAAGGTGTATACCTCATGAGGATGTGCCTACAGTATTGCAGCATTGTCATGCTGCTGCATATGGTGGCCATTTTGATGGCCAAAGAACTACAGCCGAAGTCTTAAAATATGAATTTTTTTGGTCCACCCTATTTCAATATGCTGATAGTTTTGTCAAAAGGTGCAATGAATGTCAAAGGGTTGGATCTATCTCCCGAAGACATGAAATGCCTTTAAATGACATTCTTGAAGTTGAACTCTTTGATGTGTGGGGGATAGACTTTATGGGACCATTTCCCATGCCTAGAAACTATCAGTATATTTTAGTGGCTGTAGATTATGTATCCAAATGGGTATAAGCTACATGTCACACCAATGATGCAAAGACAATGGTCAAATTTTTGCATAAGCATATTTTTACAAGATTTGGTACTCTAAAAGCTATGATTAGTAATGACGGTACCCATTTTGTATACAACATGATGAAAGGAGTTATTGAAAAGTACAACATAAGCCACAGGGTTGCTACTACAATAGGGTTGCTACTACATATCACCCTCAAACAAATGGCTTAGCTGAACTTTCAAACAGGGAGATCAAGAGTATCTTAGAAAAAACGGTAAAACTAACAAGGAAGGATTGGTCCTTTAAAGTTGATGATGCTCTTTGGGCCTATAGGACTGCCTATAAAACCCTCATTGGAATGTATCCCTACAAGCTAGTCTTCGGAAAAGCTTGCCATTTACAACTAGAACTTAAGCACAAAGCTTTTTGGTCTTTGAAAAGAGATTAATATGTGTGTAAATGTTGCAGGTGAAAGAAGAAGGCTACAAATCAATGAGCTTGAAGAGTTGATGGATTGAGCATATAAGAATGCCAAGATTTACAAAAAGAAAACTAAAAAATGGCATGATAAAAGGATCTCTCAGAGAGAACTTGTAGCAGGTCAAAAGGTATTGCTCTTTAACTCAAGGTTCAAAAAATTTCTAGGAAAACTAAGATCCATGTAGACATGGCCATTTGAGGTTTACGAAGTCCATCATCATGGAGTAGTGGAACTTATTGACCCCAACAATGGATCCATTTTCAAAGTAAATGGTCAAAGAGTAAACTCCTATAATGATGCTACAGAAATCACAAGTACCACATCTGTGGTACACCTCACTCATTCCTAGAATTTGATGTTGAAGACTGTCATAGCCTTTAAACGATGTACATATGTAAATACAATGTTTTATTTTTGAAGGTTTGGTTAGTTCTATGTTTTTTTAGAATGACAAGATTTTTGTGAAAAAGGTACTGTTGCTATAGCAATTTCTTGCATTACTGCAGCAACCTGCACCTGGTTTACTGGTCCTTTCAGTTGAAAATACACTTGAGGGTCTACAAAGATGCCTTTTAAAAAAGCAGATTTTAGTATAAAGCAACTGATTCTCAACATTTTCCCATGCTTTTAACATCATTAACCCTAAAACTCTACCTTTGTACCTTATTTTACCCTTAGTTGGTTTGTAACCACTACCCTCTCAAATCCCCTTTAGTTCGGTTTCTTCCCAACAAAAACCCACAATTGAAACCACTACAGTGAACCACTTGCTTCCAAACATTCACTTTTACTGATTTTACACCAAAAGGGTCTACTAGTTTACTGTGGAGTGCAAGTATTTTCACAACAATTTTATCATGGGGAGAGTCAAACCGAAGGCTAAGAAAGAAGAAGGAAAAACAGGGTTTGATCAACCAAGTGAAAGAAGAAGAAGTCTGAGGAAGAAGGCGACAAAAACCTAATCGGTGGAGGTTGCTTAGCCGACTGCTATTGAAGCAACAAAAGTGAAATCGATGGCTAGGTCTTCTTAGACCAGGAAGCCACCATTGAAGAAACTCGAAATAGGGGGTGATGATCATGGCACAACTCAAAATTCTACAACCAGAGCCTCATCCCATTATGTTTCTACAGATTTTTCTAGCAACAAGCCCTCAACATTGATATCAATAAGGAACCCTCATTTACTACAAATGATGAAAACCAAGTTTTATTACTTGATGGCCATTTCCATTTACTCCCAAATCATCAAACCAATAAGCATTCTGCTTATAACTTTGAAACTCTACCCACTCCTTTTGCCAAATCCCATCCACCAACATCACATATCTTAGATGATGCATTCCATGCCACTGCCTTCATTTTAGAAGAATCAACCACTGTTCCTACATTGGAAACCAATATATTACCCACCCCTACCCAAGCCAAGACACGGCCTAAACCTTTTTTGAAACCCAAGGAAACCAAATAAACCAACCTTGAAACCATTTTGGTTGGCCAATCACAGCCCATAGAGAGGGAAGAAGAGGTTGTGGATGTGGTGAGCAGTACCACCAAAAATGATAATGCTGAAGGAGGGAAAGGAAAGAGAATAGTGAATTATTCTGATTTTGAAGAAGAAGAGGACATGATCTCTGAGGATGATGATTCTCAAGATGAGGATGTGGCTGTAAATAGTAAATAGATGGCTGCAGAAACTGAAGATAGTGAGGCTATAGTTGCATAAAAGATTCAAACTCTAAGAAAGAAGGTTGCCAAAGGCAAGAAAGGAGTATCACCTTAACCAAATCAAAACAAGTCCAGGAGAATCAATGTCTCCTTTGGGACTTTTATTTGTAGAGAAGCATATGACCACTTTGGTAATATGGCTTCTAAAGAAGCTTTGGTAGATAAGGGCTTTAGCCCTGAAAGTTTAAAGGAATTCCGATTCATCCAAGAAGCCATCACCAAGCTTGGATGAGAAATATTTTGTGTTGTACCTACTGGATTCAACCTCTCCCTTGTAAGGGAATTCTATGCAGAGGTTGTCATATCCAAGGGCCATACAGTAAGGGTCATGGGCATTGATATGTGTTATGCTCCTGCCATCTTTGACAATATTTTTGGTATCATTCCACCGACCCCTTGTGAGTATAATTAGTTGGTAACCAATGCCACAGATAAGGATGCCAGGAAAGTGCTTTTGACACTTAGACAACCTGGCAAAACATGGAAGAATAAGGCTTTTAGATACTTAAACAGTAGGGACCTTCTTCCTATTTTAAGCATTGTTCTATTTCCTTAGATACACTCTCCAACCAACCACCCATGGCACTACCTTGATATTTGAAAGAATGGTGATCCTTTACTACATCATGATTGGAAAAAGGTTCAGTGTAGGGGAGGTCATCCGTAAAAGTATCAAGTCTTATATAGAGAAGAGTAAGGGATATCTTTGGCACCCATCCTTATTACATGCATTGCTAACAAGGGAAAAGGTACAAATTTGCCCACTGTCCTTAAAGTGCAGACAATCAAAAGAGTGAAAAAGAATATACAAATAGCAATGAAGACGACTGCCATTGTTGCAGCATAGGTTATGACTGTTGCAACAACCACTCCTGCTACTGGTGGCACTTCCACCAAAATAAGGAAGGTCCCAAGACCAGAACCTACATCAGCACCACAACCCAACCTTGTCACTAATTCTTTTATATATTAGGTAAAGGAATTGGAGAAGAACCAAGAGACCCTTTTTAAATAGATTAAAGGAAAGAGATGCCATTTGGATGGCAAAGATGGAGAGGTAGAAAAAGGAGCTTGAAGCCAAAGTAGAGAAGAGTGAAGAAAAGTTGCTGGCCTGTTTGAAAGAACACGATATGTCCATACTACAAATGATTGGAGTTTGGAAGAAAGGGAGCGAGAGGAATGAGTGAGGTTTGTGCTAGAAAGTTGATTTTGGTTATGATTTGAAAACTCTAATTTAGGTTTTGGATATAAGGTATGTAGTTGACAATTTCAGATTTTATTGGATCTTAGTAATTTGTAGTGATCAACTTCAAATGTTAGTAAATAGTAATATAATGTACGTAATGAACAGTTTCAGATTTTATCGGATATGGTTATTTAGTTTGCACAATTTTACGTTGATTTTATGTAATAAATGATATTTAATTTAAATAATTTAACATATTCAATGGTAATTTTAATTTTACAGAAAAATGATAGAAAAATCATAAAAGGTCATTTGTTGATATTTAATTCCAATTCTAAAGTTGAATTATGTGAACCAAACAAAAATATTTCAATTCCTTTAAGAATTTCATTCGAATTCCATCCAACCAAACACAACCAAAAGGGGTGGTCAAATTCCATCAAATTTATTCCAATTCCCTAAGAGTCGAATTCTTTTGATGAGTTACAATTCCATCGAATTTCATTCTGTAAACCAAACGCCCCCTTAGTAACTTGTGCCATGTCATCTTAATTCAAATCAAAAGGTTACCTATTGTTGTAATCTCGATTTTAGGAGACTAAATTTTTAATCAAAATTTAGGATTAGAAATGGTTATTAAATTTAGGTAAACATGTTTAATTAAATATACAAAATCTAAATAATAAAATATGTTGTAATAGGAACTAGTGATGCAATAATAAAATAATTTTGAAAGTACAATCTTGTAATAAAAAATGTCATGTCAGCGGTATAGGATAGTGAACAGCTTACGTTGACAGTTAGGTGGCATGGAAACCTGGTATAATGGGTAAATGTAAATCAAAAGGTTACTCAATGCTATAACAAGTAAAATTTTCAAAGTACAATGTCTTAGTAAATAATTTGAATGTACATTGTTGTAATAATAAAAAAATGAAAGTACAATGATATAATAAGAAAATTTATATATGAAAGTAGGTTGTTATTTCATGTATTTTGCCATATATATATGTGTCTGAGAGGGATAGAGGGGGAGAGGGAGAGAGATAGAGGGGGAGAGAGAGAGTCTGGTATAGGGGAAAACCGTAAAAAAATAAAAAATAGAAGAACATCCTGTTAACCATTAATGTAGACGATATATATATATATATATATATATATATATAATGGGGAGCGTTCAAATAAAAATCATTCAATTTGTAAAAACCGTGAAAACCTCATTCAACCAATAATAATTTTTATTTTGTTCATTTTTTTGTAATTATGAGAGGTTGATTAACCATTTTTATTGTGGAGGGTGTTAATCATGGATATTATCATCTTCATTATTTTAATTTTAGAGAAATACATGAAACAGTTTCATTAAA
>NC_037541.1:8143222-8175154 GCF_001531365.2 Cynara cardunculus var. scolymus
TTTAAAATACCAAAAATATCCTTGCATTAAGATTTTAATTTAAAATTACCAAATTTATAAACTTCCTACTTTATCTATTGATTTGTGG
The DNA here is from genome assembly GCF_001531365.2 of Cynara cardunculus var. scolymus. Lineage (NCBI taxonomy): Eukaryota > Viridiplantae > Streptophyta > Magnoliopsida > Asterales > Asteraceae > Cynara > Cynara cardunculus. The sequence goes on from NC_037541.1 coordinate 8,143,311, forward strand.
TTAATATTGGTTCTCACAGTTACCACAAACAACTCAGTTCTCTCTTGAATAGGCCCATATATATATATATATATATGCATGATATGCACATATGCATAAAAACCAAGAAACAACTTCCGTTACTTTCATGAATATGTGCATACCAACCGTATGAATGGTTATCAGGGTATTCCTCGGTTTTTCATTTTTTAGAGGCTTTTCTCTTGGACTTCCCTCCCTCCCTCTCTCTATGTAATTTGTTGTGTTTTTTTTATGATCGGCTCTTTACATTCTTTTCTAACTCTTGTTGCTTATTATACTAACCGTTATATTTTTTACCTGTTGCACACTCCTTTGCATCGTGCACAAGTTGTGTGCTTTCACAATAAACAACCTCTTGATCCTAATGGTCAACTTAAAGTTTACGTACATCCTATCTTTTTTTAGATCGTATTTTTGAGTGAGATCTACTAAGTTTGTTTGGTTATTTAACACCCCTATTACACTACATAAGCCCCCTTATATTATTTTATCTCATTTTACATCGTTATCTGTCTCATAAGCTAGTTTTTTACAAAATGCGAAGAGTTTATTAGCCAAAAACTAACTTAGGGGGTGTTTGTGATTGCTTATTTGAAACAACCTATGTTTTTTCTACAAAAGTCCTTATCAACTTTTTATAAGTTAGAATAATTTAACTTCTTCAAAAACTCCTTATTACGGTTTGGCATCGGTATAAGTTGTTTATCCAAACACTCCAAAATGTTTATTACCAGTGTCACATCAAAATAAATCAATAATTGTTTTATAAGCAATCCAAAACACTCCCTTATTAACCAACAACTAAATTATTAAACAACAACTAACTTATCAACTAATTTGCTAAACATAACCTCTCGAATATCCTCCATTTTCATGAGTTTTTATTTGTTGTGAAGAAAACATAAAAATAAATGAATTTTTTTGAAAAAGTAAATTAGAATTAAAAACTTAAAAGGTTTGTATTTTTAAAGTAATTTTTTATTGAAAATATAAACTAATAATTTTAGAAAGGAAAAGTGTCCACATGCATAATTACAAATTTGATGCATTGTTGGGTAGTCTCTCTTCCCTCATGTCATGGCCCCCCGTATTCTTCTTCTTTATTTGTTGGTCCTTTTCCTTTTCCTTTTCTTTTAATTAACCAATAAGACTATAACACTTTTACAATAATTTAATGAAAATAATAAATAATAAAAGAACCCATAATTTTTCTATTTATATGTACCAAAGAGGCATATTAGTTTTCTAGTAGGTATCAATGGCTACATACCATAAATATACCTCTTAGCATAGAAGAAGAGCAAGTCAACATGGAGAATGCATCTCAAGACAATCACTTCTCATCTTCCACCACCACTTCTTCATCTTCAACCACCACGACCACCACTGGTTGCTCTTCTGTGTCGTCTATCTTCACCTCTGATGCATCGACTGTCCAGATCATAACATGTGGTGAAATAGACAACAAGTCTCAAAAAGGCTTGAAAAGAGTTCAAAAGGGAAATGATGGCAACGAACGAAAGAAACAGAGTAGAAACGATGCTGGTGGTGGTGCTAGTGAGCATCTGACGTATCGTGGTGTGCGAATGAGGAGTTGGGGAAAATGGGTGTCAGAAATCCGTGAGCCACGTAAGAAATCAAGAATATGGCTCGGGACATTCCCAACGGCTGAGATGGCGGCTCGAGCTCATGATGTAGCGGCTATAGCCATAAAAGGTCACTCGGCTTACCTCAACTTTCCTAAATTGGCACATCTACTTCCACGACCAACCACTATATCACCAAAGGACATCCGGGAAGCGGCCAACAAGGCTGCTACCACCTGTGGTGGCCATGAACCAGAGCCACCAAGCCAACCCACGCTTTCTCATTCTCACTCGTCAACAACTCTATCATCAAATAACACTCAAAAATCAATCACCTCGACATCAATCGAATACGATGATACATTTTTCGACCTACCTGATCTTTCTGTCAACAACACTGATCGAAATGATACTTTCCATTTCTATCCTCCATCATGGCAGTTGGAGGTTGAAGCAGATAAAGGCTTTAGGATTGAAGTTGAAGAGCCGTTTCATTGGCATATTAGCCATTGAAAAGATATCCTCATTTGAAATTACCCACTAACCCTTCAAAATTACTATATATAAAAAGCACATCCTTGTAAATTCAACCACCCAAAATTTTGTATTGATGTACGTAGGAGACTGTAAGTTCAGATATCTTAAATTTTTTTATACCAAATATGTTATGTTCTGGGTGAAAAAGAGTATTTATTTAATCTTGTATTAGTGTGTAAAATAAGTTTTAAGAAATTGTACTCCGTATTTCTAAAGATTATATTGTGTATGATTTACAAAAACTGTGTTTTATATATTTTTCTTTTTGGTGGCCTCATAAAGTTATAGCATTTCATTTCATAAAGTTCTCATGGTACAGTTACCCATTTGGGGCATTATAATCATTACAAATAAATTAATTTTGATCGTTAAGATTATTTTACTTTAGCTTTTTGTAATAATATTTTAAATATTTCATAAGTAAAAGAAAATTCACGTAACTATGTGAAGAGTCAAACGAGCAAATTTTATGGAAATGAGAGAGTATTTATTTGTCCAGTTAACCTCATGTCTCCATCATATTTCTCTTAGTGATCTTTTCGATCTTATTAGCCTGGTTCCAGCAATAACCATATTAAAATATGTATTTAATAAAATACGATTCAAATAAAAAACCCTAAATCTGAACTTTTTTTCAATTCGTTTTAGTTGTGCTCTGGACCAAAAGGGGTCATATAGCGCAACGAAACTAGAAAATCAATTGAAGACGAATGGATGATATATATCACATGGCTACATACACCTTTAACTTGAACATCGTCTTTATTACTTCATCTGTTTCAAAAGAAAGTATCTTTATATTTTAACTGAGACAATAGTTAAAAATATGTTTATGTAGTAATCAATCTGGGACGGACATATTAGGAGCTGAGCGCCATCTCGTGCATCTGCTCACTCGCTAATTGCAAAAAAAGAAAAAAGTTAGGTGTCTAAAAGGTGCACCCGTAGATTCTAAAAGTTGGCTTTAAATACTTCGAAACCAAATTTGTAACATATCTTAAACATAGGTGGGATGCTTGAATTACCATGCTATGTGTAAGAGATCATGGGTATGAATACTATTTCAAGTAAAAGTTTGATTATAGGTATTACTATCACTATTCAATGCATTTTTTGTCAATTTTTTCATTTTCATTTTCATTTTATTTTTATTTATAATTTATTATCTTCCTAATGTCAATTCATCTTAAAAATCCGTCCCTTTTTATCTCATTTTCAAGGAAACATATATTTAATTTTAAGAGCGAGGTCGGTTTCATTTGAAAAATGTATTTTATTTCCTATATCAACATAATTGATTTTTCCCCAGGTAAAAACCACGATTTTGTGGATCTTTGATTCACCTTAAAGGTGCACTCATTCAAAGACATTTATGGGTTCTCGTCACTATGATCAATCCCACAAATATCATGTAGAAAATGAAAAGAGAAGAACCAAACCCGTTTATCCGTTATTTAGCTTCCTCACTCACTTGCTACTGCCATCTTACACTGCTAACTTCAATACGATATTTATTATGGTACTTCTTTTGTTTCAAATGAATGTAAAACTGTATTTTACTAAGTCAAGATTTAAAAACAAAACATGTGTATCATAATAGATCTCACAAATACATTGTAGTAGTTGATAATAAAATTATTTATATGAAAAAGTATACATTTTTCAAATGATTTAATAAAAACTTATAATTTAAAATACACTTGTTAATTAAGTTAAAAGACATCAAGAATCATATGCATTGTACCAAAATCAGGATGACGTAAGAAAATATTTGTTTGAGTATTTGTATAATTAAATAAATTAATTATTATAGAAAAATAAAAATATATATTAATATCTAATTTTAATTTTGGTTTTGGTTTTATATAAATTAATAATTTGATTATGACCATTCCTAATAGTGACACATGAGGAGACATGTGAGGAGTGTCCAAGAAGGAGACAACATTTCAATTGCTTAAACAAATACCAAAATGGACAAATGCAACTCCAATCATTCAAATCAATATCAATTAAATAAATATAAAATACAAAAAAGGAATCATAACATTTTTTATATTTATTTAATTTGGTTATCTTATTCTTAAAAGAAAGTTATGAGAATCACTATATTTTCCAAAATTTGTTATTTTTGGGTAATTTTAATTAAAGCATATGGTAAAAACTATTTGTAATATTAAAGAAACTGTTAAAATAAAAATACATTAATGTCTAATATAATTACCCGGATGAAATAAAATACAAATTACAAATTGTTTAATAAAATTGCAGTACGATTGTTCGATGACAAGACTTCATAGATACAACTACTATGTCAAACTTATTGCAGCGGGGTCGGTGAAAACTGTTAAGATTGTGTAAATCACTTCACCATATCCATCATATTTGTATCCTTTTTCTTTTGGATCTCATCTTCCCTCATCCGGATCTATTGTCGATGGAGAATTTCATCAGGCTCTCCTCTTGAATGCACAATTCTTGAACTTGAGACTGTAAGTCGTTAATTAACTACAAATACAATAAAATGTTAGAATCTTTAATAAGAAGTATAAATGCAATAGATAAATATCAAAGAAAAAAAGGTACACACCCGGCTACTTGCAGAAGACGATGCACCACTTGGGTTTGCTTGTGAGGATGTCCCGGCCAAAATTCAATTGGGATCTTGGTTGCACCAAAATCTAAATAGATGACCTTTCTTGGGTCCCTCAACTACCTTATTCCACAAATCGATATCAACTAGGGAATAGGCCGAGGGATCCTCGTCGTACTTTTTGGTGGGATTGGTTGAATAAGTACTCTTTGGTTTAAAAAAATACTATAAGTCAATTTCGATAGCATAATGACTGTAAATGAGACATTTCCAACTAAAACAATGCTAATCTTCTTTCAACAAATAGTAACTCAAACTAGATACACACACACACACACACCTTTTAACTTAAACAATTCTAAGGTTATAAGCACATTATGGTCTTTTGAGATTACAATAGTTATGTTTGCTAATTCTTTAATTTTATATAAATATGGATCATATCTTGATTAGCTACCACCTTTTTAGTAAATATTTAATTGATTTATCCATTAAATATGTTGATACAAATTACCATCTTTGAAAAATATATAACAATTGTTGATAAAGAATATTTTTATGTTTCATTGTTTATTAAAATATCTCTCTTTTATAGTTTCTAGGTAACTCTAGATCATCATTAACATATTCATCATTAACAATTTCATTTTGTTTCATCATTAACAGCTTATTATGTTTTATCATTAACAATTTATTTTGTGTTATCATTAACATATTCATCATCAACCGTTTCTTTCTGTTTCATTCTATCCAATGGCATTGTTTCATTCTGTTTCATCATTAATAGTTTACGATGGAACATGTTGACGATATTAAATGCGGGAAACGGGATTTCAACAATCGCAACAGTTTACAATTTGTTCATTTTGCCCTTTCTTGTTGAAAATAATAATAATTTATTTTCTTTTATTTTTTTACTTTACTAAGATAACTTGTTTTAATGTTGACCCTTGATCATGAAAATAGATGGATGTAATTGGTTTGTATTTCCCATCATCGGACTCTGAATCTGATGATGAGAACAATAATATCGAAACATCCCGAGATAGTTCATCTTCTTTAGAGGGCTATTGAGGATAGGATGCATGTCCTCCCTTGCCAACTTCCAAATAAGCATCGATGGAGGCGCCTCAAGAACAGAGACTCAACCCATGGCATCTATTGCCAGGGGGTTACCCCCCTTAGCTGAGTACGTTACAAGGGCTGAGTTCCAAGCCTTTGTTGACGCTATTCAGTGGTCCTTGGAAGACCCTAAACTCACAATTTCATGGGTTGCTGAATCCATTCCTAACCACCAAATCACCCAGATTCAACAATCCATTGCCTCTCTGGAAACTCATTCCAGAGACAACACCACCCGCCTCTATCAACTCCAAACTTTGGTGACCCAACACCACAACTCCAACAACAACCTTATGGTCACCAGATTTGAAACCCTCTCCACACAAATTTCAGCCACCTATGCATCTATCACCTCCCTTTCCAAAGCCATTCAAATCCTTATCCCCTCAACCATCCCCACCTCTACCTCTACCAGCACCACCTACAAATTAAGCCTTTACGTCTTTTGCTGCAGAGGTGAGGGAACTTATATCCTTCATCACCACTACCACACCCATTGTTGCCATTGCATCCTCCTTCGCCCTGGTCTTTAAGACGGATCTCTAGATCTTTAAGGAGTCTATGATCTCCAAGTTCAACCAGATCAACGCCAAATTTTGACAAGAAGGCCAATGAGCCTGCTACAATCATATAGTCTAGCCTCTCACAGTAGCAGGCACAGACCAAGGAGCTGCTAAAGAAGATGGATGAGGATAGAAGAAGAATGGCCGTCAAATCTTACTCTTCCTCTCTGAAGAGGAAGAGAAGCCCTATGCCTCATGCTCTATAGAGGGGCGCTCCAAGAGGTCGATACATGATGACCTAGACCCCGATGACCAGGGTCTTAGTCCTCATGAGGGGGAGATACCAAGCAACGCACCACCAACCACCACACCATCATCACTAGCAAAACAACAAGCACCATCCTCCACATCTCAAGTCAACCCAAGTACAGAGGTGAGGGAACCAAAGGCCTTGCCTTCTAAAGATGTACACTATGTAGATACATTGCCCTTTCCTTCTATAATTTTTGTTCCATATACATATGATTCTTCTGCATGCATTGTGATACTCGCTACAAAGGTCGTTCTACTATCTAAATTACCTCTACCACCATCTGATCCCTCATTTAATGAACCAAAGCCACCAACCAATGAAGCCTCACCCATACTTGTAAGCTTCTCATCACCACCAGAATCACAACATCTTTCTACACCAACCACATCCCTTAGTCCAAACACACCAACACCTAGCCCACCCTTATAACTAGAACCTCGACCTCAACTAGAAACCCAACCTTCCTTTACTCCAACACCCAACCCAAATCCAAATCAACCATAAACACAACCTCCCTTTACTCCATCACCCAGCCTAACTCCAACTCAACCAAAAACATAACCTTCCTTCATCCCATCACCTAGCCCACCTTCAACTCAAGCAGAAACACAACCTCCCTTCAATCCATCACCTATCCCACCTCAATTAGAACCTGAACTAGAACCCTTACCCTATACACATTTAGAAACCACCATACAACCAGAACCATCTCCCATCTAACTAGAGGTACAAACAGTGCTTGCAGACATCCCCTCATCATCAAGGAAGCCTCCTTCCATCGATCGAGTCCAAGAGGTCATAACACAGATGGAGATGTTAAGGATACGTCCAAAAGTGCCACCAAGGAAACCCATAATGATGGAAAACATCCATCAGTCCCTCTACAACAATCGTAATGAACATATTGTTATGAACCCTACGAACCTATCCCTAGAATCGATGGACTTAATAAGGCACAAATTCGTACGACATCATACCTAAGTTCCACAGACCGTTTTTTCAAATGAATGTATTAAGATTGTCCTCGATATCAAACTCAGAACATTCGCCAATAAAGCCATCAAGTACATTGAGTACATCAATAAGCAGGCACATGGGATGATCAATGTCTTCAATGAAAATGATCTCATTGACCTCAACCCATGGGATTTACTTGATCTATGTGCACACGCCAGCCAACGGATGGCCCAAGGGATTCAGTTCGCGATTGCTCGAAGATCGACCGTGGAGGTCATGGGGACCCTTGTGAAGTTCAGAGCCAAGAATGATTTTCAAATCGCTCTTGAACTTGGCATTAACAGCACAACTCTGAATGAAGACTTTCAAGGACTCGAGGATGCACTCTGCCTCTGTCATAACTCAACGGAACTAGGAATGGTCTATAAGAATGAGTTCGAGAACAAGAGGTTATTCCAGTTGACTGAGGCTTTCAAGTATTCAACAAATATGCTTGAGTGGTTTCAGAAAGTTGTGCAAGGGAGGCTAGGCAGAAGGCATGTGTCGATGAGAGAAGGAAGTGAGCTGATCCATGGGATCTCTAAAGTCATCAACTTTCGAAAGTTAATGATGTGCTTCTAGATAATATACAACGGAGAACCAAATGAGATGTAATCTTTCTTTTACTTTCAGGTACTATACGAAATGATCCTTTATTAATAAAAACTTTTGACACAAAGGACGTTTCTCTTAGTTTCAGCTCAATGTACATAGATAGTTATTGCCTTTTCATTTCATAGATAGCTATTTTCCATTTTTCATTACTTAGGAGAGATTGTTAGACCCTATATTTCTCATACGTAAAAATATTGAAAAATGTTATAAGGAAGGCTAGAGACCCGACGGAGATCCAGAGCGGGGCAGAATAATTCTAAGTGCTAAAGACTAGAGATACCATGAAGACAATCCAAAGAGGCAATGAAGATCAAAGACACTTAACCTGATGATCATCCACTATTGAAGAGTTCATCTGGTCGATGAATATGGCCTTTCCATAACTCCTCTGGTTTCCAGCATCTGAAAATTTACACTAGCCACCAACCATTATTTAATCAGATCAAGCCTAACTAACTGACACAAGGAGGACGTTGAATTGGGCATGACACCTAAAGACATCTGAACGACTTGTCACATGGCAAGTCGTGATTCATCACTACTCAAATAGCATAGATTATTATTTCTTTAGCTAGATTGCTAGTATAAGTAGCATTCATATGCTTTGTAATCTGGTTCAACTTCTCGAAATAAAGAATTACTTGTGATAGCTTCAATCATTCTTGATCATTATTTAAGTTGTTCATAATTTCTTTATCACCCAAAAGGATAGATTTAGTTCTTTTTACTATTTACATCTTAAATTTGTCCATTGATTGAGAAATCTGTGATCAACATATTCATATGTGAATCTTTTTTTTTATTGAAGATGCATATGTGCACCAACGTTATAGATTATTCATATGAGTTTACATATGCATTTTCAGATGGATTTTTCAATGACTTTTCAAAAAGAAAAATATAACTTCAATTTAAATATTTACATAAATTTGATGAAATTATAATCAACTTTCATAAAATTTAACCATGTTTATCAAAAATTGATCGAATAAACCATATTTTCCTGTTGTCTCCTTATGATTCAGAAAACAAATAGTAATTATAATTGACTTAACTAAGAATATTGTATTTTAATGCCAAAAAATAAAATACGAACCGTAAGGTTCAACGATGTCAAGTTGGTTGTCTATATCACTTGGAGCTTCGACATATCCGTAATGTAGCTTTCACTTTGTTTGAGAACTCCTTATTGGTTCTAGAATGTTATGAATGACTTTTACATTCGATCAAATAATATTCAAAACTGATTATATTTAATTATCATAAGGTTATCTTGCAACACCTATGGTATAGCCTAGTGACATGGATGACATCCTTGAATATGATGCACTATCATCTCATTCAAAAGTACATGACCTATATATGCCTCTAATTGTAGATAATGAATAATAATGTTATTCTCACTTTTTTCCATGTTTATCTAGATATAAACTTTATTTGTGAAATGTTTAGTAGGGATAAAAAAAAACTCAAAATTCTATTCAACTTAATAATAATAAAAAACCCTGTAGAATAGATCAGGTTTTCGAGTCATAAACAAAACCAACTGTATCATGAACTTGAATCACATATGCCTGTATAGAAATCGGAATTTTTTGTTTTTCATACGATAATATGAGATTTTATTGAGTAAATATTCCTTCGTAGTATTCATTTTCAATGAACACTATTACTTTAGGATCAATAATCAGCAACATTGAATTCTTGATGCCTATTTTGTTTTGTTATCAACTACTACATTACTTTTGAAGTAAATAATCAATATAAATGTTGGATCTTTAAGAAATAAACATAGTTTAATCTATACTACATTATAAAGTATTTGACATAACTTTAAAAAACAAATCATGAAGCATTAGGTACCATTTTATTTATGCAAATATCTTAAATTTCAAGTTTACAAATTATTAGCATATATACAACTTCTTAAAATTATATGCATCTAACTGATAAACTCTATACAGTTACCTCATTTTTTAATGTGACACATCAAAAAAGCATGAGAAATAACAACTTACAAAAACTCGGTATTCATATGTCAAAATATGAGCTTTATAAAAAGGAAATAACACTAGTTAAATTACATGTATAATAAATGGTATAAGGTTAACAACCTCCTAATCTAATTCGTACAAGAACTAAAATACAATTGGGTGTCACTAAACCATCAAAAGTCGCTATCTCCTCCACACAAAGGTGTCCCAAAAATGCCATCCATGCTAGTGCTCCTAAACAACACCCCACGGTTCAACTTAAGCATCCCAAGACTCACCACTAATAGGACATCATATACAAAAGTATTATGCTTTACACCTAGTGAGTTAAAACAGTTTATATTGTAAGTATGCAACGATTAAAGTGAAATAACAAGTTATAATAACCTTAGCCACATTTGACAATATCTTGTTACAAAAATGGATCTTTCCAAAATGCCCAAACCTTGGCAATTTAAATAATTCATAGGTTTTGCAATGACGGGGTAGACTCGGCCATCGGACGTGGCAGAAACATAAATTATTTGCCAAAGTCAATGTTCTCGGTTACGCCTCAGATTCTATGATTTTAATAATGGCTTTACATAGCATCACTTCAAGTCCCCAGTACCTTAGTGTCTACTCCATCGAGTTCCTTGTCAAGGTTAATGAATCTTAGGGCAAACCCATTCCCTAGCTAGGTGCCACCTCAAAGATCTCATTTGACCTTTAATGTGTACCTGCTATCATCAAGAGGAAAATCCTACAACTTCCTACTTAACCATAGAAAGCCTTTAACCCTCATGCATATATGTTATAGCATTATAACTCCAAACTTGCAAATTTGTTACATGAAATTTCACACTTTCCCATTAACATTTATACATTAAATGATGAAACGAATTATAAGCAATTATTATTTCAATACGCAATGGAACTTCATAATTTGGACAAGTCCCAAAATCTTAATGAATATATCTTCATTTATAAGGAAAACTTTCAAACCATAAGAATGTTATATTCGAGTTTGAAACTAACTCAATGAAATGCTTGTACTCTAACCATCTTTATGCAAAAGTCACCACATAATACCAAAACTCCTTCATTTTATACCTGAAAGGCTCACATCCGTCAACATTTTACGTTATCATAAATCCTAAATAGTTTCAAAACATATTTTTGGTCCTGGAAAGTGATAACTTAAATATGATGTGTTTGTAGAAAGGGGGTTGAACGACCCTTTGAAACCATTCACGCGTATCGGTTGAATACTTGTAGGCCTTAGTCAACCGGAAGAACCTCTTGTGATCGTATTCATTCTTGTAGACTATTCCAAGTTCTGATTGAATCAGGACAAATGCAAAGCAAGCTTCTTGAATTCTAGGAAAGTCTTCATTTGGAGCCATGCACGAAGGTTTATCAATGCCAAGTTCAAGAGCAATCTGAAAATCATTCTTCGCTCTGAACTTTATAAGAGTCCCCATAACCTCTATGATCGATTTTCATGTTACCTTAAACTTTATTCCATGGTCCACCTATTTGTTGGCGTATGTGCATAGGTCAATTAAGTCCCATGGGTTGAGGTTGATGAGATCGTTGTCATTAAAGACACTGATCCTCCCATGTGCCTGTGCAACGGTGTACTCTATGTACTTGATGGCTTTATCAGTGAATGTTTGAAGTTTGATGTCGACGAAAGTTGTTATACCTTCATTTGAGAAAACGGCATGTGGAGACTGAGTATGTTGCCTCACGAATCTGTGCCTTATAAAGTCCATCGATTTTGGGGATAAGTTCGGCGGGTTCAAAATGATCTGGTTGTCAAGCTCATTGTAGAGGTACTGCTGGATATTTTCCATTAGTATGGGTTCTTTGTGTGGCACTTTAGGATATCTCCGTAAGGTCTCCATCTCTGTTATGACTTCTTTCACTTTGTCCATGGAGGGAGGCTGCCTTGATGAGGAGGGGATATCTGCAAGCACAACTTGTACCTCTGGGTAAACGGGAGGTGGTTCTGGTTGGGTTGAAAGGTGGTTTTTGGCTATTGGGTGGTTTTTGGTTGTTTAGGAGGTACGGGTTTTGGTTGAGGTTCAAGTTGAGGTTGGCTTGGTGATGGAGGTGGTGTAGGTGATGGGGTAAAGGGAGGTTGTTTTTCAGGCTGGTTTGGAGGTGGGCTAGGTGATGGTGTAAAGAGAGGTTGTGTTTGGTGGACTTTGTGTTGATGTGGAGAGGGGTTGTGTTTCTGGGGATGATGAAGAGCTCACTAGAATGAGTGAGGCTCCATCGGTTGGTAGATGGGTCATTGGATGATGGGTCTGATGTGGGTAGAGTTACTTCGAATATGGGGACAACACCTGAAGCAGGAGTCACGATGCCTGCAAAAGGATCAGTAGTATATGAAGCAAAAATAATTGAGGGAAAGGGAAGAATATCTACACTTTGTATATCATCAGATGGCAAAATCTCTAATTCCCTCACCTCTGTGCTCCTTTGAGGTTGGAAGTGGTGATGGAGCTGCTTACGATGTGGGAGCTGATGGAGTAGCAACAGATGGTATCTCCCCCTCATGAGGACCGTGACCTAGTCATCCGGGTCTTGGTCATCATGCCTTAGACGTTTGGAGAGCCCTCTAAGAGCAAGAAGCAGAGGGCCTCCTCTTCCTTTATAGCGATGAAGCATAAAGCCTCACAGCCATCCTTCTTCGATCTTACTCTAGCTGCTGTAAGAGTGTATCAGTGCCAGTCTGCTTCCTGGAGAGTATGACTTGAACGATGTCAGCAAGCTCGGTGGCCTTCTTGAAAAATTTGGCATTGATCTCGTTGAACTTGGAGATCGACCTTGGAGACTAGCTTGGATGAGGAAGAGGCAACAACGGTGGTTGTAGCGAGTATGGTGGTGGTTATGGATGATATAAGTTCCCTCACCTCTGTAATGAAGGAAGTGAAGGCTTCATTGGTGGGGGTGCTGTAGATGAATGGGTGGTGATAGATGGTTGAATAAGGCTTTGTATGGCTTCGGGGAGGGTGGCGATGGAAGCATCGCTGGCGGATATTTGCGTGGAAAGGTTTCGAATCTGGCGACCATAAGTTTGTTTTTTGAGTTATGGTGTTGGGTCACTAGAGTTTGTAGTTGGTGGAGGCGGGTGGTGTTATCTTGGGATTTGAGATTCAAGATATACGAGGGGTTGTGGAATCTGAGTGATTTGTTGGGTGGGGATGGATTCATCAACCCTTGATATTTTGAGTTTAAGGTCTTCCAAGGACCGTTGAATTATATCAGCAAAGGCTTATAACTCAGCATTTGTGACCAACTCAGCCAAGGGGGTAACCCACATGGCAACGGATGTCATGGGTTGAGCCTCAGTTCCGGAGGCGCCATCGATGCCTATTCGGACATTGGGCAAGGGAGGACTTCCATAATGTTCTCGATAGCCCTCCAAGGAAGAACTATCTCGAGATGTTCCGATAGTATGTTCTGCTTCATCAGATTCAGAGTCTGATGAAGGAAAATACGTATATGTCCCCGTCGACAGACTCGATGGGGTTGGTGCATGAAAAGGAGATCGCTCTAAACAATCTTGGGGAATTGGTGATCCTCTCTCATTGATTTGATGATAATCCCTTTTACCTATCGAAGCATAGTGTTTCTGTTTATTCAGTTTCAGTGGTCATCATTGGGTCTGTTCAGTGATCGTTGAACACGCATTGTAACTCTCCAGTGACTCTTATACTTCAAAAAGACAAAACTCACACCAAATAACCTTCAGCAATGTCAAAGATAGAAACTGGAGATTAGAGACTAGCGCGTTCGTGATCTAAAGCAACATATGTGTGACGACGACAAAAGTTTCAGAGAATGCTGAAGAGGCCTCCAGTGTCATCCTAGAATTCAGCGATCAAATGAAGCTTATCATGCACGTTTGTTTTTGTCTTGTCATTCCACACACTAAGGACAAACCCATACCTTTTTCTAGAGTATAGTACTGTATGGAGCCACTCAATTGACTCTAGTACTCACCAACTCTGTGAAAAGATGTCTGCTTGTGAATAAACAAAATGACTATTCACTATAGCAAAAGATAAGATTTCCTCCAAAAGCTTGACACGTGTTGTGTACCTTCTAAATTGCATTTAATGCAATGGGTATAAATAGCTATGAGTTCTCTACTTAGTTATATTATCTTCCTCACTCTAAGAAGTTTACCCAAGAAGTTACTTCTCTCACTACTCTCTCTCTCTCCCTAAAGAGAAAGAACCACTTTGAACAAGTGAAAAACACATTTCCAGTTCGTTATTTCTTACTGCAAATCTTTTCTCTTTGCTAAGTTTATTTGTGTGTATCTCTAGATTATTTAGATAGGTTTCTTTATCTTATCTTTTTTGCAAACAATCTGTAAAATCTGTAAAATTTGTATTGATCCTTCTTTATCAATATATAATTTTTACAAGTGAAAGTTTATGTGTTTATATTCATTTCACACTTTGACAAATTGTTACCTATAAACTTGTATAGATCTAGCTAGGACCAACAAGTGGTATCAGAGCAACGTTTGCTTTTTGTGTTCTTTTGTTGTTTAATTGTCATTTTTTTCTCTAGATAACTTATTCCTTTACAAATGGATTTACAAAATACTAGCACTCACTTTCACGATAATGGCTCTCTTGCCAAACTTTCCCGTTTCATAAGAGACAACTTCAGTCTCTGGAAGAATCGGATGTCTCTATTCTTGGAAGATGTGGATCCTGAGATTCCATACTATATAGAAAATGGACTTTATGTTCCATATGCTATATTACCAGCAGTTTTTGCAACTGCTACGATTGCCGCGATTCTTGAATGATAGATTCCAAAGCTCCCTTATCAATGGAGTGATAAAGACAAGAAGAAGATGACTTCAGACACTCGTGCGAGGTCTATAATAGCCATGTCTCTTCCTGACGAGGTATATCACTCTGTGATGAAGCTCAAAACCTCGAAATCCTTGTTAGACACTCTATGTGTACAATATGAAGGTACTACTGAAGTACAAGAATTGAGGAAGATTAATTTAGTAAGACAATATGAAAGCTTTCTCCGTGGAAAGAATAAATCATTTTCTGAAGTATATCAATGTTTTAATTCATCTTATCGATTTGAGGACAGTTGGAAGAGAATATTCCAACTCTGAGACTCTGACCAAGTTTCTTGAATGCTTGCCAGAATCATGGGATCAATATACCATGTGTCTCAAGATGTCCAAGGACATGTTCTCGCTCTCCCTTAGCTCTCTTTATGGGATACTACTCACTCATGAGCAGTCCTGTCAGCTGAAGAAGAATCTTCTTAAAGATTATAGAGAAATGAAAATCCCCCGTTAGCTTTGATCTTTGAAGGTTCTTCAGTTGACGCTTCTAATTCTTCTAACCCTCCTATTTCTTATGTTTCTTTAACTGAGTTAGATCCTACTAACTCTAAGGACTTTTCAGTTCCTGATCTTTTAGAGTTTGATGAGTCACTGGCCCTTTTAACTAAATCTGTTAGAAGGTTTTCCAGAAAGAGTAATTTCCGTTGATCTCCTTTGCTGACCATTTCTGAAAAGCCAAAGTCAAATTCTATTGACAAGGCTTTAGCGATCTGCTACAACTGTCAATGCAAAGGTCACTTTGTAAGTGAATGCAGGTCTAATAAGACTGTGGTGCCATCTTCCAAATGACGCAACCACCGTCAGTACTTCTATGGTTGACAGGGACAAACAAATCCATATGCAGTAGATTAAGCGGAGAAGTCACTGAAGAGACTTGGTTTGATTTAAAACTAGCCTTTGTCTGCTTTCCTTTTTCACACGTTGAGTAAAGAGGTTCCTTTAGAAAAGAGTGTTGAGGAAGGCCAGTGACGAGTTCTTTTCTAGACAACTCGTTCAGTGTCTTGAAGTTGAGACGAGAAACCGTTGTGCCACAACCAGTTGATATCTAATGAGGCTTTTGAGAAAAAATAACTATTCTCAGTGAAGGGAAAATCCATATGGATGACATATACATTTTCTTGATGAGAGTCTATTAAAGAGAGATTTTCATATTTTTCAAAAACATAACATGTATTCTTGAGAAATTTAACTGTGAAATCTCTATCACATAGTTGACTGATGCTTAGAAGATTGTGTTTTAGTCATTCGACATATGCTACACGTCTGAAGGTGGTTGTGTTGTTGGTTAATATACCAAAATATTTAGTATATCCATTTACGTTTCCACCAAAGGAAACAGAGGGGACTCTTTATCTTTATATTCAGAGAGTATGGTTTTGTCTTCAGTCATATGTCTTGAGCATCCACTATCTAAATACCAGATACCTTTGACTCCCTGCAATAGAAAGGATATTAGTTTTGCTTTGGTACCCATTTCTCAATGTGTCCACCAAAGTTAAAGTTGGAGGTGACATCTTTCTTCACTCGCTTAGAGTCAGTGAAAGTCTTTACTGAACCTGAAAAAAAGGCATCACTGGCATTCTTCACATTAGTTGTTTTAACAATTTTTCTAGTTGATTTCACTTTGACCGACTTTTCAGTCTTAATTACTTTCTTTACCTTAGCTGGTGAACCAGATATGGTAGTTGAAGGACACTTACTAGAAACATGAGTAATCTCACCATATTGACGACACTTCTTATAGCTTAAAGAAGCTTTAAGACCAGAAGAATCAAGGCTTGGGAGCCTTAGATGAGAGAGACCAGCTCCAAGAATACCTTTTTCAATTGCTCTAGGAGGAACAACTGAAGATTTAGATATCTTGGGTGAAAGATTTACTTTCATTTTTGGGCTTGAATTCAGAGACCTTTGTACCCAAGGTTGAAGGTCTACAAGTTGAAGGTATAGAAAAGGTCTTCTCCAACTTGTGGTCCTTCTTGGATGAAGAAGGAATACTGACAATGGATTTACCTTTGTCTTTGCATTTTTAACTAAGAGAAGTTCCTTCAATAAGAGATTCAGTAGAGGAGTACTGCGTGGAAGAAGTGTCATGGATAGAAGAGACAAAGGTTCCAAACTTAAACATGGACCTGTCACTGACACGATCTTCTTGTTCATAGGAATAACCTAGACCACTCTTGATCTTGGCGGGAATCTGAGCGTTAATGATCTTAGTGGCCTTTATAGAGGCTTTACATCATCCTTCAATGGTAGCCTTGTTAGCCTTCAATTCATCAATTTCTTGCTCTCGTTTAGAGATAGCTTGCTCGTTTTCGATGCTGATTGCTTGGTTTACAATGACTTGATCTTTAAGATTTTCTTCAATCTTAGTCAATTCTTTGATCTTAAAATGGCATTTTTCTAATTATTCTTGTAAATCAAGATTTAGATTTTCAACTTAGTTTGCCATTTAAAGCATTGTAAAGAACCACAATCAGTGTATCTAGTGTAGATAGGCTATCACAGCTAGAAGTAGAAGGGTCATTCGGATTACATACCTGAGTAGAAGTTGAAGGAGAAGGATCACTGGAGGATGATGTCTCAGATGGTTCACCCTTGACATCCTTGAACATAAGACAAAGATAGGCCATGTCTTCCTTATCTGAAGATGATTCATCAGAAGAATCAGCCGAGTCATGTTCTCCAGCGATAAGTCTTTTGCCTGTACGCTGGAAATTCTTCATCTTTTTATATTTCTCCTTCAGTTTTAGATATTTATCGTCTTTAGGAATGAAGGAGGATAAGATGTTATAGATGGCTTCACAGCTTTCTTTAACCTACATTCACTTGCAAAGTGTCCTTTGTGTTGACATTAAAGCAGTTAGCTGGGGCCTTGTCAATAAGATTTGACTTTGTCTTGTCAGCGATAGTCAGAGAAGGAGATTTGTGAAAATTACTTTTTCTGGCAAACCTTCTAAAGGAGTTTGTAAGGAGGGCCAGAGACACATCAAACATTGATAAATCAGCATATGTTAAGTCCTCAGAGTTAGATGCATCTAACTCAATGATAGTTAGAGAAGAAGAAATAGAAGAAGCAGCTGAAGGGGTTTCAGAGATCAAAGCTAAAGCGGATCTTTTTATTTCTCTTGAATCTTTGAGAAGTTTTTTTTTCAGTTGACGAGATTTCTCATGATTAAGCAATATCCCATAAAGAGTGCTAAGGGATAGGGAAGACATATCCTTAGACATCTTGAGACACATGGTGTAATTATCCCATGTTTCTGGCAAACATTCTAAGAACTTTTTCAAGGTCTCAGAGTTGGAATATTCTCTTTCAACTGTCCTTAAATCGATACAAAGACAATTAAAACTTGATGTACTTCAAACAAAGATTCAGATTTTCCATAGAGAAAACTTTCAAATTGTCTTCCTAAATTAATCCTTCTTAATTCTTGTACTTCAGATGTACCTTCATATTGAACACAAAGAGTGTCCCACATGGATTTCGAGGTTCTTAACTTCATAACAAAGTGAAAAACCTCGTCAAGAAGAGACGTGACTATTATAGATCTAGCTCTAGTATCTAAAGTCATTTTCTTCTTATCTTCGTAACTCCATTGACGAGGGAGTGTTGGAATGTGCCTTTCAGGAATGGTGGTAGTCATAGCAGTTGCAGAAACTGATAGAGATATTGCAGATGGAACATAAGGTCCATTTTCAATATAATATGGAATTTCATGATTCACACCTTCCATGAAAAGAGACATTCAATTCTTCCAAAGACTGAAGTTGTCCATGATGAACCGAGGAGGTTTGGCTAGAGAGCCATTGTTGTGAAAGTTGGTGTTTGTGTTTTGCAATGCCATTAGAATGGTAAATAATTTATCTAGCAAAAGAAGAGATAATAAAACACTGCTCTGATACCACTTGTTGGTCCCAAAAGGATCTACAGGAGTTTAAAGGTAACAGTTTGTAGAGGAGGGGATGAATACTAACACACAATATTTTTCACTTTTTAAAATCCCTTATGGTAAAGAATATCAATACAAAATTTATAGACTGTTTACAGAATAAGATAATATACAGAACTTATTTAAAACAATTTAGGGAACACACAAGATACAGAAAGTAAGAAAGGAAAGACTTGCTAAAAGAAGAAGCAATAACTTCGCTAAAGGAAAAGCTTAGTTGGTGTTCATTTGAAGTAAATATAACCTCGCAAGATGTGAAGTCCAGAAATCATACAAACATGATATGATCTTCAAGAATCAAGATGAACATAAAAGTAGAGAGAATATTATCAAAGATTGATTTGATTRAGAGAGAGAAATTTACAGCTCTAATCTTGATTACAATTCTGCTAATGACTTCGTAATTACAATTACAATGGAAAATACTATTTATACTAGGAAATAGTAAAACTAYACTATTACAAAATAAAGCTATTCTAAGGAGAAACTTGAATACAACTTTAACGCTCTAACTCAAACCCAACATTCTCCCCCTTTGGATTCAAGTTTAGACTCTTGTGAATTTCGTTTTGCGCAGTCCAAGAATTTTCTCCAGCCTTCGCAGAGCATTCCTATATTGGATCTTTTCCTCGAGCAAGTTTATTGCATTGACAAGCAAGTATCTTTCCTTGGAACTCATCCGTTCAGATTCAGCAGCTTTATCATTCATCACCCTYTTTAAGTCAAGTGCCCTTCTCACTAATTTTATTGTGCCATCAGAATATTTATTCAGCTCGCTAAACCTCATGAACTTCTTTACTTGAAGTTGAGAAAAATAGACGACCCCGAACTCTGGGCTTTCAAGAACCATATACACTGGATAGCCTTCAATGTCTTCTAGGTCTTGATTTGGTCTTTTAAGATTAATGATTCGCTGATTGTCTTCAAGGCCCATCTGTACATCAATGACCATTGCCAGTTTTACATGACAGCGTATAAATCTCTTGATTGCTTCAAGAGCAACCAATTCTCCTTCCTTTCTAATAGTCATGTTTTTAAGTTCAAAATACATATACTCAAGGTCATCCAAGTATAAGTTCGAGAAGTCTGCTTCGTTGAATCTCCAAATCTGACCATCCTGCCTTGTTACTATGAAAACAGGATACCAGATTCTTAACAACTTATGAGCATCAATTTGTTTGATCATCACAATCCGATGCTTTGTACGAACTTCACTGATTGGTTGGCACTTGCTCGATCATATCCAGGAAAATTTGCCCTAATATGGAATGGCACATAGTCTATGGTGAAAATTTCAGTTGAATCAACATGTTCTCTTTGAGCTGGAATATATGGCACATCAGATAAAACTGAAGTGGAAGATTCTGGAGCAGACTGATGTTCTTCTTGAATAGGAAAGACTGGATCTTCATCATCTATATCGGCTTCAAAGTCAAAATAGATCCCAGTCGATTCGTCKATRTTGTCAATGTCTTCTCCAAAGTCTTGCTCTCCACCCAGAGTTTTAGAGAACACTTCGTCGAATCCAACGTTGGCAGACAAGTCCAATAGCATCCTTGTTCCTACAGTGGAGTCTGCCGGCTTTTCAACCATTAGCTCGATCGTAGGACTTGTCTCCAAACCTTCATCTACAACTTCAATAACCTCAAGAAGTCTGTGCTTGTGAGGGTGTCTCTTTTTGGGTAGATCTTTTGATCTTTAAGTATATGAGAAGAGGGACTTCTCAGCTATTTATACCCATTGTATTAAATGCACATTAGAAAATACAAGGCACGTGGCAAGAGTCTAGATGTAAGCTTGTCCTTTGTCCTCAGATATACAAGCTTTTGCCGTATATGAACAGTGGTCTTTCACAAAGTAGGTAAGAACTTTGGAGACAGTAGGGTGACTCTGTACGAGTGCTTTACTTTGAGAGGTATGGGTTTGTCCTTTGTGTGTAGGAGGATAAGACAAAAACTTATCTTGATCAACAAGATTCATTTGATCGTTGACACTAGAATAACTCTAAGGTTTCTTCAGTGTATGTTGAATCTTGAGTAGACTTCACACATTCGTAGACATGCTTGTTATCACTGAAACTGCATTAGATCACGAACTGCTTGTCTCTATCTTCAGCTTTATCTTTGATATCACTGAAATTTCTTGTGATGTGAGTTTTTTCTTCTTAATAATACTTGTCTTTTGAGAGATACAATACTTGTTCAGCAATCATTGAAGATACTTAATGATGATTTTTGAAACTAAATAAAGAGAAAGTACTCTTCTTTAGATAAAAGGATCATCATCGAATCATTGAGAGAGAGGATCAACAAACTTCCTCCATGATTCTAGAAAAATGGCCAATTTTCCCCATCAGTAGCATCTTAAACCATCGTTTCTTTCATCTCCTCCTTCTCTTTTATCTTCTCAAGTTTCCTCTCGTATGTCTTCTCTTCTTTCGTCCCTTTGATGAAACTTTACTTTTTTTCTGCTCATGGTTGGGCTGAAATCTCTCATTTCTGAACTCTCTTCTGTTGTCCTTTTCATAGGGCCTTTTGATGAATTTCTACTGGAACTGTTTGGTTATAAAAGCAAGGGATTTAGCAAAGGCTTTGAGATCATCATCTGAGTTTGAGCTTTCTTCTTCAAACTCTGATTCCATTATTAAGGATTTCTTGCCTTACTTCTTGTGATGTTCTTTAGAAGAGCCTATGAATGTATCTTTTTCAATAGAGACTAAGGATAGCGGTCCTCCAATGGACATATTTTTCTTCATTATATCTTGCTCTTGAGCAGCAAGAGTTCCATAGACGTCATGAAGTGACTAGGTATCCAGATCTTGGTTTGCTTGTAGAGACATGGACAATTGTGTTCATTCATCACCGAGACTTTTGAGAAATAGAACATCGTTTTCTTCTTTCGTTCTCGCGATGTCATTTCTATGACATTGATTAATTAATGTATTGAACCGGTCATACGTTTTCTGGATAGGTTCATCTGGAAATACCTTCAAATTTGTATATTCATTCAGCCATTCTGTTTTTCTTGGTCTTAGCCCCTCCTTCTAGTTGGCTTGCCAACTCATCCTAGATTTCCTCGTCGTCTTGCATGCGTCTAGAGATTGAAAAATCTCATGGCGGAATCGGTCATACATTTTCTGGATAGGTTCATCTGGAAGTTCCTTCAAATTTGCATTCAAACACTGGTCCATTATGTTTTTCTTGGTCTTGGCCCCTCCTTCTAGTTGACTTGCCAAATCATCCCAGATTTCCTTCGTCATCCTCCATGCGTCTAAAGATTCAAAAATCTCATTCGGGATTGCCATGATGAGCAATCTCTTGGCTTTCCGGTTTACTTCCACTTTTTCAATATCTTTAGCATTCCAGGACTTCTCATCCTTCGAGATGAAGTATGATGGAATTTAATCGGTAGTGGTTGTTGTAGGAACTCTAGGAATTAGAGTTTGAGGTGTGTATGGGACATTGATGACAGATCTATAGAGGTTTAGGTCCATCCCCTCAAAGAAGTTCATCATTCGGATCTTTCATAGGGGATATTCCTCACATTTAAAAGTTAGGGGTTTTGTGAGAGATCCAACATTGTAAGCATAATTCTAGTTAGCCATTGATAATGAATTTGGAGAAAGTTTAGAAGAACTTGTGTATGAAGATTGGAAAGACAAAACCAAAAGAAATTGAGAGAATCTTGAATGCTCATATTCAAATTGATCATTTTGATTGGAAAATCAATCAATTTGTCTAATACCAATTGTTAATCCCAAATCTCTCAATTAACAACAATATTTAAGCTAAAAAGACCTAAATCTATATTTTGAGTGAAGAAAAGTATGAAAAACTTAAATAATGTTCAAGAACATATGGAGCTTATCACAAGTAATTCTTTATGATTATAAAGAGAAGGTCAACCTGATTACAAGACATATGAAAGCTATTTATACTAGCAGTCTAGTCTAAGAGATAATAATCTAAGATAAGATATCTATGAGATAAACATGAAAAATATATCTATCTAGGAGAGATGATGATTATCTCTAACTACCTTGAATAACATAATTTTATTGGCAATAAGTTATGTCCAGCTGTCTCCAGGTAGCATGTCCAATCAGTGTCTTCTATGTGTCAGTATGTTTAGGATTGATCTGATCGAACAATGGTTGATACTTGTGAAATTCATCAGTTGCTAAGAAGTAGAAGGGTTATGGAAAGGCTAAGTTCATCGACCAGATGAACTGTTCAATAGTAGATGATCATCAGGTTAAGTGCTTCTGATCTTCATAGCCTCTCTGGATTTTCTTCATGGTGTCTGGTCTTCAACACTTAGAATATTTTTCTCATCTTCTAAATCTCCAACGGGTTTCCAGACTTCCATACTTAGTACATTTTTCAATACTTTTACATATGAGAATTATGGGGTCTAACAAAAACTATCACATAGAAGTTTTTTCAAAATAGATGAGTAACCATGAATGAAAAAGGTGACCTTTTATAGCCACCATTGCATTAAATGCTACTGTCAAACTTTTAATGCGTGTCTTCATCTAATTTCTTGATCCATACATGCTTGTACTCTCTATTTTGGCCTTTGTGGTTGATGTAGACACTTGTTATCCTATCTCATCCTTTTGTATGCCAAGGAAACAACAAAGAAAGTATGACACTAATAAAATAGTGTCAAGAACTTACTTTGGCTGACATGTTCTGCATGTTCCCATACTAGGATGAATGTTGAGAGAGTTAATGAGCCAAACTTATTGGACAAGTTTGCTCCAAAATCTGGCTTTATAGTAGTATTTTGAATTTATCTTGTATTGATCTTATTTTTGGCTAGATAACAAACCAATCTGCTTTGGTGACGATCTTGACTTTATCTCAACTAATCTTCGATTTTGTTGAAGACTTTTAGCTTTTGGATCAATACAGATAGTTATAAGAGTTTTACAAGTAAAACCTATCTTTTTCTATTTCGAAACATAAGCGATAGATTGGATTTCCAGCTATAGAAAGTTTATGAAGTTGATTCATAGGATTCTAAAATGACTCGGTATAAAATGTGGGTTCTTGAAACTCAAGATTAAATGATCAAGAAGTATGTTAATCGGGTTCTCCTAATCGGATGGAGAATACTCGAGATAAAAGATCTTGATCTCACAGGTTATGTAAACAAAGGATCCGATGAATGTTCAACATCCGAAAGCTTTAAGCTTAGGGTTCAGATGTTAATCTTTTGGTGTTATATCTGATGGATGTAGTCCATCAAATATTCTTATTGTAAGACAAGTGTTATAAGAATTTCTTTTTAAGTGTTTGATCGGATGCTAAATGTATTATTTACAAATTTGATGGTTGAGACCTACATATATTTCGCATAACCATGGATTTGTTATGACAATCATAGGGGAAAGCATTTGCAGACTCAAATACAAATATTTTGACAAGTATACAGTTTTATCAAAGCAACAAGAACTCATAATCTTTGGTTTGGATTAAACCAAGAAACTAAGTAGAACTCTAGGTCTTTACGTGAATAACTTCAAGCTTCCAGTCCAAGCTTCAATGCAAGTCTTCAATGCTCTTAGAAGGCTTTGAAATCAGATCTTAAATATTGCCCTAAAATTAATATTCAATAAAAAGAGAAGAAGAGAAGACTAAATGACCCAAATCCTAAGAAAAAAAGGGCTCTTTAAGCGATTTGGGAGGTTGGTGCAACCTTAGGGGCCGTAAAGTCAACACTATAATTTATTTTATTGGGTAAGATTGTAGTACATCAAAACGTATCTTATGCAACAATTTACCTAGTAAGCGCTTACTCGGGTAAGAGTCGTCACCCTCACTTACCGGGTAAGACTCTCCATTCTTATTATCGCTCGTACCGGGTAAGATTCTTTCCTTTTGCCATGTTCATCCGGGAAGAAAAATTTCCCGATAATTACTTACCGGGCAAGCGTTTAGTAACGACCCCTTAGCCTACGCCATAGCCCATATTCCATATCAACCCCATAGGAAGTCGCATGCCAAGTCATCAAATCAGTGGCCTGCACCATAAGTTTCCGTTCAACTGTCAAGCGTTAGAAAATTTAAAAAATTATATATTGATATGGGTAATACATTTAAAGATAATAAAATACTCGTTTTTAGTTTTGATATAATTTGTTTAAATTAAAAATTAATTGTAACACAACATTCCATACATTGCATGTAACACATACTTCATATAGGAAATACATGTTTATACACTACTCAGGTCCCTTAGTACAAGAAATTACCATACAGAATACATGTCCCAAAAATTCAAAATACATTTCTTGTACTAATCAACGTTCATCAATCAAAACTATATATCATAGACAAATCTTCATGTGATATGCATATAGGAAAATATCACATTTTCCCCTGCCCCTTACCGTCCGTACTTCCTACAATACATATTTAAAATCACAAAACGAGGGTTAGACCGAAAGGTCTAGTGAGTTACCCTATTTATGTTATTGCAGGGTGAAAATCACCAAAACTTTGTACAAAATAATCTTTTCATACATATAACAAATATATGAACAAATAGGAACATATTACCAGTACATTTCCACTTTTCAAGCCAAGCATTCAGCTATTCAAATAATCATACTTCAAACCTTTATAGGTTTGAATCCACCAGGTTCCATATAATGCCACTTTTAAACCTTTTTAATTAAACAGAGTTTATTTAAAGTTTCAGGCCAAACCTGTTATTTCCTCCTCAATAACATCCAGACTATGATTTCCAATAAAAACCCTGATCCTAAACCTTTAAATCACAAAGAAATTAATATTCTAGATCACGGTAATTTTAAAGGATATAATAGTAAGAGTTATATCATATAACACACACAAATGTCACCCTTATATCCAAAGGTACACCTCTCCTTGATATGCCACCATTATCCCATAGTACATCTCTCCTTGATATGTCACCCTTATCCCATGGTACACATCTCCTTGATATGCCACCCTTATTTCTTCATCAAAACATTTCACAAAAACAATTCCATATAGAATTAGACCGTAGTCTATGGAATTATCATCAATTCAACTTTATCTTTTCAAAATTCCCCATTTATATATAAACAAGTCAAAATGCAAATCCGGTCATATTAGACTTGGCCGGACTTCATCTCCGGTCAAGTTTTGGCCGATTTACCAAATCCGGACAACAAATCGCCCAAGGCTTGTCCGATTTACCATTAATCCGGTCAACTTTATCCAGATAACAAATCCGGATGATACTTCACATAACTTTGTCCGATTTATCAATCCGGACAACTCATAACTCAAGGTTTTGTTCGATTTAAAATAAATCGGCCACTTCATAGTCGTATTCCTACTTCTCCGTTCAAAATAATTAATATAAACTCAAAGATCATAAATTGCTCAACACTTGTCCGGTTTAAGACTAAACCGCTTGACACTTGCTCGATTTAAGTCTAATCCAGGCAATACTCACCAAGCGGTTTATTTATAAATCGCTTAAGCCTTAACCGGTTTAGGGTTTAAATTGCCCAACCCTTGTCCGGTTTATGGCTAAACCGCTTAACACTTGTCTGGTTTATGGCTAATCCGGACAACACTCCAACGGATAACTTTTATATTTAAAAGTAAAGTTCTACAATCAAATATAGAACTATGATGAGTTTAAAAGTAGTAAGAATCACTCACCTTAAAACCCTTTTGAAAATCAGACACTTGAAAATCTTAGATCCCAATCAAGAAACAATCCGGACACCACTTTCTTCTAAATCGCATACTTAATCTCAAAATAGGCAAGAAGAAAAGAACGGAGGCTTCAACCTCCTTTTATACCTTTCTCAAATTAGGAAGGCGGCTAAACCGCCCTATTCATGCATGCATTCACATGCATATATTTTCTTATATATATATATATATGCACACCCATTCATGCACACATATCATGCATATATCTAGATATGTACATATTCCTACCTATGCATGTATTCTATCATGTATATAATTATGCCCACACAAAGGCATACTTATTTATGCATATAATTTCACATATTAGCATAATCAAATATAACAATTTATCATGTTACCATATAAATTATTTAACAAATAATCACATATTAATTGCCTTGGATGATAACCAGGATTCAGTTATCACATTATCCACCCCTCAAAAGAATTCCGTCTCGGAATTCCTTTAATCAAAAAGTCACGGGTATTCTGATCTCATTTTTTACTCTAATTCCCAAGTCGCTTCTGGTCCTTTGTGAAACTTCCACTGAACCTTAACCAGACTGATCTCTTTGTTTCTCAACATCTTGATCTTTCGGTCAATTACAGCTTCTGGTGTTTCCACAAAGTTCAGCTTACTATCTAATTTAATCTTTGGCATCGGTATAACTAGTCTCGGATCGGCCAAACATTTCCGCAGATTCGACATGTGGAAAGTGTTGTGAATCAGACTCAGCTCTTCGGCAGCTTTAACTGATATGCTACTGGCCCAATTCGCTTACATATTCTGAACGGCCCCACATACTTTGGACTGAGCTTACCTTTCTTTCCAAATATAACGACACCCTTCCATGGCGAAACTTTCAACATCACAAAATCACCTACATCAAATTCAATCGGCTTTCGACGATTATCAGCATAACTTTTTTGGCGATCTTGTGTTGTTCTGATTCTTTCGCGGATCTGTTTGATCTTCTCATAAGTTTCTTGGACAATTTCGGGACCCGTCAGCTGTCTTTCACCTACCTCATTCCAACACAACAGCGTTCGGCATTTACGTACATACAATACTTCATACGGTGCCGCTTGGATGCTGGAATGGTAACTGTTGTTATATGCAAAATCTATTAACGGCAAATGATCTTCCCACGATCCCCCGAAGTCAATAATACAACTTCTCAACATATCTTCAAGAGTCTGGATAGTTCTTTCACTTTGTCCGTCAGTTTGTTGATGGTAAGCTGTGTTTAGTCGGATTTCAAATTTCCAAAGCTTTCTGCAACCCTTCCCAGAACTTTGAAGTAAACCGACTATCTCTATCAGAGACAATAGACAATGGAACACCGTGTCTGGTTACAATTTCTTTGACATAAATCTGTGCCAACTTTTCTAAAGAGTATTTCTCTCTTATTGGCAGAAAATGCACAGATTTAGACAGACGATCAACAATTACCCAGATCGCGACATACCCCTTTGGAGTTCGAGGCAATTTCATGACGAAATTCATTGTAATGTGATCCCATTTCCTTACAGGTATCTCTAAATATTGAAGACTTCCATACGGCTTTTGATGTTCAATCTTAACCTGTAAACATGTCAGACATTGTTCCACATATCTAGCTATGTCTCTTTTCAATCCGGGCCACCAATAAAAAGGTTTTAAATCTCTATACATCTTATTGGTACCTGGATGGATAGAGTATCGGGACTTGTGGCTTTCATTTAATATAATGTTCCGGATATCTCCAAAACATTGTACCCAAATTCAACCTTGAAAGCACATTAGTCCTTCGTCATTTTGTTCCAAGGTTGAAATCATATTACCCAACTTTTCTGTCTTAACAAATTCTTCTTTTACAGCTTCTTGTTGACATCTCTGAATTTCCTTACGAATGTCAGGGATAAATTCATTCTCATTGCTACAGCTTTAATGGTTCCACTCTTTTCTTTCCTACTTAAAGCGTCAGCCACCACATTAGCTTTTCCTGGGTGGTAGAGGATTTCACAATCATAGTCATTAACCAGTTCAATCCATCGACGTTGTCGCATATTTAATTCTTTCTGGCTGAACAAATGTTGTAAACTTTTATGCTCAGTATAAATCTGACATTTCGTTCCCAGAAGATAATGTCTCCAAATTTTCAGAGCAAACACCACTACATCTAATTCCATGTCATGGGTTGGATACTGCTTCTCATGATCTTTTAACTGTCTTGACGCATAAGAAATCACTTTTCCTCTCTGCATCAAAACACATCATAACCCTAACTTTGAAGCATCGCTGTAAACCACAAAGTCTTCAGATCCATCTGGTAGAGTTAATACCGGTGCGCTGCAAAGATGATCTTTTAATAGTTGAAAAGCTTCTTGCTGTTCTCCTTCCCACTGGAATTTAATGTTCTTCCGAGTCAATTTAGTCAATGGCACGACTATCTTAGAAAATTCCTGAATGAACTTACAGTAATAACCAGCCAATCCTAAAAAGCTTCGGACTTCAGAAGAATTTTTCGGAGCTTCCCATCTTGTAACTGCTTTTATTTTCGTTGGATCTACTTTTACCCCTGTTTCTGAGATGACGTGACCTAGGAATTGGACTTCTCTTAACCAGAACTCACATTTAGATAGCTTTTCTCTCTTCAATAATTCTAATATCAGACGAAGATGTTTTGCATGTTCTTCTTCAGTCTTAGAGTATATAAGAATATCATCGATAAATACAATAACGAATTTATCAAGATATTCCTTACATACCCTGTTCATCAAATCCAAGGYTGCGGGCGCATTAGTTAAGCCGAATGGCATAACTAAGAATTCGTGATGCCCGTACCTAGTTCTGAATGCTGTTGTGGCAACATCTTCTTCCGTGACTTTGAGCTGATGATACCCTGATCTTAAATCAATCCTGGAGAAATAACTTGCTCCCACCAATTGATCAAACAAGTCATCGATCCTTGGCAGAGGATACTTGTTCTTGATTGTCAATTTATTCAATTCTCGATAGTCTATACACATTCGCATAGACCCATCTTTCTTCTTGAAAAATAAGACCAGAGCACCCCAGGGTGAACTGCTGGGTTTAATAAATCCTTTGTCAGTTAAATCTTTCAACTGTGCCACCAATTCCTTCAATTTGGATGGAGCTAACCGGTACGGTGCCTTTACTACTGGTGTCGCCCCTGGTACAAAATCAATTCGAAATTCAATGACTCTGTCTGGTGGTAATCCAGATAAGTCTTCTGGAAAGACTTCTGGATATTCAATAACAATCGGAATCAATTCTTCTTTTCGCTTCTCTTTCTGTATATCAATTACGTATGCCAAATATCCCTGACACCTTTTTCCGAATGCTTTTCTGAGCTTTTATTACTATTAAAATACTGGTATGGTGATTCTGACGATCACCATAAATAACAATTATTCCTTGGTCTGGCAGAGTAATTCTGATCATTTTCTGATTACAAATAATACCTTGCCAACCAATCCATACCCACTACTACATCAAATTCCTTCATCGGCATAGGAAAAACCGAATCGGAAGTTCACCGCGCTCAATAACAATAATACAGTTATTGAACACACTTGTAACAGTTTCCTGACTATTAGCAGTATCAACTACTAATTCATCATCAAGTACCACAGAATTCAGACATGTAGTTTGAACAAACAGTGGTGATACAAATGAAAAGTTTGTACTAGAGTCAAATAACACCTTAGCATGTATTGAATTTAGAAGGAATATACTTGTTACTACATCCGGTGATGCTTCTACGTCATTCTTAGTCATCTGGAAGGACCATCCTCGCGCCCCTCCTTGCCCTCCTCTATTTACCGTAGGCCTTCCCCGAGTACCCGACGCGTTACTCCCTATTGTTAACTGCGGAGCTCTTAACAAGGGACATGTCGGTCGAATATGATCTGGAGAATTGCAATTAAAGCACCTTCGGTTAGCTGGGCAGCTTCTAGACAAATGGCCTGCTTCACCACATTTATAACACTTTCTTGGGTCCATCTTACAATCACCCTGATGAACCTGTCGGCACTGTGAGAAGACTTTCTCACTTATCTTCTGTCCAGATCTGTTATCATATCTTATCGTTTTCGGTCCTCAGAAAGATGAAGGCCCCTCCCATTTTCTTTTCTCTACAACCTTTCCTTCTGGCTGTCGGTTCTTATTTCGTTCGGTCACTTCAGTCGAATCTACCGTTAATGAAAAGGTATTGGGGTTCATGGCAATGACAAACTCTCTAATTGAGGGTTTCAAACCCCAAATAAACCTTTCTATTTTCCTGGTTTCTGTTGAAACGTAGTGTTCCGCAAAGCGAGAGTATTCAATAAATCTTTCGGTATACTCCCGAACTATTCCATTTTCTTGTTCCAACTTTAGAAAATCTTCCTCCATTTGTCTAACAGCAGTTTTAGGACAAAACTGATTCTTGAATCGGTCCACGAATTCTGCCCAAGATAACGATTGTAAAACATCTGTTCTGGCCGATGATTCAACTTCCCACCAGAACAAAGCATTTGATTTTAATACGGAAACATCAAATTGAACTTTATCTGTTTCTGGACACTGAATGGTGTTGAACACAGATTTCATTTCCTTGATCCAGCACACGGCTTTCACTAGATCCCTTTCTCCAAAAAATGTTGGTGGCTTACATGTCAAAAACATTTTAATATATCCTTCTTTGTTATAAGTAACCGGTACTGAAGGACGAACTTCTATTCTTTCTGTTTCTACCCTGGCTGGTACTCCCATGATAGAAGTCAGAGTTTCCCGCAACTTCCCTATTTCTTCAGCCAACATATCTTTGGTTACGTATTCAGGATGTGGCACCGATCTCTCCTGAACATTCCCAGAATGAGATTCTTCAAGTTCAGAATGAATTCCAGTTTGACCCCTTCCTTGAGACTAGCTTCTTCCTCTGCCTCGTCCCCTTGGTCTTCCTTGACCTCTAATTCTAGATGTGCCAGTCGGAAGATTGATAGGTGACTCTTCCCTTTCTTC
>NC_037541.1:8175309-8177149 GCF_001531365.2 Cynara cardunculus var. scolymus
GTCCGGGACCCTTAACATGCAATAAAATAGTTTAAGTCTAGGTATCATGCTGTTAAATACCTAAATCCCTTAAACTCAGGCTCTAATACCACTTTCTGTAACACCCCATTCCATACATTGCATGTAACACATACTTCATACAGGAAATACATGTTTATACACCACTCAGGTCCCTTAGTACAAGAAATTACCATACATAATACATGTCCCAAAAATTCAAAATACATATCTTGTACTAATCAATGTTCATCAATCAAAATACATCATAGACAAATCTTCATGTAGATATGCATATAGGAAAATATCACATTTTCCCCTTCCCCTTACCGTCCGTACCTCCTGCAATACATATTTAAAATCACAAAACGAGTGTTAAACCGAAAGGTCTAGTTAGTTACCCTATTTATGTTATTGCAGGGTGAAAATCACCAAAACTTTGTACAAAATAACCTTTTCATATATATAACAAATATATGAACAAATAGGAACATATTACCAGTATCTTTCCACTTTTCAAACCAAGCATTCAGCTATTCAAATAATCATACTTCAAACCTTTATAGGTTTGAATCCACCAGGTTCCATAAACCTTTTTAATTAAACAAAGTTTATTTAAAGTTTCAGGCCAAACTTGTTATTTCCTCCTCAATAACATCCAGATTATGATTTTCAATAAAAACCCTGATCCTAAACCTTTAAATCACAAAAAAATAAATATTCTAGATCATGGTAATTTTAAAGGATATAATAGTAAGAGTTATATCACATAACACACACAAATGCCACCCTTATATCCAAAGGTACACCTTTCTTTGATATGCCACCCCATAGTACACATCTACTTGATATATCACCCTTATCCCATGGTACACCTCTCCTTGATATGTGGAGGCAACGAATATCCAAAATCTCTTCAAGATTCTCTTCTTATTGTTACAAAATGGATGAAATAGGAATATTAAATTTAAAAAAAAAGTTGTATATATTTATAAATTCATATTTAATGTCAAGGTCATTTCTTAGCATGTTAAATGTGAGATTTTGGAGCCTAAATTTACATGTATTTAGGTTTGTTTATCGACATACGTAAAACTATAGCCGAAATTATTTAGGCTCAAACCATTAATTATTTGGTTTTAGGTTCAAATTATTAATGGTTTAGGTTTAGTTTTAGATTGTTAATCGTTTTATGTATACTTCATTTTTGTTCTTAACATATATTATATATTATCTCATTTATGTAATGTAATCAAAAATTTTGGATGTAACAGAGTCTTTAAAAAGATTGAAACGTAAGTGTTTAATGTATTAATGGTTGCATCCTTGAAAATTAAATCAAGAACATTTAAAAAACAAAATATAATATTATAAAAATATGTAAAGAAAATCATGAATCGCATTAAGTTGTTAGTGATAAATGTCATCATCAAACCCTGATTTCTCTCTTATTTACATATAATAAATTGGACACGAATCACATTATTTGTTAGTAGTGATGAATGTCGTCATCAAGTCATTATTTTCTTGATTTATAATCATCAAATAAGAAGCATAGTGGGAAGAATGGAGACAAATGCTAATCTCCTGGCAAATCTCTCATCCACATGTGTCTTTGCGAGATATATATATATATATATATATATATATAGACTTGGGTTCACGTGAGACCAATGATTTTTCGTGAGACCCGTAAGACCAATTCACAACCTTTGGATTAGATCTATAATATGAAAATCTAAACATTCATAAATGCCACGAGACTTCTCAATAATCACAAAATTGTCATCGTGCAATTTAAACCATTAGATCATTCACTTATAAAGTTAATCAATGAATATAA
>NC_037541.1:8178164-8179648 GCF_001531365.2 Cynara cardunculus var. scolymus
TACGGATCTCACGAAAACCTTTGGTCTAACGTGAACTCAACCCTATATATATATATATATATATATATATATATATATATATATATATATATATAGTTAGGTTCGAGGAAAAACCATAACAAAATAAAAACTGAGAAATATTATAATAACTGTTGATTTGAACGGTATTCATTTGTGCATACAAGTAATTTATAAGCAATTTGTTCGATATGCAAATATGCATGCATAAAAATCCATAAAACCATTTCAATTACTTGTATACACATACGTATATTATTCAGATGAATGTTTACCAGAGTATTCCTTAGTTTTTCATTTTTTTTAGGTTTTCTCTCAAACTTCTCTTTTCCTCTCTCTCCTCTTTCATTCTTGTCTCCTTCTCTCGTCTCTTATGACATAAACGCACCCGTACAATTGAATGAGCATTTAAGATGAACATAATTTGAATACTTTTCAACAACATTTTTTTTATTAACTTGGATATCCAACCCGCTATGCGAGTCGATTAATCTTAAAGCGACCACCTGCTTTACAATAGCCTGGAGTCACCGCATTTGAACCTCCGTGGCTACAAGAGAATTTTTTTCTCCTAGGATTTGAACCTGGAACCTCGAGGTATTTTTGACCTTTGAAGCCATGCTCAAACCAATCAGACACTACCCTTGTGGTTACTTTTCAACAACATTATATTTGTTAACAAACTGTGAACACTCTTAATCTATAAGATGTGGTAGATCTTGTGAATACATTGCAAACATCAACTAAACTATCAAAACCTATCACTTTGGAGTAAAGAATTTCTTAACGTCTTTTACATTATGTTCACATTCAATTGGGTGTGTGTGCGGTATATATATTTTTTTGGAATTTGACTCTCTTAAAGAAACGCGTTGATGTTATTTAATTAATGACCTTAATTATTTCAAATTAATAGAATGAATCTCATAAATTTAGTAATTTTCAAGTGATTAATCCCTCTCTCTCTCATATATATATATATATATATATATACTTTGTTTTAAATACAACCCGTCCCATTTGTACAACTAATGCAACCCAATAAATTGAGATATTTATGAAAATGATGAGAGTTCATTTATTATGATTTGAATATTTATGAAAGATGAATATGGTTCATTAATTATGATCAAAACTTTATATTAGGAAACAATCAAAACTTCTATGGAATCACATATTAATCAAATGAAATGGACGATTGAGATTGGGTTGTATTGATTGTACAAATGTTAAGGATTGTATAATAACCAACTTCTCTATATATATATATATATATATATATTAGAAGCGTACTCGCGTAATGCAGCGAAATACATCGTGTTTTTAATATTTCATTTTATTCTTTATCTCAGTCGATATTATAATATGACTTTATGTGATTTTGAGAAAGCGATGATGTTTTTATTTTTGAATAAAATATATGTTTGACGATATCATAAAAATTTGACAAAAATATATCGATATTC
>NC_037541.1:8181518-8208072 GCF_001531365.2 Cynara cardunculus var. scolymus
ATATATATATATATATATACATATATATATATATATATGTATATATATGTGCACAGTGCTATCAAATAATAAATTGGAAGACACCTGTCAAGGGGTGTCAACCTAATAAGAAGGCTCATAAAGAATCCAATGAATATAAGGTCTAATGAAAGGCAAGTTTCAGTTTTCATGCTTAATGTAGTTGTACATTTCAAACATATGATTTATGTTGGCACTCTTTAAATAATATGCTTAGATTTCAAATGCTTCCTGTAATATCTTTGTTGCAAATTGACATGGACTTTCCTATTTATTCTCTCAACGGTCTTGGACAGGATCTCGATCATTTGAATATCTTTAGGGGGTTGTGTACTTGATAAGCGTTTACCGGATCATTTAACTTACTGAATGAATCATGCGAGTATCGGGGATCTTACCTGCTAATAGTGATGGCAAGAACCCATCGAAAGTTTTACCCACTGAGTGAGTGAGGTGGCGAATAACTGAGTGAGAGTGGCGAATCTTACTCGGTTAGTGCTTATCAGATAACTTGTTGCATACGATTTCGTTTTGATGGACTAGAATCTTATCCGATAAGGTAAGTGAGGTTGTTGACCCCAACCGGTAAGCACGTACTAGATAAGTGTTTAGATAAACGACCTCTAAGATGACTCCAACTTGAACTTCTAGGTTTATATTTCTCAACGATCTCAATATTGTCTCAATTGGATCTTGATAATCAACTTTATCCCTCAATTATTTTTCCTATCCATATGTAGAAAGTTAGGAACACATCAAACATATGTAATTCTTATCTCTACCCACATGATGGTCTCGATTAGAGATGCATAATACCCGAGCTTTCCAACCCCGTTTCTATCAAAAAAAAAAAAGTGAGCCCGAGCCAAGGATTTGGGTGTGTAAATAGCCTAATCCGTCTTTTTCAGACCAAGTTTTTCTGTACTTTTGAATAAAAAGATTGGTTTGGTAGGGATTTTAGGCTTGAAGTCACTACAAAACAACTTTTTTCAGCGGAAAACCCGTAGAGAAAGGGGTTTTCGACAGATTTTACAGCTAGAAAAACCCTCGCCAGAAAACTAGATTTCTGGTGGATTGATCGTTTTCGACGGATTCCAGCCTCCTGAAAAGCCACTGATGTTTTTTAAATGTTTTAATTTCTTTGACTTATTTAATTAAATTAATAATAAAGATTAAATTACCGGCGGATTTCCGACAGATAAGTTAATTAAAATTTTTTAAATTTGTAATTTATTTTTAAAAAACGAATTTTATTTTGTAATTTGTAATTAAATACCGCCGGATACATCAGAAATCAGCTGGTAATGAATCCACAGAAATTAAATTATTAATTAATTTATATATACATATATATTCTTCCATCAATGCATACTTCTATTACCTGCTTAAATTATCACCATCCAATCACAAAAACATTAACCCTTCCTCAATGTCTTTTCCCTTATAAGCCATCACCATCCATAGTGTCTCATGTCCATCCAAAACATACAAACACTTCAATCTATTACCATCATATAAATTACTTAGGCATCGTTTACTCAAATACTTATCCAATAAGTATTTACCGATAGGGGTAACATTATAATTTATTTTTCTGGGTGTAAGATTATAGTGCATCAAAATAATATAATATGCAACAATTTATCCAGTAAACACTTACCCGAGTAAGAGTCGTCACTCTCACTTACTGGGTAAGACTCTTCATCCTTTCACCACTCTTACTGGTAAGCAGACATATTCAGCTTCTTTATCTGAATAAACATTATGTACATAATGAAACAAAAAACAAATCCCTTTGAGGTCTTAGTTATCTTAATTTATGTGCTGCTTTCCAGGAACACGACCTTTGAAATGACCAAGAGAAGAAATCATTTGAAATCGATGTCATGTTTGCTGTACAAAATCACAATTTTGGAATCTGTATCAAGATTATGTGACTGGAACTCCGGTCACATGGGGCTTTTAATTAGGATTGGAGCAAAAATCAGTTTTGAATTTGAACCAACGGATACAAGATTAGTTTTCATATACTAACAAAGATCAGGTGTTGTTAAAGAGTAATAAATTGGCAAAATGGTTTACCATCCGACGAAAATCCCTCGGAAAATTTACCAACTTGATTTTTTTTAACATTTTGAATTTGTTTTGGATTACCGACGAATGCTCCAATCTGTCACCAATCTATGAGAAAATTGTTTTATTTTCTTTATTTTTGTAAAAAATAAAAAAATTTAATTTTTCAACTTGCTGGCGAATTCAGGATCCGCCCGAATTTTAACTTGGTGGCAGATTCAGGATCCGTCCGAATTTTAACTTGGTGGCGGATTCAGGATCCGCCCGAATTTAAAACAATATTCATATATATATATATATATATATATATATATAATTATTTTTAATTATATAAGTAATTAAATTATTATTTTATTCATTGATTATTATAAGATAAGTTTTTTAAAACAATTTTCTTTTTAAAAATAAAAAATAAATTTTTTTCTAAAATTTGTTGTGTATTTATGAAGGATTGGAGAGACTTTAAAACAACTTTACAAATAAAATAAAGATTTTAATTTTTTTAAATTAGTGGCGGATTTATGATGGATTGGAGGATAAAAACGATTTTCTTTATTTTTTTAATCTGTCAAAAATCTGTTGAAAATTAAATTAACATTAAAAAATGTGTTTTAATTAACTAAAATTAGAATTCTATGAAATGATTTCAGGGAATTCAGCCAACTGTATTGATCGTGCATTATCATTGAGAAATGGGACTTTGTGTTATATAAGGATCTTTTGCGATTATTTCTAATATGAAATGAGTCAATCATCCACTTTGATATCTTATAGAACAAAAATGGTGATATTGTTCCTCCATTAATCAAGAATTTTGATTTTTGACAATTCTCATGATCATCCAGTAAGAAGAGTTTCAATTATTTTCAAATGAACGACTTGTAGAGCTATTAATTCTAAAAATTATAGATCATTCGGACCTTTCAATTCATAGATGTAGATCTCGGACCTATGAATGGAGATATTCCTGAAACTGACAAACTAAAGAGGAAGTGAGTTAGACAAAAAAAAAAACAGAGAAGCAACTTGGACAAAAAGAAATGAAGTGGATTAAACAAATCTTTTTTGTCGATAGCCTCAGACCAATCAATCAAATACTGATTAATACGTAATCAATCGAACACTACTTGAAAATGGTTCTTCTACTGAGAAACAAAATGTTCTAAATGTTCCTGGAAATCCTTGTCATAGTGGACCCTTTGTATCTATATGCATCAAGATCCCGATTCATGGATCTCTGGATTCAAGGAAAAAAATAGGATCGCACCATCTCTTCTGACTCTTTTTCAAATTTGTTAAATGTTGGTTGATTGTATCTTTCGTTAGAGTTCTATGATTCGGAGTATTCTTCCTTATTTGATCCCTTTGAATCCCTTATTCTAAGTTGTGATCGGATCTATTCATTAAAAAGAATCGATTCCTACACATTTCTTATGTTACATGGGTGCTATGTTGGATTTGAAGCAGATTTCGGATCAATCTATATTGATTGACTGCCTCCATTATATTGTTGCTAGTAAATACCACTATTTTTTTGTTTTGGCTCTTCCAAATCATTCTCGCAGGAGATTCAGACCTATTTTTCTGATCATTTGATAAAAAGATTAATTCTCTTAATAAAAAAGAGGAAGTAGAACCAATAAAGATGTCGTTTTCTATTCATACCTGGAGTTGAATACCCATTCAAGAATTGTTTTGGATCCAATTCCTAGGAATCAATAGAAAAGACAAATCTCATATGATACACCAAATCTGGCTCTGTTATTGAGTGAATAAATCTGTCATTTCTTGAAATCTCTCTTTTAATTGAAAACCATGGAATAGATGAAATAAATAAATAAATGGATTTTTGTTCAAAAATGAAATCTTGTTGGAACTACCCACATATGGTTCATCCTTCAAAATCATATCACATCCCGAGTCTGATGAAATAGGATGAATTGAGACAGCATTTTGTAAATACGTAATTATCTTGAATAGATTAACCATTTCTTCATTTCCCAATCGCCTGAGAAAAGAAAGATCTTGTTGGGTCATGTGGTCATCTGAGACGAGGTGAAGGTTGATACCTTCAAGATCGAGATGATGATTAATTGGGAACCACCCAAGAGTCCGTCTGAAATTCTAAGCTACTTGGGTTTAGCGGGTTACTACCGGATATTCATTCAAGATTTCTCTAAGATTGTTTCTTCCTTGACGGCCCTAACTCGGAAGAATGTGAAGTTAGTGTGGACCGAGACCTAAGAGAATGATTTCCGCACTTTTCAGAAGAAGCTTTGTGAAGCCTTAGTCTTAGCCTTACTCGAAGGATCAGAAGACTTCGTAGTCTATATCAATGCCTCCAAGATGGATTTGGGTTGTGTTTTGATGCAACAGGGCAAGGTGATTGTCTAGGCGTCAATACAACACAAAGATCACGAACGAAATTATTCTACTAATAATTTAGAGTTGGCAGCTACCTTGAATTTGTGGTGGCACTATCTCTATGGCACTAAGTGCACCCTCTATAAAGATCATAGAAGTTTGATGTATGTCATTGATGCAAAAGAGTTAAACATGAGACATCAAAAGATGGCTAGAATTGCTCAAGGATTATGACTCCCCCAAAGTAAGGCAAATGTGGTAGCTGATGCGCTGATTCGCAAAGAATATAGCGGACGCATCCGAGCCACACTTTCGAGAATTGAGCTCATTTCGTGCTTAATTGAAAAAAAAAATAAAGCATCGCAAGTTGGCGAATTTGTAGCAGATTTTAATTAATTAAAATTAATTAAAATCCGCCACAAATGTGCCATTAATTTTAATTAATTAATATTAATTAATTTTTTAAAACAAATTAGACCAATTTGTGGCGGATTTTTTAAATGATAAATAAATAAATAATCCGTCGGAAATCCACCACAAATGTGCCAGAAAATAAATCGAAATATTTTTTTATTTCTAAAAAAAATCAGTGGCGGACTTATGGCAGAAGTTAAAGAAATTTGACTTTTTTAGTAATTACCAGCGAAAAATGTGCCAAAAAGATCTTTTTAGTAACGAGTAGGCTTAAGGTTCAGGTTTTTATGCATCTCTAGTCTCCTTATAAAACATCTTTTTTCATAGTTATGTTGTTATATAGTGTGAGAAAATATATACATCAGAGAAAAACGAATCTCTCTAAACATGTTCATTTATCTTATGCACAACATTGATAGTAGTCACTCGGTTATTCCTTTTATGAAAAAGTTGGGCAGTAGTCATTCGGTTATTCCTCTTATGAAAAAGTTGCGCAATAGTCATTCAATTGTTCCTTTTATGAAAAAGTTGCGTAGTAGTCATTCTTCTTACGAGGAAAGCGACGATAAGTGAGCAACCTCATCATCCCCAATGTGGGGCAACAGTGATCTCTTACGCATGTTACACTAGTATCCCTGTCTACATCTTCATGTTTCCAATAAGATTAAGAGGTCTTTGAAAAATTCTCATTTTTGTACCCATGGTGGATTTGAGTGTACCAGATTGAACAACTCCCCTTCTTTGTTTTTATGCACTTGTACAAGCTAGATTTGTTTAATAACCCATTCGATAATTGTTTGATGTACTTTAAAATTCAAGAACTATGTATTATGTCGATGTGTTCGATTTATATTATACTTTAAAATTCAAGAAATATATATTAGTACAAGCTAGTGTGATTAATAATCACTCTGTGTACATTGAAATTCAAGAAATATATATATATATATATATATATATATTTGTACAACCTGATGTGTTTGATAATTACTCGATTCTTTAAATTTGAAGAAATATATACCTGTACAAGTTTGATGTGTTCGATAACCACTCTTTACTATTCGATTTAACTTAGTTTTCAATGATGATGGTGATTCGCTAGGCTCGAGAGAATGCACACGGGAAGTATGAAGATCCTTGAGTATTGTTTGGTCTCGAAGGCCTAGAAGAGGGGTTGAAGTTGAATACAAATCTTTTTTAAAGTTTATAATTGGTTCTTAAGCATAACTTTTTTACAAAGAATCAAGTCTTGTGTGCACAAATTAACTAGTGATATAAGCTTGAAGGCGACACCCTCGTCTAATGACAAATACAAGATATCTCACTCGCTCAAAGTTATAGTTCTTATGTATGATTTCTGAATTTATTCAGAAGTAATTCGAGATAAACTAAGTTTATCTTAGAGGAATGAACCGTTGAGTTTGCATAAAGCTTGAACTCAATAAGTACTTAATTTGAGTAACAAAGGAGGACAACCATACAAGATGGTTTTTCAACCGGAAGACATGGTGAAGCCGTTGTAGTAAGTTCTTCTTGGTGTGACACAAATCCCTTAGTACATTGACAACACGTAACGCATCTAATGCACACAATGTTGCTTTAAATATTGCTTTTAAGGGTATGTTTGCTTTTAGTATACTATCAGTTTGACCTTGTGTCTTTTCTGTAACTTCACGTGGATCCACGAGTTACTCATTTTTTGGACGGTGAATAATAGCACAGACAGGTTAGGTTGGGCAGTTTACGACATTTAAACAACCCAACCTAGTAACGGTATTTGAAAAAATCTCAATCCAACACAAGCGAACCTGTTAAAAAGTATAATCTAATCCAACCCTTACGGGTTGGGTTGATAGGTAAATACAAATACAAGTTCTACAAAAGAAGTATCAGAGAAATATTAGGAAAAAAATTGGGTATCGTTGAATTCACTCTTATACACATAATAAAAGAAACAAAAACAAAAAACCTAATACTTAACATGAAAAAAAAACAACTATAAGCAATGATTTGTCATATAACTAACTGGTTAGTGATGTTTTACGGGCAATGGTGGTTGATTACTGGTTATGTGCCCAATAAAGATCAAAACA
The DNA here is from genome assembly GCF_001531365.2 of Cynara cardunculus var. scolymus. NCBI lineage: Eukaryota > Viridiplantae > Streptophyta > Magnoliopsida > Asterales > Asteraceae > Cynara > Cynara cardunculus. The sequence goes on from NC_037541.1 coordinate 8,188,481, forward strand.
ACAAACTGAATACAGTTTTATTAAGTCCATCTACACAATAATATTTCTAATAATAACAAACTACCATGCAAGAAATAACTTACCACAATAAATGTTATCACCTTTATAGAATATGATGGCTTTAGTTGTAAGTCACTCTTCCAATGAGAAATAAAAATTCCCTTGTGGCCACGGAGGTTCAAATGCGATGACTCTGGGCTATTTGCAAAGCAGGTGGTCGTCTGGAATTAGTCGGCTCGCATAACGGGTCGGATATCCAGGTTAATCAAAAAAAATGTAAGTCACTCTTTTCCACAACAAGGAGCCAATGACCATTCAATTAAAATGGTTTCTTCATAGCAAATGAATATGTCTTCTTTAGTAAGAATGATGAATTAAAGAATGGGATATCATTAAGCACTTTGTTTCTTCATGTAACTTCTCATTCTTTTTTTCTATTTTCATTTATTTTAGTTCAAACCCTTTACACTTTCCCCAAGCCCTTAAAAAATTTCAAATATACCATGAATCTTTAGAGAGTTACAGTTTTCAAGCCCTTCATTTTATTCCTAAACCATACTTTATAATGTATGTATAATTATATAGTTTATATATTACCGGTGCTCTATATATTAGTGACGGTTAACAAGTTGAGTTGGGTTGAATTGAGCTATTCCTAACCCAATTTAAACCATATAAATTGTTCGTTGAACTACTTCATTAGTTATTAGTGCCACTGAATGCTCCATCTAAAGGCTGATCCTTCAATGGATTAACAGTTAGTAACTTCCCTTACATGATTAACTTTAGATCTTCAATAAGCTCGTCCTTTCATTACTTCAATTATTCAATTGATAGGTCAATTACAATAGCTTTACAATCCACACACTGTAATACCAGTACAAAAATGAACTTTTGTCACGGTTGTGGAAATACAAGTTAGCACGGTTAGGTTTTTGACCATGACCTATGTGGCTTTTTGTACTAGTGTAAGTGTTTACTAGAGGTTTGTTAATTGTCAAATTCAACATGTTCGGGACTTAACATATATCCATGGGTGCATTTAGGGGTAAGAATAGGCGGGTACCCCCCCCCCCTATTTGACAGGAACCGGAACCGGCGGTTCTTGAGATATTGGAACCGAAACCGGTTAGTGCGGTTCTTAAATTTTTGGAACTGGAACCGCCGGGAACCGGTTCCGGTTCCGGGTACCCGCTTCCTAAAATATTAAAATTTTGTTATTTAGAAATAAAAAATAAAACATTGTCAAAACACTAATAAATAAACAAGAATTCAAATTATACGGAATAATGGTTACAAATATTGTTTAACAATTACAAACCATAATAGACTAATAGTAAATGTTGAAATTTAACGATTACATACTATAATTGTAAATGTTCAAAGTTTAACGATTACATATTACAAATCCAATTAAACACATAATTTGAAAAAATACAGATCATTTTATCTCAAATTTTGAATCTAGAGTTCTAAGTTCTTGACCTAACTTAATCTAGTATTAAAAAAATTAATTATTTTTTATAATTGAAAAATACCGGGTACCCGCCGGTTCCGGGTACCCGGTCTCGGGACCGGGTACAGCAGGTACCCGGCGGGTAACGATTCCGAATCGGAACTGGAACCGGAACCATTCTCAATCGGTTCTGTATTTTAGGAACCGGAACCAGAACCACTCATATCGGTTCCGGAACTGACAGTTCCAAGACAGTTTCGGTTCCGCAAGTGGGTACCCGGTTCTGCTGCTCACCCCTAGGTACATTTGTGTTTTTCATGGATTCCCTTTTTAGAACTTGGAATTTTTTTGTATGTTATACGGACAACCTGATCCACAAGGACGATAATTAGAAATTGTTTGATCGTCTTTCTCGAGGATCCCTGAGAAAAGGATCAACTTAGCCTTTGTGAACAACTTGATGCACTACTTGGACCGTGAGTATATACTTCAAAAGAAACTTATCTAAAAGTACCTATAGGCGGTGTCAAGTTATTGATGTTAGATGGGTCGAGAGTTCTAAGACAGATAAGACACAAATGATTCCATGTATTTGTAGAAACTCAATGTATTCGATAACAGTTCGATACTCACTCAGTGTACTATAAAATTCAATATGTATTAGACTGATGTTCTCAGTAACTATTCCATAACCACTCGATCATAATGATGTCTAAATAGGTTCTTGATAGAGTTCAGACATATACCAAAGTGTTCGCAATTGTCTTGATATAATTTAAATAGGTTCTCAATGGACTTTGGACATATGTCGAACTGTTTCATGATTGTTTTCGTAAAAAGCTATGAGGTCTCAGTAGACTTTGAACATAATACCTTATTGTTTCAAAGATTGTCTCAATACAGTTTAAATATGTTCATGATAAACTTTGAGCACCTGCTCAACTACTTCATGATTGTCTCGATATACTTTAAATAAGTTCTCAATAGACTTCACACATATGCCCAATTGTTTCGTGATTGTCTCAGTATAATTTAAATAGTTTCTCAATAAACATTAAGCATACGCCATTTATTGCATGTTTCATGATAAATGTGAAAAAAATCAGAACTTTTCATTAAGATTAACCGAGTCATATACAAACCAATAACATTAATAAAAAATAGTTGGGTGAAAATAACTTTTAATCCCAAGAAAGATGAAGAGGAACCAAGAAGTTATGATAAATCAGATAAAAATATTGTATTATTGTTGGATGACTATTTGATAAAAATGTCTATGACAAGTGATTCACGTAAAAATGGTTTCTAATCATAAGAAACATGTCTATTGGGATGCAGAAGTGACTACTTGTTATGATTGGAAACATGTCAACTAGGATGCAGAAGTGACTACTTGTTCAGTAGATTTATTTTCTATATGTTATGAGATTTGTATTCTTTAATCATCTGGTTCGTCATTTTTTCGGGTTCATTTGTTGATCACTTTGATCAATGAAGCTTAAAAATGTAATGACCTGATTGATTAAAGAAACAAACAAAAATTCCATGAAAACGCATTGGAAAGAAATATATTAAGCAAGTAGTAATTTTTGCATCCCAATAGTCATGTTCTTTTGTATTAGAATTCCTTTTTACCTGATTCACTCTATCATAGACGTTCTTATTAACAAGTGATCCAACAATAAATACATTATCTTCATCTGATTTATGATAAATTTTTCGTTCGTTTTCAAGCCTAAATGGCTCATTATTTTTTTTTCCGAATGAATCCAACAATAATTTGATTAGAACTCATCTTGATCCATGTAATTGTCGTCGTCATCTTCATCGCTATTGAGCAGTCTAACACCTCATATCACACATTGCATGTAACATATACTTCATATGAAAGAAATACATCCAGACTACGATTTCCAATAAGAACCTTGATCCTAAATCTTTAAATCACGAAGAAATAAATATTCCAAACCACGGTAATCTTAAGGGATATAATAGAAAGAGTTATATCATTCAACACACATAYAAATGCCACCCTTATATCAAATGTACACCTCTCCTTGACATGCCACCCTTATCCTATGGTACACCTCTCCTTGATATGTCACCCTTATCCCATGGTACATCTTTCCTTGATATGTCACCCTTATTTCCTTATCAAAACATTTTACAAAAACAATTCCAAATAGACCACAGTCAATGGAATTATTATCAATCCAAAATCATTTATATCAAAATTTTCCATTTTATGATAAAATAACAATTTTTATCAATCAAGCACAAGGCATAGTACAAATCCGGTCAACTTGGCTTGGCCGAACTTCATCTCCGGTCAAGTCTTGGCCGGTTTACCAAATCCGGACAACACATCTCTCAAGGCTTGTCCGATTTAACACATAGAATAAATTCCAACACTTTTGTCCAGACACCAAATCCGGACAATACATCGCCTAAGGCTTGTCTGATTTAAAAATAATCCGGACACCATTTATTCGTATTCCTACTTCTCCGTTCAAAATACTTGGTATAAACTCAATAATCATAAATCGCTCAATACTTGTTCGGTTTAAGACTAAACCGCTTAAGCCTTAACCGGTTTAGGGTTTAAATCGCCCAACCCTTATCCGGTTTATGGTTTAAATCGCTTATGCCTTGACCGGATTAAGGCTAATCCGCCTAACACTTGTCCGGTTTAAGACTAATCCGGACAACACTCCAGTGAATAACTTTTAAATCAAAAGGAAAGTTCTATACTCAATTATACAATTATGAAGAGTTAAAAAGTAGTAAGAATCACTCACCTTATGTAATTTCTTTTGAAACTCAGATGAATCCAACTTCTTGAAATCAGTCTATAAGCAATCCGGTCAAACTCTTTTTCAAATCTTACTCTGGTTTTTCTTTCAAAATAGCCAAGAGGTTTATTTGAAACCCTCACTACCTATTTATACCCCTTTCTATAAAAAGAAAGGCGGTTTAACAGCCCCTTATTATGCATGCCTCCCCCATGCATGTATACATAACATTTCATGCATATAAATACATACAAACTCATGCATACATATCTATGCATATGACTAATCATGTGCACACATCTATGCTTTTTAGATTATACATAAAATACCCATACTTGCATGATCAAATATAACAATTTATCATGATGTCACGTAATCATATATAACAAATAATCACGTATTCATTACCTGAGGTGATAAACATGATTCAGTTATCACATTATCCACCTCTCAAAAGAATTCCGTCCCGGAATTCTTTTAATCAAAAAGCCAAGGGCATTCTGATCTCATCTTTGACTCTAGTTCCTATGTTGCTTCTTGTCCTTTGTGAAACTTCTACTAAACCTTAACCAGACTTATCTCTTTGTTTCTCAACACCCTGATATTTCGGTCAATCACGGGTTCTGGTGTTTCCATAAAGTTCAGCTTACTGTCTAATTTAATCTCTGGCATCGGTATAGCTAGACTCGGATCGGCCAAACATTTCTGCAGATTCGACACGTGAAAAGTGTTATGAATCAGGCTCAGCTCTTCTGGCAGCTCTAACTGATATGCTACTGGCCCAATTTGCTTACATATTCTGAACGGCCCCACATACCTCGGACTGAGCTTTCCTTTCTTTCCAAATCTGATGACACCCTTCCGTGGCGAAACTTTCAACATCACAAAATCACCTATATCAAATTTAATCGGCTTTCGACGATTATCAGCATAACTTTTATGGCGATCTTGTGCTGTTCTGATTCTTTCGCGGATATGCTCGATCTTCTCAGAAGTTTCTTGAACAATTTCAGGACCCGTTAACTGTCTTTCATCCACTTCATTCCAACACAACGGCGTTCGGCATTTACGTCCATACAACACTTCATACGGTGCCGCTTGGATGCTGGAATGGTAACTATTATTATATGCAAACTCTATCAATGGCAAGTGATCTTCCCACGATCCCCCGAAGTCAATAATACAACTTCTCAACATATCTTCAAGAGTCTGGATAGTTCTTTCATTCTGTCCGTCAGTTTGCGGATGATAAGCTGTGCTTAGTCGGATTTCAAATCCCAAAGCTTTCTGTAATCCTTCCCAGAACTTTGAAGTAAACCGACTATCTCTATCAGAGAAAATAGACAATGGAACACCATGTCTGGTTACAATTTCTTTTATATAAATCTGTGCCAGCTTCTCTAAAGAGTACTTCTCTCTTATTGGCAGAAAATGTGCAGATTTAGACAAACGATCAACAATTACCTAGATCGCGTCATACCCCTTTGGAGTTCGAGGTAACTTCATAACGAAATCCATGGTAATGTAATCCCATCTCCATACAGGTATCTCTAAAGATTGAAGACTTCCATACGGCTTCTGATGTTCAATCTTAACCTGTAAGCATGTCAGACATTGCTCCACATATCTAGCTATGTCTTTCTTCCATCTGGGCCACCAATAAAAAGGTTTTAAATCTCTGTACATCTTATTGGTACCTGGATGGATAGAGTATCGGGACTTATGGCTTTCATTTAATATAGTGTTTCGGATATCCCCAAAACATGGTACCTAGATTCACCCTTGAAAGCAGATTAGTCCTTCGTCATTCTGTTCCAAGGTTGAGATCATCTCTGAATTTCCTTACGAATGTCAGGGACCAAATTCATTTTCATTGCCACTACTTTAATGGTTCCACTATTTTCTTTCCTGCTGAAGGCGTCAGCTACCACATTAGTTTTTCCCGGGTGATAGAGGATTTCACAATCATAATCATTAACCAGCTCAATCCACCGACGCTGTCGCATATTTAATTCTTTTTGGCTGAACAAATGTTGTAAACTCTTATGATCAGTAAAAATCTGACACTTTGTTCCCAGAAGATAATGTCTCCAKATTTTCAGAGCAAATACCACTGCAGCTAATTCCATGTCATGGGTTGCATACTGCTTCTCATGATCTTTCAATTGTCTTGACGCATAAGAAATCACTTTTCCTTTTTGCATCAGAACACATCCTAACCCTAACTTTGAAGCATCGTTGTAAACCATAAAGTCTTCGGATCCATCTGGTAGAGTCAATATCGGTGCGCTGCAAAGATGATCTTTTAAAAGTTGAAAAGTTTCTTGTTGTTCTCCTTCCCACTGGAATTTAACGTTCTTCCGAGTCAATTTGGTCAACGGCTCAGCTATTTTAGAAAAATTCTGAATGAACTTACGGTAATAGCCAGCCAATCCCAAAAAGCTTCGGACTTCAGAAGGATTTTTCGGAGCTTCTCATCTTGCAACTGCTTCTATTTTCGCTGGATCAACTTTTACCCCTGATTCTGAGATGACGTGACCTAGGAATTGGACTTCTCTTAACCAGATGTCACATTTAGATAACTTTGCGTACAACCTTTCTTTCTTCAATAATTCTAATATCAGACGAAGATGTTTTGGATGTTCTTCTTCAGTTTTAGAGTATATAAAAATATCATCGATAAATACAATAACGAATTTATCAAGATATTCCTTACATACCCTATTCATCAAATCCATACCTTGTTCTGAATGCTGTTGTGGCAACATCTTCTTCCCTGACTTTGAGTTGATGAGACCCTGACCTTAAATCAATATTAGAGAAATAACTTGCTCCCACCAATTGGTCGAACAAGTCATCAATCCTTGGTAAAGGATATTTGTTTTTAGTTGTCAATTTATTCAATTCACGATAGTCTATACACATTCGCATAGACCCATCCTTCTTCTTGATGAATAAGACCGGAGCACCCCAAGGTGAAGTGTTGGGCCTAATAAATCCTTTGTCAGTTAAATCTTTCAACTGTGCAACCAGTTCTTTCAATTCAGATGGAGCTAACCGGTATGGCGCCTTTGCTACTGGTGCAGGCCCTGGTACAAGATCGATTCGGAATTCAATGACTCTGTCTGGTGGTAATCCAGATAAGTCTTCTGGAAAGACTTCTGGATATTCACTAACAATCGGAATCGATTCTTCTTTTCCCTTCTCTTTCTTCAGATCAATTACGTATGCCAAACATCCTTGGCACTTCTTCCGAATACTTTTCTAGGCTTTCATTACTRACAAAATACTGGTATGGTGATTCTGACGATCACCATAAATAACAACTGTTCCTTGATCTGGCAGAATAATTCTGATTATTTTCTGATTACAAACAATATTAGCCTGATACCTTGCCAACCAGTCCATACCCACCACTACATCAAATTCCTTCATCGGCATGGGAAACAACCGAATCGGGAGTTCACAACCCTCAATAACGATAATACAGTTATTGAACACACTAGTAACAGTTTTCTGACTATTAGCAGTATCAACTACTAATTCATCATCAAGTATCACAGAATTCAGACATGCAGTTTGAGCAAACAATGCTGATACAAACGAAAAGTTTGCACCAGAGTCAAATAACACCTTAGCATGTATTGAATTCAGAAGAAATGTACCTGTTACTACATCTAGTGATGCTTTTACCTCGTTCTTAGTCATCTGGAAGGACCGTTCCCGCGCCCCTCCTTGCCCTCCTCTGTTCACAGTAGGCCTTCCCCGAGTACCCGACGCGTTACTCCCCATTGTTAACTGCGAAGTTCTTAACAAGGGACAATTCGATCGAATATGATCCAGAGAGTTGCAGTTAAAGCACCTTCGATTAGCCGGGCAACTTCTAGACAGATGGCCTGCTTCACCGCACTTATAACATTTTATTGGGTCCATCTTGCATTCACCCTGATGAACCTGTCGGCACTGTAAGCAGACTTTCTCACTAACCTTCTGCTCAGATCTGTTATCATATCTTACCGTTTTCGGTCCTCAGAAAGATGAAGCCCCCTCCTATTTTCTCTTCTCTACAACCTTTCTTCTGGTTGTCGGTTCTTATTTCGTTCAGTCACTTCGGCCGTATCTACCGATAAAGAAAAGGTATTGGGGTTCATAACAATAACAAACTCTCTAATTGAGGGTTTCAAACCCCAAATATACCTTTCTATCTTTCTAGATTCTGTTGAAACGTAGTGTTCTGCAAAGCGATATTATTCAATAAATCTCTAAGTATATTTCCGAACTGTTCTATTTTCCTGTTCTAGCTTCAGGAAATCTTCTTCCATTTGTCTTACTGCTGTTTTAGGGCAAAACTGATTATTGAATCGATCCATGAATTCTGCCCAAGACAACGATTGTAAAACATCTGTTCTGGCTRTCGATTCAACTTCCCACCAGAACAAAGCATTTGACTTTAATACGGACACGGCAAATCGAACTTTATCTGTTTCCGGACACCGAATGGTGTTGAACACAGATTCCATTTCTTTGATCCAGCATACGGCTTTCACTAGATCCCTTTCTCCAGAAAATGTTGGTGGCTTGCATGCTAAAATTATTTTAATATCTCCCTCCTTGTTGTGAGTAACTGGTACCGAGGGATGAACTTCTACTCTTTCTGTTTCTACCCTGGCTGGTATTCCCATAATAGAAGTTAAAGTTTCCCGCAATTTCTCCATCTCTTCTGCCAACATGTCTCTAGTTACATATTCAGGGTGTGGCACCGATCTCTCCTGAACATTCCAAGAATGGGATTCTTCAGGTTCAGAATGAACTTCAGTACGACCCCTCCCTTGAGACTGATTTCTTTCTCTGCCTCGTCCCCTTAGTCTTCCCTGACCTCTATTTCCTGACGTGCTAGTTGGAAGATTAACAGGTGACTCTTTTCTTTCTTCAGACTCTGGACGAGTCGTTCTTTCAGATCTTCTAGTTCGGCTAGACATCTGCAGAGTTTAGTGTTAATAATCACGTATTCACATTCCCAAATATAATGAAGTGTTTAAGTTCAGATGTGTACCTGTAAATTCATAATTACACTGGCCAGATGTAATTAAATTTTACCTTACACATTGTTCTTTCAACCCATCATATTTATTTCCAATAGTGCTAACTATGTCCGGGACCCTTAACATGCAATAAAACAGTTTCAGTCTAGGTATCATGCTGTTAAATACCTAAATCCCTTAAACTCAGACTCTGATACCACTTTTTGTAACACCCCATATCACACATTGCACGTAACATATACTTCATATGAAAGAAATACATGTTTATACACCATTTAGGTCCCATAGTACAAGAATCTACCAGKATAAAATACATGGCTCAAAAATTCAAAATACATTTCTTGTACTAATCATCGTTCATCAATCAAAACTATACATCATAAACAATTCTTCATGTAGATAAGCATTTAGGAAAATATCACATTTTCCCCTTCCCCTTACCGTCCGTACCTCTTGCAATACATAGTTAAAATCATAAAACGAGGGTTAGACCGAAAGGTCTAGTGAGTTACCCTATTTAAGTTATTGCAGGCTGATAATCACCAAAACTTTTTAAATAAAACAACTTTTCACATATATAATCAATATATGAACAAATGGGGCATATTACCAGTTCCTTCCCCTTTTCAAGCCAAGCATTCAGCTATTCAAATAACATATCTTTGAACCAACCAAGTTTTATATAATGCCACTTTTAAACCTTTTCTATCAAACAAGGTTTATTTAAAGTTCAGGCCAAACCTATTATTTTCTCCTCAATAACATCCAGACTACGATTTCCAATAAGAACCTTGATCCTAAATCTTTAAATCACAAAGAAATAAAGATTCCAAACCACGGTAATCTTAAGGAATATAATAGAAAGAGTTATATCATTCAACACACATATAAATGTCACCCTTATATCAAATGTACACCTCTCATTGATATGCCACCCTTATCCCATGGTACAGCTCTGCTTGATATGCCTCCCTTATTTCCTCATCAAAACATTTTACAAAAACAATTCCAAATAGACCGCAGTCAATGGAATTATTATCAATCCAAAATCATTTATATCAAATTTTCCATTTTATGATAAAATAACAATTTTTATCAATCAAGCACAAGGCATAGTACAAATCCGGTCAACTTGGCTTGGCCGGACTTCATCTTCGGTCAAGTCTTGGCCGGTTTACCAAATCCGGACAACACATCGCTCAAGGCTTGTCCGATTTAACACTTAGAATAAATTCCAACACTTTTGTCCGGATAACAAGTCCGGACAATACATCGCCTAAGGCTTGTTCGATTTAAAAATAATCCGGACACCATTTAGTCGTATTCCTACTTCTCCGTTCAAAATACTTGGTTTAAACTCAATAATCATAAATCGCTCAACACTTGTTAGGTTTAAGACTAAACCGCTTAAGCCTTAACCGGTTTARGGTTTAAATCGCCCAACCCTTATCCRGTTTATGGTTTAAATCGCTTATGCCTTGACCGGATTAAGGCTAATCCGCCTAACACTTGTCCTGTTTAAGACTAATCCGGACAACACTCCAGTGAATAATTTTTAAATCAAAAGTAAAGTTCTATACTCAATTATACAATTATGAAGAGTTAAAAAGTAGTAAGAATCACTCACCTTATGTAATTTCTTTTGAAACCTAGATGAATCCAACTTCTTGAAATCAGTCTATAAGCAATCCGGTCAAACTCTTTTTCAAATCTCACTCTGGTTTTTCTTTCAAAATAGCCAAGAGGTTTATTTGAAACCCTCACTACCTATTTATACCCCTTTCTATAAAAAGAAAGGCGGTTTAACAGCCCCTTATTATGCATGCCTCCCCCATGCATGTATACATAACATTTCATATACAAACTCATCCATACATATCTATGCATATGACTAATCATGCGCACACATCTATGCTTTTCAGATTATACATAAAATACCCATACTTGCATGATCAAATATAACAATTTATCATGTTGTCACGTAATCATATATAACAACTAATCACGTATTCATTACCTGAGGTGATAACCATGATTCAGTTATCACAAGCAGGTATCGAGAACGTATCAAACACCTATCGAGCATCATAAAAAATTAGAAACATGCAATAAGAAACAAGTGAAGAATGAAGAAAACCACAACATGAAGATGACTAGATCTAAAGAAACACAAAACCTGTAATGGGGAGAAGCACAAATCTAGGTACGTAGATGAGACACAAATAGAATTGGAGAGGTTTCAGTCGAGAATAGTGAAGTCTGAACTTTTGGAGAGAGGGGGGGGGGGAAGGGAAGCCCTGAAAGACGTGTGTAACGAGAGGAAATGAACAAGAGAAACTACGTTCCTTTGAAAGATGCAAATAAGAGAGAAAATGATTTTAATAATAACTATATCGAGTTAATACTACCGATATTACGTCAAAATTATAAAGACCCTATTGAGACTAGCGAGAAAAATGAATCCAAAAGGTCAAGATCATATCGAGGTTCCATCAATTGACTTAACTACAGAAATACAAGTATACTTGAACCATAATAACATACTTTGTATTTAACAACATGACTCATATTTTGGAAAACTTTTGAACATCGGTTTGGTAAAATGTCAACATAAAGCATATGAATGATGTACATATGGGACAATAATATGCATAAAATCTCAAATTTCTTTTTATGAAATTGGAAATCGGTGCTTTAAATTTTTAGTTTAAGGGTCACTTTTAAGTCAATTCATGATTTGATCTGTATTGATGGGATTCACATATTTTTAGATATATTTAAAAGAATAAATAAATAATACAGATCTTGAGTTTAATCCAAACTCCTCTGTTAGTATCAATCATTTATTAAATCAAAAATATTCGTTTGTATTGATAGATTTGAAGGCAGATCTTATATGAAATCAGTTGAGATTGTATGTAATCAACTTTTTTTTATTTAAGTAAAATCATAGTTTATATAATATAATATTTAAAATACATGTGAACTAGTATTACATTATCATATTCTTTCATTAAAATATCACATTTTCAATTTTTTCTTTCAAATACCATCTTTAGACTTTTACCAAATTCGTATTTCTAGTTTACCCTTCTTTGGGATTTTGGGACTGTTTGACAGTTGCTGAATGGTTTGGTGCACAATGATTAAGTCGTCAGAATGCTTAAGAGGCTCTCGTGATATAATACTAAATGAAATATAATTGTTTGGTAAATGTTTACTATGAAATTAGAGTGTGGAATGGTTAAAGAAGGCTCATGATACAAAATCATTCAGATGGTTTTAGAACCATTAAGAGACAAATCTTTTTATTAACAAACAAGATTCACCTCTTAGCGATTCAGAGACTGTCTCTTAATGAAACTATTAAGAGATAAACAAACAGTCTCTTACTCATTTATTTGCCGGTGGTGGATCTGAAAAATGAGGTGATTAGGGCCAGAAATAGGGGTGTCGAAAAATTCTCAAATTGTTTTTAGGTTATTTGGTTTTTGTGTTAAACGGTTCAATTAACCGAATAAAAATATCTTATTCAATTTGGTTTTTTTAATTCTTTTATTATTTCGGTTAATCGAATAGCAAGTTATTATATAATGTTATACATTTTACTTTTAGATAATTGGTTTGAGTATATAAAAAAATTAATATATGACGAACCGTTTTATCTGAAGTTAAAATAACATAAAGATAAGATAGATTTAACAAAACAATAGAAAAGAACTAATAATAATAAAACAATCAATTAACAATAAAAATGAACTGAGATGGAAAAACAAATGGCAACAACTTTTTTTTTAACAGACCAAGAAATTAGGGGTGAGCAGCGGAACCGGGTACCCGGCTATAGAACCGGAACCGCCTTGGAACCGTCGGTTCCAGAACCGGAACCAATATGAGTGGTTCCGGTTCCGGTTCCTAAAATACGGAACCGATTGAGAATGGTTCCGGTTCCGGTTCTCAATTTTTCGGAACCTTTACCCGCCGGGTACCCGGTATTTTTCAATAAAAAAATAATAATTAATTTTTAATACCAAATTTATATTAGGTTTACATCTTAAAAGCACGTCGTCATCTTCAATCTTCATCTAAATTCTTCATATAAAATGATTCGTATTTTTTTAAATTGTGTGTTCACTTGGATTCATAGTATGTAATCGTTAAACTTTGAACAATTACCATTATAGTATGTAATCGTTAAACTTTGAACATTTTATATTAGTCTATTATGGTTTGTAATCGTTAAACTTTGAACATTTTATATTAGTCTATTATGGTTTGTAATCGTTAATCAATATTTGTAACCATTATTCTGTATAATTTGTATTCTTGCTTATTTATTTAGTGTTTTGGCAATGTTTTATTTTTTATTTWTAAATAACAAAWTTTTAATATTTTAGGAAGCGGGTACCCGGAACTGGAACCGGTTCCCGGCGGTTCCGGTTCCGGTTCCAAAAATTTAAGAACCGCTCTAACCGGTTCCGGTTCCGGTTCCAATATCTCAAGAACCGCTGGTTCCGGTTCCGGTTCCTATCAAAAAGGGCGGGTACCCGCCTATGCTCACCCCTACAAGAAATATATAACAACAACAATTAACGATGGGGTCGTTGAAATTTCCGATGGGTTCAATTCGTAGGGTAAAAGGCTATAAAAGTATCTCCAACAACTATGCTAAAATATAGAGAATATGGGTTTTATTAAAAATTATTACTCCAACAACTACATTATCTTGTATGTTAAAATAGAAAAAAAAAATTAAATAGATTATAAAAATTTCTAAATTTAGAGAATTCTCTAAATGCAAAAGAAATTATTATTGTATATTTTTCTACAAATAAAAATATTGAAAATAAAGATTTATAAAAATATAATTATTTAATTAAATATTTTAATAATATAATTAATGCTATAATTGTTAAAACTATTAAATATTTGTCCCTTGTTGTCGATGCAAAATTAGGCAAACAAAATTATTTAAAATGCAAAAAACCAATTTTAAAAATCATTGACCGGGTCAACTGCCCGCAAATCATTCAACATGGGGCCCATCTTAATCATTTTTCTTATTTTCATTTTGATAATAATATTATTTGTTTGGGATCTAATATTTCTTTTAGATCATAATGTAGTTTAAAATTAGATCTCTTTAAGATTAGGGATGTATATAAAGTTAGCCGATTTAATTAGAATCTATTGATTATAATTGAAAATCTAATTGTAATTTGATTGGATCGGATTGAAAATTTCAGCATCTAATTCGGGTTGGTTGGTTCTTGGATGGCAGTCCAAAATCGATTTAACCAACATCCAATTACCCATCCAGTTAGTCATTCAATGACTATCCAGTTATCTAACTATCATCCAATTATTATTTTTCTCAATTTGCTTAACTCGGATTTGTTTTGTGTTGGTTTTTGAATTTTTAGCTTTGTTTGTGTTGGTTTTAACACATTAAAAATGATTAATCAATTTGTTTCATTATTGGAAAATTGGATTGAATTAACACAATAGATATATTGTTGGGTCACCTATTGATTTGGTGATGACCCATTGATCTGTTCCTCTACCTTAGCAACACTTATTAGTTATTGGTTCTTTGTATATTGGTGTCTTGGTATATACTTAAGCCATTAGCAAAATCGAAGACTAGACGATATGAATACAGAAGGTCACCGATGCGGTGTTGTAGATCAATTGTCTAATATACACACCAAGACTCCAAAGTAACTGAAATGAATATTGAAAATATTTTGAAGCTACAGGCCGATTGAAGGAAGATCTTCATGGACCGAAGATTGAAAWTCTTCATGGACTCAAGATTGAAGATCATGGACCGAAGATTGAAAAATCTTCATGGACCCAAGATTGAAGATCTTCATGGACCGGAAATTGAAAATCTTCATGGATCGAATATTTGTGAGTAGTTGCTTGAAGCTACTAATCCATCCAAATAAGATCTTCCTACAGATTGACCATATCTCTGCAAAAGTTTGTATCTGTATAAACAATGTTGTATGTATACTGTGTACGATGAAAATGAGAAATCAACAATGGTCAAGTCAACCCCTGCCTTCTTATCCTCAAATGACAAGTGTCCCCATGCATTAAATGTTGAAGGTTGTATAAAAGGCAGTGTGCATCTCTCATGCATAGCACTGGCTTTTGAAAGATTACTTAGTGAATTCTCAAGGAAATTGGCTATTCTCTTCTACTCCTTTGTTCTCCTATGTGCGAAGAAAATCTTAGTGTTCTTCATTTCCTTTCAAGAACTCTTTGTGTTGTTCTTGAAAGTTCTTCTCCTTGTAAGATTGTTTAGATTAGGTTTTCTTTTCCTATCTTCCGCATCAATATTTTGCATTTATGTGTGTGTTAATTCTTGATATAAATCAATAAGAATAAAAAAAGTTGAAAAAAGTTTGTGTAATTGTATTCAACCCCCCCCCCCCCTTCTACAATTACTTTCTGTTTATTGTCATCCCCTTCGGGACAAACAAGTGGTATCAGAGCTTGGTTTGCTCATAATTATGGAGATTTCCATAAAGAGCAGTAAGAGGCATATTTTGAAGATCTTTACTTGCCTTGATACAAGTGCAGATATTTTCCCAGAAGTCTGGTAAACAGTCTATGAACTTGCACATGACTTCTTCATTTTCATAGACTCTATCATGAAACTTTAGATCATTGATAAGGTTGTTAAACCTGTTGTAGTACGCAGTGAGAGATTCACCTTTCCCATGCACAAAGAGCTCATATTACCTAACGAGGCCAATCTTCTTGCTTTTCTTTACTTCGATGGTTCCTTCATACAAAACACATAGAGTGTTCCACATGTCCTTAGCAGTAGAGAGGTTTACCAAGGAGTGGAAGACATCATCAGGAAGAGAGAGGGCAATGATAGTCCTTACCTTGGTATCCAAGGAAACTTTTCTTTTGTCATCTTCATTATACTGAGAAGGATCTTTGATGATGAACCTTCCAGTAGAATCAAATTTCTCTTCATCATCATCAGAATCATTTGAAGAGTTACCTTCATCTTTGTTCTTTCCATGACGAAGCCATACTTTAGGAACAATGGGTCCATCCTTGAGGATAGAGAGATATTGATTATCAACACCCTTAAGGTAGAGTATCATGCAACTTTTCCACATAGAAAAGTTGTTCTTGTTAAACTTGGGAGGCTTGGCAATATTGTCATTGTCTTAGAAGGAGCAGAGTTGGAAGAAGAAGAGGTCATTGCAGATCTAGCTTATGAGATTAAGCTAACTGCTCTGATACCACTTGTTAGTCCCGAAGGGGATGTCAATAAACTGAAAGTATGTACAAGGAATTTGTCTTGAGTCATTTTTATTGCCTTCTGAAAAAGATACAAATGATCAAGATGCATTACAAGCTGTCTTCCCCTCCATAACTCTCCTCTCTTAAGCAAATGTTAAGTAAAGTCGGCTCTTCTAAATTTGCTTCTACCTCGAAGTCCATCAGGAATCAAGACTCTCTTATTCAGAAATTATCAAAGGAAGGTAAAGCCCCTGATGTCTCACATCTTGATCTTACCCTTCCTTCAAATGATTGTCATCCGGAAGGAACTATCTTGTCCACTCCTAAGCATGGAATATTCTTTTGGGACGCGAATAGTTGCCTTCTATTTTTCCGAGCTTCTGAGATACCTATAGCTGATTCATAGTTATTGCGCGTGATACTAAGTATAATCAAAATGGTGAAGCCGGAAAAGTCTTTTATACGTTGATTTCGGATGAACTGAAGAAAATAGATGTTATTGTAGTGGCTGATATAGATGTTATGGAAGTAGATGATGATTGCTAGCTTTTCTATGTGACTTCTTCTTCTTGAACTATCTTCTTCATTGTAAGTATTTAATTCATTATCTAGTATAATGCAATTTATATTTTTAGAATTTACTTCAGATTTTTCATTCTTTATTTATTTCTCTCTGATTCATTATTTGTTTTGTATATACGTTTACAGTTTAAAAAAATCAAAAAAAAACCAAAAAGAATATGTACATGGGTCACAAAATTTATAAGTTCTTCTCAAAGAATTTTAGAGTTTGTGTTTCTTGTATTTATTTCTTTCTAAGTGTTTGTGCYATCATCAAATAGGGGGAGATTGTTGGGTCACCTATTGATTTGGTGATGACCCATTGATATGTTCCTCTACCTTAGCAACACTTAGTAGTTATTGGTTCTTTGTATATTGGTGTCATGGTATATACTTAAGCCATTAGCAAAATCGGAGACTAGCCGATGTGAAGACAGAAAGTCACCGATGCGGTGTTATGGATCAACTGTCTAATATACACACCAAGACTCCAAAGTAGCTGAAATGAATATTGAAAATATTTTGAAGCTACAAGTCGATTGAAGGAAGATCTTCATGGACTGAAGATTGAAAATCTTCATGGACTCAAGATTCAAGATCATGGACCGAAGATTGAAAAATCCTCATGGACCCAAGATTGAAGATCTTCATGGATCGAAGATTGAAAATCTTCATGGACCGAAGATTCATGAGTAGCTGCTTGAAGCTACTAATCCATCCAAAAAAGATCTTCCTACACACTGACCATATCTCTGTAAAAGTTTGTCTCTGCATAAACAGTGTTGTATGTACACTGTGTACGATGAAAATGAGATATCAACAATGGTCAAGTCAACCCCTGCCTTCTTATCCTCAGGTGACAAGTGTCCCCATGCATTAAATGCTGAAGGTAGTATAAAAGGCAGTGTGCATCTCCCATGCATAGCACTGGCTTTTGAAAGATTACTTAGTGAATTCTCAAGGCAATCGACTATTCTATTCTACTCACTTGCTCTCCTGTATACGAAGAAAATCTTAGTATTCTTCATTTTCTTTCAAGAACTATTTGTGTTGTTCTTAAAAGTTCTTATTCTTGTAAGATTGTTTTGGTTAAGTTTTCCTTTCCTATCTTTCACATCAATCTTTTGTATTTCTGTGTGTGTTAATTCTTGATATAAATCAATAAGAATTAAAAAGTTGAAAAAAATCTGTGTAACTGTATTCAACCCCCTTCTACAATTACTTTCTGTTTATTGTCATCCCCTTTGGGACTAACATGTATCCAATCTGATCTGATCTGATCTTCCACTGGATATCAATGGATCCAATGCGATCCAATTCAACCAATATTGGTTGAATCCAATCCGAGCAAATGTATATTCAATGAATGAAACTACACTGATCTGATCATTCATCGGATTAGATTGGATCGATTGTTTAATGTTTATCAAATTGATTGGTTTGCAAAATCCAAGATCCAGTAGATGATTGGATCGATTCGGTTCCTTTCACATCCATTGGATGTCAACGATCGATTAACAAGACTATTTGTGATAGTGATAAATGCACATTCTTAACATTCTAACAACAAATATCATTTTTAACCACAAAATTGCTATGGCAAAATCGAATTTATAGGACATTAATAACTTTTAAATGTCTTAATACAACAATTTTATGTGACATAAACTTATAGGATAACATAATAAAATGTATTATCAAAGGTGTTGTATAAGTTTATAAGATGTTTTTGAAGTCTTAACATGTTTTTAGGACATTTTAATACAAAGCGTCATATTAGCTATTTTATATGACGTTTTTTAGAAATGTCGTACAAACACATCTTGTTATAGCACATTTGTTTATATAAGACACTTTTTCAAAATAATATCTTATAAAATAGCAATACGACGTTTTGTATTATAAAAATCTGTAATAAAAACTTGTTACAACGACCAAAAACATTTGATAAACTTATTACAACAATTTTAAATAAAATATTTTTATTGTTTAGTCTTATAAATTAAGTTTTATAAAACAATTTTATTATAATATTTAAACATTTTTAACGTTTTATAATATTTCATTTCTTAAAAACATATAATACATTTGTATTTGATAATATAATCACATAAATCTTTGACCAATCATCCCTCTTTTCATATTTTTTATTTTTATTTTTTATTAAATATATACTTTTTTTTGTTCAAGAAAATATTACATTATTTATTGTCACTTTCAATCAAATTTTCACTCATAACAGCTGGCAATTGTTTTTATCTGTATCAATAATTTTTTAATTAAGTATTAGAAAACTGATTTCAATAGATAATTGTATATTTATTTTTATTTTTTATTAACCTGGATATCTAACCCGTTATGAGAGCCGACTAATCCAAAACGGTCACCTATTTTTCAAGTGTTTGATTTCAAAAGCTTATTAAGCCGAGTAATTTCTAAACTCTTTTGCATAAAACTATTACTGGTTTT
>NC_037541.1:8208570-8209958 GCF_001531365.2 Cynara cardunculus var. scolymus
CGATCAAGTTTTATGCGATGTGTTGTCCGGACTTGTTATCCGGACAAAGGTTGAATTAATTCTAAGTGTTAAACGGGCAAAGCTTATGCGATGTGTTATCCGGATTGTTGACCGGAGATGAAGTCCGGCTAAATCAAGTGACCGGATTTGAAATGATGCCTTGTGTTTTTGATAAAAAATGTTATATTATCATAAAAAGAAAGTTTTGAAATAAATGATTTTGTATTGATAACAATTTCAATGACTGAGGTTTATTTGAAATTGTTTTGTGAATTATTTTGATTAGGGAATAAGTGTGGCATATCAAGGAGAGGTGTACCATGGGATAAGGGTGGCATATCAAGGAGAGATGTACCATGGGATAAGGGTGGCATATCAAGGAGAGGTGTACATTTGGATATAAGGGTGACATTTGTATGTGTGATTGTATGATATAACTCTTTCTATTATATCCCCTAAGATTACCGTGGTCTGGAATAATTATTTCTTTGTGATTTAAAAATTTAGGATCAAGGTTCTTATTGGAAATCATAGTCTGGATGCTATTGAGGAGAAAACATCAGGTTTGGCCTGAAACTTTATTTAAACCTTGTTTTGATTTGAAAAGGTTTAAAAGTGGCATTATGTGAAACCTGATTGGTTTTGAGGTATGAGATTTATATAGCTATGCAACGTGGTAGGTTTAGAACACGTTTCAAGCCTCTAGAGAAAGACTTGTCATTTGCTACAGTGAATAGTACAAAAGCCTATTCATGAACAGACATTCGTTCACAAAGTTGGTAGGTAATAGAGTCAACTAATCGGCTCCGTACCGTACTATCTTTTAGAAAGGGTAAGAATTTGTCCTTTGTGTGTATAAGGACAAGACAAAAACAATCGTGCTCAACAAGCTTCTTTTGATCACTGAATGCTGGAATAACCTGAAGGTATATTCAACATTCGCTAAGGCTTGGGCAGTCTTCACACATATGTAGACAAGATTGTAATCACTGAATACCACTTCAGATCATGTACTCGTCAATCTCTAATCTTTAGTTTCAGTCTTCGACTTTCGCTGAAGGTTCTTTGGTGTGAGTTTTATCTTCTTGAAGTATAGTTGTTGCTGATGGATTTACATTACAAGTTCTTCAGCGATCACTGAACAGACTCAGTGATGATCGCTGGAACTAAAAAACAGAAACATATATACTTCGTATTAGGTAAAAGGGATTATCATCAAATCAATGAGAGAGATGATCAACATTAACTGAGATTATGCGAAAAAATTTGGTAGCTACTTTGTATATATTGGGACCGAATGTGTAAATTTGTATGTCATGATATATGAAATATGTGGTTATATGCAAATGTGATCTTGGGGGTATAACAAATATTGAATACTTTTTTAA
>NC_037541.1:8210703-8211710 GCF_001531365.2 Cynara cardunculus var. scolymus
TTGTTTATTTATTTTTTTATATCCATTAGTTTTTCATTTTTTATTTTGCACCCTTATTATATTAACATACATAGTCATGTATTAACTAAAATATATTAAAAATACGTTTTCTACAAATCACACAATTATAACTGTCTTATCAACACCTTCACAATGAACCCAATATTGAATATTTTTGGATTTAATTATGGTGTCATAATGATCAAGCTCTCGAAAAAAAAAAGTTGACCAATCTCTTGAAAACCCCCATAGACATAGTTGTTCTAACACGTCGAAATTTATTAACTTTGAAGTTATGGGGCACAAGAACCAACGAGGCGTAGTTTCTATTATCAACAACAATTCACCGCCTCACATCCATTTATCGATCAATTAACAAGGATATTTCATAGTAAATCATGTAGAAGATGTAGCAGGCGATGGAGATTGTGGAATCTGGGAGATCTATGTTTGTCTAGGTGGTAACGAAGAAGATTGGGAAACTATTAACAATGAATTGATGCTTGAATTATTCAACTATCCGAGTTCTAGTCATATATGTTTGGCCAACAGTTACAAATCGTGTAATTTCTTTCAAAAAGGTGTGGTTGCACCACTTCAGCACTAAATATGTATGCTTGAAATAGGCATTCCAATTGCTTCAAGATACAATATGATGGTACAAGTTATTAGTATGCAAGCATGCTCAACCTACAGCTGCAGGCAAAGCCATTGCCATCATGCGGTTTTTTCAAATGGTTACGTTAATGATAACCATTACATAAGAGTGGTATTAACAAGAGAGTACCCAATGCCCATAATTACGACACAATAAAAACATTGGAGATCTCTCGAGCCAACTAAATGAAGTACCCCGTATCAGTATATGTTAATTATGTATAAAGAACATTTAGATTGTAATAATATTCGTGAATATATTGATTTAAATGACTGATAATATTGCAAATGTTATTTATATCTAATAACGTCTTTTAGTTTATAAAATAATGAATAATCAAAATAATAAT
>NC_037541.1:8211726-8229664 GCF_001531365.2 Cynara cardunculus var. scolymus
AAAAAATAATGATACTTGCGTCAAATTATAGAAAATAAAACGTTCGTTTCTTATATAATTTTTTGATTTAAAATTTTATATTAAATTAATATAATTTTGATAAAATAATACACATAAAGGTTATTTTTTATTTGTTTAAAACCTGAAAAGTCTAATTAAGTTTATCGTATCAAATCTATGTATTTTAGTTAAAACTTAATTAATTAATATGGTGGCATAAAATAGAAAATAGAAAAGTAAGGAAGAAATATGAAAAGTGTAAAAAAAAACAAGTTACAAAATTATAAACAGTAAAAAGAAAATATGTAAAAGTATTTTCAACAATTAAGTTATATTTTCTCAAAAAAAAAAAGCATTAAATGTTAAAATCTCTTAAAAAATAACATTCAACTCCAATCAACTAATTTTTTTAACAATTCTAACATTTATTATATTATTAAATTATCATTATATTAAAAAAATATTATTTCTCTCTTCTAAACATTTATTATAAATACCTCTTATTAATGGAAAAATATTAAAATAATAATTTTTATCTCTATTGGAAATTTCTCTAAATTCAGAGATTTTTACAACTCTTTCATCTTTTCTATATTTTAACATACAAGATGGTGAAGTTGTTGAAGGAATTTTTTTTTTTTTTGGTGCTAAAATCCCTCTCTTCACTATTTTAAGTGTTGAAGATGCTCTAAAAGATTGAAAATAAAAAAATTTAAATGCATTTTCTTTAATGCTAATTTGTTGTTTAGTGTAGAGGGTGTTAAAAGCTTATAGGTTTTACGCTATGTTTGGCAAACTAGCTGATGAACATATTATGTTTGACAAAACTAGTTGATAAACATGAAATGATCAAAAAGAAATATCTTAAAAAATTAGTCACTTACAATATTTCATAATATAAATAAAACAAATCTCCAATAATATAATATGTTAACTATAAGATAGTAAAGAAAAAAACATAATATGTTAATTAATGAGAAGTTTTCAAACGTATTTATTTGTTTTCTTTATAAATGAAATTAGAATTCACAAACAAATATTTTTATTTATATAAATGTATATATATATTATATAAATTTTGTATTTGTTAAAACAACTTTTAGAAAAAATCTACATTAATTTTTGATTTTAAATAATTATTACATATAGTATGAATAAAAATAAAATTGGTTAACCTCACATATCCTTAAAACTGAGTGTATTTAACATTCCCCTACTAATTATACTTTGAATTTGCTTTAAATCTTTTACTTTATAATAATAATAATAATAATAATAATAATAATAATAATAAAATTATTTATAAAAAAATGAATAAGAATCTTGATTTATTAAGATGATAGTAATAAGACAGAAAACCTCTATGATAGATGCTTTGATTTAGACTTCATTTAAAAATACATTTTAACATATCATCATTGATTTCACTTTGTGAAAACAAAAAAAAGAAGGTGATTACCAAATGAACACATGTGTATTTCAAGATTTGATTGCTAGGTCCCATGTCTTAAGATCATGTTGCAATTAAGAAATATTATCTCAAAGTGATTAGCATTTTTCAAAGTTATGTGTTTAGTTTTTGCAATACTTTTGTGTTTGTTTAATCTTTTATATATTAGTTTTAGCATATATATACATACTGAGATCTGTTTGTTTTTCATGTAATGGCTTATTATCTTAATCATTAAATAATGTTTGTTTTTTGGTTTAATTATGACAATAGAGAGAGGATCAAGCGAGAATGCTAATTATTTAAAAGAATACAAAAACGGCTAACTCACGTGCAAAATTACAAGTGGTTTTACATAATTGGCCAAAAAGTGTGCGAGCAACTCTATGGCCGCATCTTCAGGTCATGTAAATCACATGTGATTCTGTATGTTATGTTATTGTAAAATCACATGTAATTCGAACGTTCATTTAAGTAGGTACCGTTCTCGTTTGAAATCAACTCTATGACAAGAATTGTAAAGGACTAAATTGAATAAACCATCATATAACTATTATTCACATTCAATTATGTTATATATTCTACGATGTTCATAAAAAGTAAAGAAACCAAAATTTGTTGTATTCGGAATTTGTTTGTCAATCATTAAAATATAAGTGGCATAAAGTGTAACATTTCTTAAATACCCAAGTTTCGTATATCGGTTATGATTCTCTATTTTATTTCTACACAGACTTATAACAAAATGAAATCATATTCAATGTGTACCGTTAATATGAAAAGGGTCATGGTTCAAAATGGAAGCAAATAGAAACCTACCGGAAGTATGACGGAAATAGTTTGCTTGTTCTTCACTATCTTGTAATCTTTAACCGACTTTTGCTTAGGACACCCAATATGTCGCCCACACATAGGGGTAGGGGCATGTCCCGTTAGAAACATAAAATCGATTAAGAATCCAAAAGTCGTCCACACTTGATATATTCATCAGGAATATGAATGTGTTATGAATCATGAATATTGTGACATATTCATCATGAATGTGTTATTCATTATGAATAACACGTCATATTCATCATGAATGTGTGACTCATGATTAAATCTTTATAAATTATGCATAATCAACTTATATTTGCTTAGATAATGCATTTTGAATCAAAGATTAACTCTCATTATACAAATAAAGATCCAAATTTCACATACTTAATAAATAAATAATTAATATAATTATATAACCAATCAAATATTGTAGTAAGAATCTTCACATTTTCCATCTTTAAAGTTGGAAAGAACAATAAATAAAACAAGAAAAAGAGAGATGCATATAATGCTTTTTATCTTTTCTTTATTCTTATTCTTCTTTTATATTAAAACTCTATTTTTTAACAAAATCATTTCAATATATTAAAACATGAAAATAAATTAATTGGGATCATATTAATATTTATATTGAAGTGTTTATAATATGTGGAACATATTTATTTAAAATATTAGATGTTAGATTAAATAATTTTTTTAATAATATTTAATACATTAGTTATTTATGACATTCATAAAATAGATAAAAGGTTGTTGAGAGATCAATCGAACTAATTTGACCCAAATTTGTATTTTTGGTTCAAACTCATTTTGACTCGTCTAGTTTTGCCACATTAATTGTATATGATTTAGATATTATATTTTTTTTCGAAGCAAACTGTATTTCTTACTTGTTTATCTCTTGAACTTATTTTGATTTTGAATTATCTGTTATTATGGTGTTCTTAAAATTCGAGATGGTCTTTCAGATGAGATTGGTCGGGATCAAAATCAACTCTTGAGCTTTTCCATCTTTGTAGGACAAGTAATCGAGGAGACGCTCGATTCATCTTGAAAACGGATGTTCATCGGTCTGTTCAATCAGTTTCGGTTTTTTGTACAAGTTAAGTGGCTTTCAACTAATTTTCTAATAGCCAATAACCAAACCAAATAAGGTTATTTTTAATCGACTTAGTTAGTTGTCAATAATTTGTGATTCGGAGTTGTCAACCCGTCATTTCCAGTCAAGTAAAGGAGCATCCCCCTCTTTATCGCAATCACAAAATACGTTGTATCGATAGAGTGGCATTTGTCTTACCTCCTGTGATCCCTCTACCCGAGGGATCAATAAGCAAGCGGGTGACAGGCAGACTTTCAAGGGAGAACTGAGTATTCTATGAGATCTATGAGATTCAATCTTAACTATAAATTAGTTTAAATCAAGCGTTATATTAATGATTTTATATTTTTGACGCAAAACACCCATAGGGATATTATGGTTATTTTTCAAATCTCTCTCATCTCTTTTCTCTTCTCTCCACGAGAATACTTGTGAATAAGAACATGATGTGACACTTGTATCACGATGTGAATCACTATCAAGTATATTGTTTCAATTAAATATTGTAATTGCATGGCTTTATTACACAATATGAAACGCAAACACACTAAGTACAAAAAACCAAAAAAAAACTACAAACCGCTAAAAGATATTGTGTAAGAACTTGAAAACACTGTGAACAAAATCAATAATCAAATTTGAACACCCGTCAAGCAATTCTGGTGAACCCAAAACCAAATATCTATAGTATAACTATGTGAATTAGGGTTGCACATGAGTTGGGTTGGCCGGGTTGAAGCCATTTGAACAACCCAATCCAATATTTTGCGGTTTAAAAAATCTCAACCCAACCCAAAACGTGCGAGTTTGTTGGATTGAAAGTTCGGTATATCATTTTACAATCTAGCTAAGCATTTTGTTTAAATGAAGTAAAACAAAAATGAGAACATACAGTCTAACAAACTAAAAAAAGGTTGAAAGTTCATGCAAATAAGAAAGTAAGATTATGGTTGAAATTGTTAAATATAATTCTGAATATAATTCATTATGGGTTGGTCTAATGTACATATGTTAATCAAGGACTTAACACTCATATTAAATCTGTAGTATAAAAATTTATCAGGTTCATCGGGTTAGGTTGGGTTCAAATAACCCTAACCCAATTCCAATCCAATAGGTGTGGTTTGGTCAAATTGTGTATCAACTATGTTTTGGGTTACCTTGGGTTGAGCTTTTTTGCGTTTTTACAGGTTGGGTGGACAGGTTGGTCGGTTTTTTGAGCACCAGTAATGTGAACCAATATTAAATATATTGTTTCACTTGTTTTCGGTAAAACCCCAAATAAATATAGATTTATAAAAACATTGTGTAAATACTTGGATATACATTGTCGACAATTAATTAATGATCTTATATACGAGTATTAGGTTTCCTATTTATGAGAATTATAAATTTCCTATTTATGAGGGAAATAAAATTAAATAAATATTTTTACGAGTAATATTTTTTGTTACTAAGAGCATCTCCAATCGAACGGTAAAACTGTATATTTGCCGTTTTCACGGCTCCAATCGAACGGCAAAATCAGTTAAAGTTTGTCAGAGGTTTCATTTGAACGACAAATTTACCGTGTAGGTTTTGGGACACCAAAAGGGTGGTCCCCACCCACTATCCCTTTAATCCACTTTTTTATTTGATAAATTATAAATAAATAATACAAACATTTACTTTTTGGTTTTTATATTTATCATGTAAATTTATATGTATATATATATGTATAATAAAATATTAATAACACAAATATGATATCGGATAAACGTAAACGTAGTTTAATAATGGAAATTTTAAAAACTAAAAGACATAAATTAAAGGGTCCACTGGTTTCCACTAGCCATATAGTGACTAAAGTTTTTTCCTACGTTTTGAGATCATTCGGCTTGGTCTTGAACTCCTTCTCCAAATTCTTGATGTTGAGATGTTCGATATTGAGATCCTACGTATTCTGATCCTTGTCCAAACGTATGAATCTGGGATCTGTTCTCTCTCTCTCGCTATTCGAATTTTCTCATTTTTTATGAACCTGGGGTTCTGTTTTCTCTCTTTCGCTTTGTTCAGAAGCACCACTTGGATTCCTCATTTGGACTTGATTGATACACCCTCGCAATTTTTTTGCAGCTTTTAGAATGGAAGACATTCTCGTTTCCAATGATCTTCTTGGTCCAGGATTGGTTGCGAACGGTTTGGTTGCATGATATTGAGTTTCTACTCTTGACCAAAACTTATCTTTTGTTTGGTTTCTACCTATTATTGGATTTTGAGTTATATTAAGATAACAATGACATAGATGTATGTCTTCGTTATCTTTGTATGATGAACTTCAGATTGTTGAAGACATTTTTATGAAAATTTTGGTAATATCTCAATGAAAATGTGTGTGATTTAGCTTACTGAATCACCCCCTATTTATACACGAAATTTTCAGTTCACTCCAAATGAAGATATATTAGACAACACACTGGTAACATTATTCTGAAAAGTCTGGTAAGATTCTTCAAAAAAAAGTCTGGTAAGATTCTTCTGAAAAACATGATAAGAATTGACAATACCACTGATTCTCACTATAAAACTTGAATCACAGCTATAAAAATCTCAACTTTCTTTGCAATCTTCTTTGTTGAGAAATACCACTCAAATGGATGATAATTCATATTCAGACGATGAGGCTTTTGATAATGCTAATGTTGAACTAATGAGTGAGACAATCAATCTATTCACGATCCATGTGGCCCTAAAAACAAAATTTTGCAAAGAAACAAGAAGCATGTAGAAAAGACGTAGAACGTGCATTTGGCGTATTGCAATCAAGGTTTGCAATAGTAGCATGACCTGCACGGTTATGAAGGAAGAAAATATAACATGATATAATGACTTCGTGCATCATTATTATGCATAATATGATCATAGAAGATGAACATGATATTAATACACCAATTGAAGAACGAAGTGAAGTGTAAGACGTGAGAGTTGAGATGATGAACGATAACAATGGTGGACTTGAATAGTTTCTTGCTCGAGACAAAAAAGATCAAGGATAAAAATGCTCGTTTTGAACTTGGTAATGCATTAATTGATCATTTGTAGGACGATTATACTAACTCCGAGAATTAGTATTATTTGTGTGTTTTTTTATTTGTGCTATTTGAACTAATGTAATCTTTTTTAATTAAAAATTTATTAATTAAAAAATTTATCTTTTTTATTTAACAGTTCTTCATTAAATAAATTAATTACTAATTATTTATTATTATAATATCTATTACAAATTATAATTATTGTTATTAAAAATAGTAAATAAAATATGTTATTTTAATGTAGGGTCCAGAACTTTGGTGTTTTTTTTATAGTGTGATTGGAGTTCAGTTTTTTTTTTAGTGTTTATGGGTCCACCATGTTTGGTGTTTTTTTTGGTGCCATGGTTGGAGATGCTCTATGTCATCTTCTATATTTATTTAATAGATGACATAATTAACTTAAATGAGTGACCCAAATGGATCACAGATTACACAAATTATAGGTTTCTTATTAACTGATCTCACCCATTAATAGTTTTGTTTTAATGTTATTTATAGCTCAAACGATATATCCCACAATCATATCATCCTTTGAGAATACTTTATATATATATATATATATATATATAGAGAGAGAGAGAGAGAGAGGTTATTTGAGAATTGATAAATATTTTAGAAGTAAAGAAGTGATCCTAACCCTTTATACAGTCAAGATTGGATTTGACTGGTCCAAATTTGCGACTATACAAAAATTAGAGGAAGTAGTTTTGTAAATTTTACAAATATGCGACAAATGGTTCATATGTGAACCCGTGTGATTCACATATGAACTATATGTTCATATGTAAATACGTGTAATTCATATATGAACTATTTTAACTAATTCACATATTAACTAATTAGTTAATTCACATATGAACTCTTGTGATTCATGTATGAACTAATTAATTGATTCATATATGAACCCGCATGATTCACATATGAACTAATTAACTGATTCACATATAAACCTGTGAATTCATATGTGAATCAGTTAAATATTTCATCTATGAACTAATTAATGGGTTCACATATTCACATATGGTTCATATGTGAATCATAAGGGTTCACATATGAACCCATTTGCCATGTGTGTGTGTGTGTGTTCGTGTATATATGTATGTGTGTCTGCATGTGCGTATGTGCGTGCGTGCATGCATGGTGTGTGAGCGCAAGACCTTAAGGAAAAAATATGTAAAAATAGATGAAGTTGTAATTGATTTAAAGAATCTAGAAAAGTTGAGGGAGGGATTCGAAACTTTTGTATAATTAAATCATCAACCTCCAGTAAATCACTAATCCACTCATTTTTGCAAAAAAAAAAAAAAAAAAAAATTACCAACTTTGTTTTTTTAACAAATTAACTCGAAATTATGTATCTACTTATCATATTTTTGCCCCCATCTACATTCACATTCGATTAGTAGGGCAAATTAGATATTGAAATTTGGGACACAAGTATTCAATTAGTTCGAGATTATTTGTAAAATAGCTCCACTGAGCCCATGAACCTTTCTTATAAAACTTTAAAGGCATAAAGTCCGGCTGGTATAGCCAAGAAAGACATCCATTTTCTTTTAAATTAAATTATCTAAAATATAATTAATATTTTACCTATATAAATTATACCAAAAAACCAAGAATTTTGTATCTTTAATTTAAGATCAATGATGATATATATTTTCTAAGGTTCACGTATGGGTATTAAATTGATTCAGAATCTTGATTATAAGTTATAAATTGATTGGCGTACAGATTTACATGTGAATCTATGTGTAGGATTCATATATTCACGTATGAACCTTAAACTGATTCAGAATATTGGTTATCAATTTTAGATTAATCAATGTAAAGTTATAATTAGGATTCATATGTGAATCTATGTTAGGATTCACATGTTCATAAATGAAATAGTATACACCTAATTATCAACATCTGATAATGGTTTGTCGTGATCTTTTGTGTTCTGTTACATTTTAAATGACCAATGAAGAACATAGATGTTCATGTTCATATATGAAATTTATACAAATGAAATTTAATTTGATTTATAGATAGTAAAATCTCCAATGATTACAAGGTAAAAATTTGGATAAAAAATCGATATTTTTATCAATATGCAGAAAACAAAAAATTATAGCAAAATAGAAGATAAATTAGGATATTTGATTCTTTCTATAGTTATCTTAATTAGTGGAAAAAAAAAACTTAAAAACAGAAATTTCAAAATTGCTTATCTCATTTGAATTAGCCGTTAATCTAATCTAATAAATATCTGATTTTATTTTGTTGCCTAATCCAAAGTCATGATCATAATAAATGAACATTATCATCTTCCATATATATTTAACTCATAATTCATGAATTATGATAATTGTCCATAAATATCTCAATTTTTTTCTAATATAATGGTTTGTATGGTTTGTAAGAATTCCAGTGAGGAGAGTTAAGATGAAAAGTGTAAGAAAGTATCTCCACCCTTAGATGTTCATTAGGATGAGATGTACTGAGATTTACTAGATCAATCTCCATATGAAACACGATTAATGGGTGAGTTTGAGATTAAATGTGATCAAGGATCCAAATATCTTCGCTTCTCACCTTAACCCTCCTTTTCACGTGATACTTCACACACACACACATACACACACACACACACACACACATATATATATATAGACACACACACACAATAAGAAGATCAAATATTGTAAGAATGTAAGAAGGGAGGGTTAATATGTGAATTATTAAGAGAAATTTGAAAAAAAAATCTATTTGAAAATGCATATGTGAATAGACGTTACATATTTTTTTCCAAAGAAAACTTTTATTGAGCAAAACAAACAAAATACAGGCAAACACCCCTCTCTCCCAAAACTGGGAGGTGTAGAAGAGAAAAAGGGGGGATGACAAGAAAAAGAGGAAACTAGTTAAAAATTACGACAACCGGGAGACTAGAACACGAAACAGACCACACCACCAAATAAGAACTATGGAGAAAGTGCCAAAAGGTTTGGCTTGTCAAGCTACAACACCCATCGAATAGACCCTTTATTTAATCTTCTCGAGGCCCATTGAAAAAAGCAAACTTGCAAATTTGTGAAAAAAAAAGCTCTGATGATGTAGACTTTTTTCGAAAAACAATGTTGAGACGATGATCCCAAATGAGGTAACACATAGCCCAAATGGTCGCTTGCCAAATGTTCTTCAACAAGGAGGAAAAGAAGGGTGCCATCGAGATTTAAGATCTCCTCTGCCATGATTTCGAAGTCGATATCGAGTCCCCCACTATTTGCAAGTCAGCTCCCAAATTGCTCTAATTTTGTTACACCTTGCAAAGCAATGATCCAATATTTCAGATGCCTCCCCGCAACATAGGCACAAGACTGAATGTAAGTCAATGCACTGATTATTCAAGGCCACCTGAATCGAAAGTCTACCATGAAAAAACGTAAAACAAAAATGTTGATCTTCGGGGGAATGAGAGCGTTCAAACGAGTTTCCGGATAAAATCCATCATCTTCCATGCATTTATCTTCAATTATGGTGTTCAATTTCTTTTCATCTTATTGCTCTTGTCAAGCTTATTCACAGTTAGAATATTGATGCTAGTGACGATTTTGACTAAGAACACACCGTTTTCACCCAAAAGTCAATATCATTTGTCCTACAATCAACGAAAGGTTGAAATTTTTATAAAGAAAGGAAAGATTGGTTAGCTCGTCAATTTCCCGCCCCCATGGAGTTCTAGCCCAATTCTAAATAGCTACACAATAAGATGATACTTCCCCAAGTACCCCTTCTATATCTCGAGTTGATGCTCCCTCTCCCTCTCAAACCCCTATCTACCCTATACAAACTACCCATAAAGAGTTTCTTTTTTTTTTTGCAGTTTGAAATCTCCACCACCACTTCCCTAAAAAAGCACATTTCATCGTTGAGAGACTCCCTATGCCTAACCAACCCGATTCAGGAGAAGAAGGAGTCATGCCCCATAATCCAAGCCAATTTTCCCCCTCCTGAGCCTCCCTAAAAGAACTTCATCTCACTCTCTCGAGAATGATTATCACACTCGATGTTCTCATAAAACATCTAACAAAAGTACAACGAAAGGCTTCCAATAATTGATTTAACCAAGATTAATTTGCCATTGAAAGACATAGTTCTAGCTTTCTATATTGTTGGAGGAAATCTAGAAATCGAGAGAAAAGAAGAGTGTATAGAAGACGGATAAAAAAATGAGATCGCATGATAGCTTGCTTTCCTTAAGTGGCATTGTGATCCTATTATGCCCAAGTATCATGAAATTCACTCGAGGATAATCTCAAATTCCTAGTATCGATTTTGGCATAAATCAATCCTATTTAAACACAAGAGAATCATAACCGATAGCATATTAATACCGATAATAATTTCCCATTAAATGAGATTGATTGTTGACCACAAATAGTGGCAGTTAAAAAAAATTATCAGTTACAAACTGATACAAAACGGATGGCCCATGCCATTTACAAGTGTAAAAGTGCACGACCCATGCTAAACAAATAGAAGTATACAGATGAAAAATGAACAACCCGTGCCATTTCCAAGAGGAAAAACGTACGACCCATGAGCAACTTTTCTGTCAATAAACACACGGTCCGTGCCATTTCCAAGAGGAAAAATGCATTGATCGTGCTCAGCATTCTGTTTTCAAGCACGACCCGTGCTCTTTTTATGAACAAAAAGGCATGGACCGTGCACTACCATATGACACTTGCCACTTAGTAACCTGCCAAATATGACCGTCCAATGATCTCGGGTTCTAGTTAACTTGCACGAATATGCACTTTGCACCTCCTACTCGTGTTATAGCTTAGCTATCAACCCCATTTTTATCATGTGAATCCAATTACCTAAAATGAAAGATAATCACTAAAATCACCAACATTCCTCCCCCAATTTAATGCAATCCTTGATTCACAAACAATTACTAATATAGGAAAACAAACTCATGCATAAATGAAAATATTTAGAAGATTGAATTTCCATTTTAATACATTACACATTTCAAATAATAAAGAATCTGGGTGTCCTGTGGATTGAACCTTTCAACCCATTTGAGTACCAGAAAATAACATACATGTGAATTTAAATGACTTTTTAAACTTGGCACTATAACATGACATGTGTCCTTATCCATTCGTGACTGCATACAAGGCCAAGTCTAAGCTTCTTGAAACGGTCACATTTCCCACTTATGTAGGTAGCTCTTTCATCTTGCACCTGGACATGCACTTTTACAAAAGAACTATTAAGACGTGTTGCTTCAACCTCCTTTTGCCTAAAGCCGTGGATTACCAATTGATCTTTGAACTTGTCAATTGATCCTTCAACTTCCATCTTCCTTTTGAAGATTCACTTACATCCCAATGGTTTACAACCCGGTGACAAGTCCGATAATACCCAAGTATTACTACCCACAATGGAATCCATCTCATGTTTATTGTTTCTTTCAGAAAACATCTTGAGACTTCATAGCCTCATCAAATGATTTTGGATCCTCATCAATATTATAACAATATGAGAATTGTGACACAATCTCATCTCTTGATCCATCCACCATGTTTAAATGGAAATCATAATAAAAATATTTTTCAATCATTCCTCTTTTGCTTCTTCGTAGCATCGAAGACTCGGTTGGAGCAATTGTTTGTTCTACAACCTCACTAGTTCCACTAGTACTTGGAACTATGTCATTTGGTGTAGGTATTGAAGATAATTAATCTCATCAAATAATGCATATCTCGATTCTATAACGGTGTGAATTGCTATAGAATCATTAGGTTCAATAACATAGAACCTATAGGCCTTGGAATGCTTGGCATAACCAACAAAAATGCATTCAATACTTTTCTCTCCCAAAGTTTTTCTTTTGGGTTCGGGTAGTCTTACAACCGCCCGACAGCCCCAAACTCGAATATAATTCAAGTTTGGTCTTTTCTTGAACCAAAGTTCATATAGGGTAACCTTGTTCCTTTTATTGGAAACTCGATTTAACAAATAGCAGCTCGTTAACATGGCTTCATTCCAAAATCCATGACTCAATCCTGAGTATGATAACATAGAGTTCAACATTTCTCTGATAACTCTATTTTTCCATTCCGCCACACTATTTTTGTTGGGTGTAAAAGGTGGGGAACCTGACAAGACTAACCCACCATTTTTTCAAAAATACATTTTTAACCCTAAACTATAATTTTTTCTGAAAATAACCAGGGGTTACCCTCTATGCACCGGCCCGTACGTAGAAGGACCAATTTGCAAAAATAAAAAAATTTGACAAGACCTTAGCCTATTCGCCCTTACATAAGGGCCGGTACATAAGGGGCCCACCAGCTTCAATTTTTTTTTTCCTTTTTCTCAATGCAACGTATTTTTTTTATATAATCTTGTTTTTTTGTATA
The DNA here is from genome assembly GCF_001531365.2 of Cynara cardunculus var. scolymus. Taxonomy (NCBI): domain Eukaryota; kingdom Viridiplantae; phylum Streptophyta; class Magnoliopsida; order Asterales; family Asteraceae; genus Cynara; species Cynara cardunculus. Next base: position 8,224,591 of record NC_037541.1, read on the forward strand.
TAATTTTATTTTTACAATGTATTAGTTTTAATATAATCTCGTTTTACACTTTGATTCTTTATATAATCTCATTTTTACAATGTATTAATTTTAATATAATCTCGATTTTACACTTTGATTTTTTATATAATCTCATTTTTACAACGTATTAATTTTAATACGATCTCATTTTTATGAAGTGTAAAAATCAAAGTGTAAAAACAGGATCATATTAAAAAACTACATCGTAAAAATGAGATTATACAAAAAATCAAAGTGTAAAAATGAGATTATATTAAAAAAAATACATTGTAAAAATAAGATTATATAAAAAATCAAAGTGTAAAAACGAAATCATATAAAAATTAATACATTTTAAAAATGAGATTATATAAAAAATCAAAGTGTAAAAACGATACATTGTAAAAATAAAATTATATAAAACAACATTATATTAAAAAAATACATTGTATTGGGAAAAAGAAAAAAAAATTAAGCTGGTGGACCTTTTACGCACCAGCCTTTTGCATAAGGGGGGATAGGCTAAGGTCTTGTCAAACTTATTATTTTTGCAAATTGGTCCCTCTATACAGGGCCGTCTCTAGGGGAGGGCGGGTTGGGCACCTGCCCAGGGCCCAAAAAATTTAGGGGCCCAAAAAAAAATTATATGTATTATTAGGTTCAAAAAAATTAATATAAAAGAATTAAAGGGCCCAAATTTTATGAAATAAAGAGGCCCAAAGTTTAAAAAAAAATACAAGGTAAAGAGGCCCAAAAAATAGTCCACCGCCTATAGCCCTATCCATCAATCCATCATTCTCCAATCTTCGGCCGACTGTGTCTGTACGAGAGCGAGAGCGAGAGCGAGAGCGAGAGCGAGACGAGAAGCGAGCGATACCCAATGAACGACGAGCCGAGTCAGCCGACGGTTCATCTACGTGCGATTCCGCCTATTCGATTCTTACAATCCAACGGTAACTCGGCAACGGCAAGGGGCTCAACGGGTGATTTCAGAATGATGATTCCTATGCATCGCTGACTTAAGGTTAGTTAAATTCTAGCTTATATGTATAATGTGCTAATACTAAGTGTTAATTTGTTATGAATTTGGATTCAATGTTTCTCAATTCTCACAGTTTTGTTCTGATTTCGTGTTCAAGTTCATCATCATCCAAGTGGTGGGTTTAGGGCAGCAACAAAAAGGTATATATTTTCTATTTATGTGTACAATTTCTATCAAGTATTCAAGTTCATCATTATTTCTATTTGTTGTTCAATTTTTTGTGTAAAATCTTTAATCTTATCCGGCCATTTAGCCACAATCGATGCTACCATCTAGGGTAAAAAACTAAATATGTAATGGCCTAATGGGTAAAATTAAAGATTTTACAATCCCTTTTGGCTTTTGCTACCATGTAAATGACTCACTGTTTAGATCATTGATTCACTGTTTAGAGCCATGTTATTAACTTCTTGAAACTCTATGTGAAGAGTGAAGTCATACAACAACCTGTATTGTAAATGAAAATACAAATTTGGTGTAATTTATATACATAATAACATAATACATGATTGAATTATTTGCTTACTAATTGCGTTTCAATCTTTTATAAATGGCAGACTACAATTTATTGAAGAAAGAAGTTGACTTCTTCATTCTTCAGTATTCCATATTCAAACTCAGATTCAGCCAACCAGGTGCCTTTGTTCATCTTTATATTGACTTTGTCGAATTGTTGTGAGTGTTAAATATTGATCATGTTGCCTAAAAAGTATAAATACTTATCTGGAAGTGAGAAAAGGAAAAAAAGAAAGTTAGATGAACAATTGAAACAATCACAAAAAGGAGCCATGGATAAGTTTGTAAAGACCGTAGGTTCTTCTAATCAAGAGTTAGATGACTTAGATGTACAAGATGTTGAACATCCAAATATAAATGAAGATAATGAAAAGATTGATGGTGTGAGTGAACATGAGGTCCCCAATAATACTGAAAATTTATCCGTTGATGAACAATCAATTCCATTTTTTGATATTTATGATCCAAGAAATTGAGATAATCTTGATACTAAATCAAGAGACATCCTAGTTGAAAAAGGACCAATTAGAGAATTGGGTATTGTGTTTCCTTTAGATAACATGTCTAGACATTTTTCATATGCTTATTATGATAGAAAGTTAAATAATGGTGAAACTAGTGATCGAAAATGGTTAATTTATTCAAAATATGAGGATAAAGTGTATTGTTTTTGTTGTAAGTTGTTCAAGTCTAAGAATTATAGAAATGCAATAGCTAACGAGGGATTTAGAGATTGGAAGCATCTTGGTGAGAGACTTAAAGAACATGAGAATACTATTGAACATATGAATAACATGTTATATTGGAATGAACTAAGAGTAAGGCTGAACACAAACCAAACAATCAATAAAGACTTGCAACAAGAGATTTTAAAAGAGAAAGAACGTTGGAGGCAAGTTTTAGTAAGAATAATTGCTGTTGTGAAGTGTCTTGCTAAGTATTCTTTGCCTTTTAGAGGATCAAATGAGAAGTTGTATCAACGTAGCAATGGTAATTTTTTGGGGTTAATTGAAATGATTGGAGAATTTGATGTGATAATTCAAGATCATATTAGACGCATTCAAAATCATGAAGTTCATTATCATGATCTTGGCCCTAGAATTCAAAATTAGTTAATTTCTCTTTTGGCTCATAATGTTAAAAGTTCTATCATGAAAATTATTAGAGATGCTAAATATTTTTCTGTAATTCTTGATTGTACACCGGATGTGAGCCATCAAGAGCAAATGAGTTTAATAATACGATGCGTGAATATGTCCGGTGATAAAATAAAAGTAGAAGAATATTTTATAGAGTTTTTAAGGGTTGATGATACATCTGGTTTAGGGTTGTTAAATGGATTGTTAGATGTACTTAAATCTCTCGATCTTAGTGTTGATGATGTGAGGGGTCAAGGTTATGATAATGGTTCTAACATGAAGGGAAAACATCAAGGGGTACAAAATCGATTACTTGAAGTTAATCCAAAAGYGTTATATATGYCATGTGCTTGTCATAGCCTTAATCTTACTCTTAGTGATATGGCTCATTCTTGTGTTAAAGCTGTTTCATTTTTTGGAATTGTTCAACGCATATATACATTATTTGCTAGTTCTACAAAAAAGTGGAAGGTGTTACTTGATAATGTGTCAAACTTAACTGTAAAATCTTTGTGCAACACACGCTGGGAAAGTAGAATAAAAAGTGTTAAGGCAATTAGATTTCAAGCTCCTCAAATAAGATCGGCTTTGCTTGAATTATGTAAATCATGTGATGATGCCAAGACAAAAAGTGAAGCAGAAAGTTTGGTAAGTGCAATTGAAAATTTTGAGTTTTTACTTGGTATGATTGTTTGGTATGATGTTTTATTTGCAATAAACATGGTTAATAAAAAGTTGCAATTAAAATCTATGTGCATTAATGCTACCATGGAACAATTTGAAGGTGTAGTGAAGTATTTTGAAAAGTATAGGAATGAAGGTTTTGCATCAAGTATGGATACTGCTAAAACAATAGCATGTGAAATGAATATAGATCCTACATTTTTAATTAAGCGTCGTGTTATTAGGAAAAAACAATTTGATGAAAATAACAATGAAGAAGAAATGCAAGCATCGGAAAAGGAGGCTTTTAGAGTTAATTATTTTCTAACCATTGTGGACATGACAATTTCTTCATTGAATAATAGATTTGAACAATTAAAGAAATTTGAAAGTATTTTTGGATTCCTATTCGATTCTGATAGACTAAAGTCATTGGATGAAAATGATTGAAGAGATCTTGTGTTCATTTTGGTGATACCTTTTATCATAATACTGTGGCGGATGTGGATGTAAATGATCTTTATTCTGAATTAAAGGTGTTGCAGGTGCCTTTGCCAAATAAATCAATGACGGCAATTGAAATTCTTGAGTTCGTCAAAGTTATAGATTGTTACCTAAATGTTTCGGTTGCTTATCGAATTATGTTGACAGTACCTGTGACTGTAGCATCTGCGGAAAGGAGTTTTTCCAAATTGAAGTTATTGAAGACGTACTTGAGGTCATCAATGTCACAAAAAAGGTTGAATGGATTGGCAATATTGTGCATTGAAAAAGACATGCTTGATAATATTGACTTAGATGCTATTATTGATGATTTTGCATCCAAAAATGCTCGAAGAAGTTGTTTTGTATGAATTAGATGCTATTATTAATGGTTTTGTATCCGAAATACTCGAAGAAGTTGTTTTGTATGAATTAGATGCTATTATTGATGATTTTGTATCCGAAATACTCGAACAAGTTGTTTTGTATGAATTAGATGCTATTATCGATGATTTTGTATCCGAAATACTCGAAGAAGTTGTTTTGTATAGATTATTAGTATTATTGTATGAAAGTTTATTTTTTTAATGATTAAAAATATTTATTTAGGATTTTTTTTGTATATATAGAGGGCCCAAAATTCACAAATCGCCCAGGGCCCAAAAAATGTCAGAAACGGGCCTGCCTCTATACACGGGCCGGTGCGTAGAGAGTAACACGTGGTTATTTTTAGAAAAATTTATAGTTTAGGGTTAAAAATATATTTTTGAAAAAAATGGTGGGTTAGTCCTGTCAGGTTCCTGTATAAGGTGTCATAGTCTCATGAATGATTCATACGGATTAGAAAAAACATGGGGTCGTAATACTCCCCACCACGATCGGTGCGTAAACATTTTATAAAACAATTCATTCATTATTCAACCTCCATTTTATAAATTTTAAATGTGTCCAATGCTTAATGTTGGGTCACCTATTGATTTGGTGATGACCCACTGATCTGTTYCTCTACCTTAGCAACACTTAGTAGTTATTGGTTCTTTGTAAGTTGGTGTCTTGGTACATACTTAAAGCCATTGGCAAAATCGAAGACTAGCCGATGTGAAGACAGAAGGTCACCAATGCGGTGTTGTGGATCAACTRTCTAATATACACACCAAGACTCCGAAGTAGCTGAAATGCATATTGAAAATATTTTGAAGCTACAAGCCGATTAAAGGAAGATCTTCATAGA
>NC_037541.1:8231542-8252662 GCF_001531365.2 Cynara cardunculus var. scolymus
GAGAAAAGGTAAGGGTCTCATCGCTGAGACTCATGACTGGATTGATGAGCCAACCTCTTCCTCCAGTGATGAGGACATGGCACATCTGTGTCTTATGGCCAACATCCAGGAGATAGAAGACTCTGTCAAGAACTCATCCTCTGCTGCTGCTGCTGCTGCTGCTGATCTACCTTCTACCTCAAAGGATGCCAAAGATCTGGTCAAACTAAAGAAGGTAAACATATGAATCAACATAATTTAAACTTGAAACAAAAGCATAATTTGAAACAACACTACTACTACTACTACTAATAATAATAATGGGAGCGCTCGACTCGTTTCCCAGTGAAGCACAGATCTGTCTTCAACTGGTTCCAATGAAGTGAACCGTTGTCGAGCCTTGCACACATGACTTGTTGCACCTGAATCGATCCACCAAACAACGTCATCATCATGCACGTATAATGATTCAGATATTAGTGGTACACAATGTAGATTTGAATTAAAACCGGAGTCAAGAAACTGACCGCCGTGTGTTTTGATCCTTGTATATTTGTCCACCACCATTATTGCTTGGTCGATTATTTTTCTTGACAACACGACAATCGTGTTTAAGAAGGACAATCATTTCACAAGTCCAACAAGTTAACTTAACCTTCTTGTTAGGTCCTTTCACGGCCTCATTGAACTTTTGTTTTCCCTTGAATGGATTAGATTTTCCCTTTTCCACCACATTGACCAAAGGAATAGAAACTGCCTTTTCTTTTGGCTTCTCAGTCTCTTGCGCTCTTAAAGATTCCTCTATATGCAAGTGACTCCAGAATTGTAGAAGGAACAACTATTCTTTCTTATGTTTTCAATGTGTGTTTGAATTCTTTCCAAGAGGCAGACAATTTATCAATATTGCTCGACACTGAAACGGACTCGTCCATTTTCATGTCGTATTGAGAAACTTGCCTTAGTATGTGCAGGAGCTCATTATATTGCTCCATCGCAGACATTGAGTCCTCCATTTTGTAATTATTACATTTACTAACGAGGAACTTCTTACTAAAAACATCATCGCCCATGTATTTGGACCCAAGAGAGTCCCATAGCTCTTTAGAGGACTCGGCATTTTGATAAATGTCAAAGAGGGAATCATACATATCGTTTAAGATGTGCTCACGACAAATGTAGTCATCGTCTTTTTCCATTTGCCCTGACGTCGTGCCATCTCCAACGTCTCATCCTCCATCACCTCCGGCATCAAAGTACTTAGCATGTACACGACTTTCAAGATGGTCAATAGGATGTACATCTTCTTTTGCCATCTTCGAAAATGGATGACCTCGAACTTCTCCAGTTTAGTGAACTTTGTCGTCATGTATCCCACGGTTTGATCACTCGACATTTTCTCAAAGAACGAAAATGTCACTTAAGATTGTTAGAAGAAATGTTGAAAATCGAGAGAAAAGAAGAGTGTATAGAACACAGATAAAAACTTGAGATCGCATGAGAGCTCACTTTCCTTAAGCGATATTTCCACCCCATTCTACCCGGATAATGGATATCATGAAATTTTTTGGAGGATAATCTCAAATTCTCAGTATCGATTTTGGTAGAAATCGATCTTATTTAAACACAAGAGAATCATAACCAATCTCATATTAATATCGATAATAATTTCCCATTAAATGAGATTGATTGTTGGACATAGATAGTGGCAGCTACAAAATAATTCATCAGTTACAAATTGATAAAAATACACAGTCTATGTCATTTACAAGTGTAAAAATGCACGGTCCATGCTAAAACAAACCGAAACGCACAACCCATGCCATTTCCAAGAGAAAAAAACACACAGCCCGTGCAAAACTTTATGTCGATAAATGCACAGCCCGTGCCATTTCCAAGAGTAAAAACGCACCGGTCGCGCTCAACATTCTATTTCCAAGCACAGCCCGTGCTTTTTTTATGGACAAAGTGGCACGTCTCACGCACTACAAAATGACGTTTTCCACTTAGTAACCCACCAAATATGACCGTCCAATGATCCCGGGTTCTAGTTAGCTTATATGAATGTGTACTCCACACCTCCTACCTCGTGTCATAGCTTAACTATCAACCCCATTATTATCATGTGAATCCAGTTACCTAAAATGAACCAATTATTTCACTAAAATCACCAACAAATATTGCCATCCATACATACATACATACATACATACATACATACATACATACACACACATATATATATATATATATATATATAAATAATAGTTACAACATTATAATTTGTAGCCCAAAAAATATGTACATATTTTAGTCCAATTTAGAGGTCAAAAGATAAATACATATATATTAGTCCAATTTAGAGCTCAAAGCCTAAACTTAATCCTACGAGGTCAACCAAACTCAATCCAATTTTGCCCCCTTATTCCCTTAACACGACTACAAGAGTGTATTTCCACAATTCGATTTGGACGCCGCTATTAGATGACAGATCCTGCTTGTTGGACGTTGCTACTGCTTAGTGATCGTTATTGTTCATGACGACAAGTATGCTTGTTTTCTGCAAGTTATTGCTTCTGGACGACAAATTATGCTCATTTAACACTCGTTTTACTTGAATTCTAAAGAATCTCATAGAAGAAAATTATTCGAATCATTTTTGAAACAACAATAAATAAATGTGCCGGAGAACATGAACGACGTTGTTAGACAATTTGTTGATGAATTTAATCAATCCAAAGACTCTCCATCATTTGAAGTAGTACTTTGGTCGTAAAAATCAACTAATGCCTACCACGATAGCCAAACGACAATTGGGAACAATTTTCTTCGTATTGAATAAAAGAACGAACGGATACAGCGAACCTACTTACATCGTTCAACTTCTGCTACAGAAATCTAACGGTACAATTTACCACATTGTGATAGTTATGATTTGGTGGGGGAACGCGGTGGAGCAAGAGCGGCAAGGCATGGCAACACAGCGGCTTCATTCCTCTTTTACGCTAAGATAATGTTTCTTCCTCAGCCCAACTTCCATGACCAAAGTTAGCAGAGCCTCACACACCTGAGAAGCATCTGGTTCCAAAGGGTCATCGTTTGTCGAAGAGTAAACCATCCACGCATGGTCCAGTTTGCGCTTGGGCCGCACCACGACCGAGCCGGGGACCTCTGCATCGCGGCACGTCACGAGCCCGTCGTTCTTCTCACCATATCTGGTTTGTAGCAGCTGAGCACAGGCAGCCAATGTGGCTCCAAGAGGAACTACAACGGGCAGGACGGTGGTTGTTGTGTTTGTGGATAACGGAGCAAATGTTGGAAGCTCGGCTTGGGCAACACGAGAAAGCGTTGCCAAAACGGTCGGAGAGATGTTGGCTTCGGTATGAAAGGAGACGACTGGGAGTTCCTTCGGCAGGTGGTGTTTTCTCAAGAATTCCTTCCGCTTCTCGTAGGTCAGATCTTCGAGTGATTGCAAGTCGCCCTACAAAACAAGGGCATCATGTCTTAGAACACAAATTTAAACAAAACCGAACTAAACAATCCCAGCATATCCCACGTGGAGGTGGGGTCTGGGAACGGTGAGATGGAGTAGAGCGGATGTTTCCTTAGAACACAAATTTGTTAATAGTAAAACCATGTTCATGTAAATCTCATTATAGCTGATGATACCTTCAAAAATTGATAAATTTCTTGACATCCACCAAAAGGACTATTTTTGGACAATGATCTACAATTGAAGCAATGAACACATGAAGAGCACACAAAAAAAAGCCTAAGCCCGAAGCCCGGGCCAGGGACATCCCGAAGAGCCTGGGCCTTGTAACCCGGCTTTAAAGCCGGATCAGGCCAATCTTTTTAAGGCCTGGTTAAAACCCAGCATAAAAAAGTCTGGTTATGCCCGAAAAAGACGGCTAATCCCGAAAAATCCTGGTAAACCAGCCTATAAAAACCTGATCAGGCCCTCTTTCAGCCCCAAAGCCTGTTTCGTACCGGCCCTGGCCTGAAAAGGCATGGGCTTCTTTTTTGCTTACTGAAAAATTGGCCCATGTTTGAGCGTTTATCAATTGTCTAAAATACCCTTCAAAAATCAAAAGATAGTTGAATCTTGTCAACACAATTTAAGATCATCAAATTTTTGTAGCAAGACCAAATGGGAAATCGTAACTTAAAAACTTGAAATGTTGAAATTTTCATTAAACCAAAGAAATACACAAACAGAATACGTGTATAGAAACCACCGTGTTACCACAAAACTCGCAATATTTTCTTTTTGGGAACAGTGGGTATATGGTTATGAGGAAAGATGATCAACCTATAACTTCCCACATGCTTTTTTGCATAAAGAATGGTAGTTAATTTCATGGAAAATTTGATGGGTTCAAATAGAGAAAGAAAATTCAATACCAAAAAACCAACCAAAAACCGACAAAGTAAATCCCACCGGAAAGTAGGGTCTAGTGGATGAGATATATGCACACCCGCCCCTCTACTCCAAGAAGTAGAGGGACTGTTTTCGTGAAGAAACAAAAGATGGTCACTAGAAAAAGAACACCACATATGAAAGTGAAATAGAGAAAGAACATACCTTTATCACTTTACATATCAAGATTTCCATAAGTTTTCGAACATTGAAGTAGTCTCCTATCTGCCCTTCTCTCATAATATCCGAAGCTATAGGGCTACCACCATATGGGCTCTGTGCCAAAGCCAGACCGGCGACTTTATCTCTCAAATCCGGCCAATACATTGACAAAGCGGCAGCTGCATCTATTCCTCCTTTACTGTGGCCAAGAAGTAAAACGCGCTTATTGGAACCCCAATACATTTCCTCGACGTACTCTTTTATTTCTCTGGCATTCTTTTCAACTGATGCCTAAAATGTCTGATGTTAATGATAGAACATCAAAACAACCAAAGTTGCAGAGAAAATCGGATAATGGTTACTCTCTCCGTTCCAAAATAAATGTCCACTAATGAAAAAGGCAAATAGTTTTAGAAATGTGTAATTAACACCCCTTCTAAATAACTAAATGACAATTGTAAACATTAATAATGAGGGAGTATGATTTCTCCATCTCAAAATTAAGGGTATAATTGAAAAGTAGACACTTACTTTTGAAAGTTGACACTTATTTTGGGACAAACTAGAATAAAATTGTGTGACGCACACCTCACTATGAATCTTTGCAATGTGACATGTCAATCCCATTTTAGAGAAAGTTGCCTTCGTCGCAGTAAAATAGAGTGGTCCATGGTTGCTAAAAAGACCTGCATGCCAACCATTGCCAAATCATGATAAACCAAACCAAACCAAACCAAATCAAACGAGCCCGGTGCCTCCCACCGGCAGTGGGGCCTAAGGAGGTTAAAATGTACGTAGACCTGACCTCTACCAAAAAGAGTAGAGCGGCTGTTTTATGTGAAAACCTCCGGCTTGTGAAAAGTGTGAGAAGGAATGAAAAGCAGGCAAACTTAAATTTTGCAAAGTTGGATATAAGTGTGCAAATCATGATACGTCGATACAGTTATTCAGATTCAATACACCGAAATTCTTAAGGTCCGTTTGGTTTGCAAGATTGTTTTTGAGGGGTTTGGATTTCATGGAGAAATTTGGATTTGGAGGGATTTGGATTGGAATGGATTTGAAATCATTGGGGTGTTTGGTTTGTAGGATTTGGAATGGGATTGGATTCCATTATTTATAAATAATTTATAAAAAAGTATAAATAATTATATAAATAATTAAATTACACTTTTATAAATTGATTATTACAAAACAAATGTTTTTAACATTTTTTAAAACCTTATTTCGTACAATCCTACGAAATCCCGTGAAATCCCGAGCACCCCCTAAGGATTTCGAAATCCTATGTTTGTAGGATTTCAATTAAATCCTAGGATTTCAAATCCGGACAATACAACAAACCAAACATGGGATTGGAATGGATTTGAAATTCAAATCCCCCAAATCCATTTCATTCCTGTAAACCAAACGAGACCTTAGGATTTTACTAGAAAGTATGAATTATCAGTTGGAGGGAGAATGAGGAAAGATGAACTACTGTCTGGAAATCATAGATCTCTAAATTCTTCAGGTATCTTGAGGTCAGGTGACACTGTCTGGTTACCATCTCAGAACATCCAATATTATCCAACCCAACATCACATTTTTAAAAATTGATAAAAATGAAAATTATAAGTTATTCCTGCCCATTCTCTATCGCTAGGCAAAACTCGACTTTCAAAGAAGGGGAAACCTTTGATTTAAATATCTACCACTCTCACAACCTCATCGTGGATTGTAAGAAATTTTGTGGAAACATTATATTAATTCACCGTAAAGTAAGTATAAACCAAAATGAGAACAAGCCATGTCGTAATCCTTGTCCAACTAGGGAATATATCAATTCTATATTCCTAACGATAATATGTAAGTTGATTCTAGAGTTATCCAATCAACTTAACCATTACCCAACAGAAGAAAAGGAACAGAATAATATAAAATGAGAGTACAGGTTCTACTATTCTCGTCTAAAGTATTGGTTTAGGCACCCTATCAGCATCTTCTGAGTTGCATCAGTAATAAAGATAAAGATAGAAAGGAAGGTTCTACACATTGTCATATACTCCATCCATACCAAAATAAGTGTTCACATTCCTATTTTCACAAGTGTCTACCTTCCAATTCTACCACTTAATTATGAGATGAAGAAACTATTATTAAGGGGAAAATTGTCATTATAATTACACATCTCTACAACAATGTGCATTTTTCATTATTTATTTTGGGACGGAGGGAGTACATGATATCAACATTAATCGGAATAGGATTTTAGTAATAATATATAGATTACCTGGAACCAAGAGATAAACCACTGAGTTTGGCAAAACATGTATACCATGTCTGATGCAAGGAAAAACAACAAAATGAATATTGTACAAGCAAAGCTAGTAGGGGTTGACATCACATATATGAAATTAACCACCCTTGTACCTAATATTGTCAAGAATATTATTAAACCGTTCTGTCCCATCTTCAACGGGAGGCATCTCAGGAGCACGTTGTAGCCATCCAATGTCATCAGATGACCCATGCATTGTCCTTCGAACACGCTCAACAAGGCTGAAAGATAACATTGTGTAAGTTGAATAATAAGGTCACAATTAAGAGTGAAACACAAAAGATATATCTTAATAGCACAACAAGACAGTAAAAGTCCATAAACCATATGCTGAAAAGGAAGATATGCTGAAATGCTGATTAATAATTTACTTAAATGCAAACTATCGCCACTCCTTTTAACACATTTCTCCTTTTCTCCTCATTTGCTAGGTATTTTGTTAGTGGAGGGGGTCTGCAAGTTGACTTGACGGAAATTATCACTCCAACGAACCCATTAGACTGTCAGATAGAGGTGACAGATTGTAAGATAGATATATCATATCCAAAAAGAAATACATGCTCAAAATGGCAAAGAAATTCAGTGACATTGAATACTATCAAGATCTTGAAGATTTGTAAATGTCATGTATCTAGACCACTTGGCTGCAAGAGAGACGGAAGTAGGGTGGAGCTAGAACTCTAGCTTCCTCAAAAGAGGAGAAAAAAGTTGATCAAGTGCAAAAGGGTTAAATCTTCATGCTAATCAGCTTCAATGACCTTATGCCATCCTCATGTTTTACCAGTTGAGCAAGTAATGTGGGGATAGTCCTGCCTGGTCCAGTTACATAAAAAACCATGCTTCAGCATGGATGCCGATAAATCGGCTTTGGTCTTTATATGAAAGGATTTGTTCATCACACAGACAAAAACCATAAAACTATTAGGAAGAAATCCATTATATTTTGAATGTCCACAACTCAAATATGCTATTAATACCCAATATTCAATTATGTCACCTAATAGGTCCGCAAGAAGAAAAGGAAGGCATCTGGGTATGCTGGGTTCCATCAGATGGTAAGTAACATAAAATGGTCGTTTTTTGTTATACATGCCGAGCAGAAGGATAATGAAAAAAAATACAAAAGGATAACTCATCAAATACCTCCCCAATATTTGAAGAAACAGAGAAGAATGCACATGCTAACAAAATTTACGAAGTATCAATCATGCTTTGTAAAAATGAATTATGTTGTAAAACATGCTAAAATTTGAACATAGATCAATTAATGATCCAATAGAGAATGGGTTGCCATTACCCTTGAAACATGGAAATCCCACTTTGCCTGGTCTGATCAGATTGTACTATTGCCATATTATTTTGAGAATCCGAGTGCCTCGTGATTTCCTCACAAGTTGGTGATGCATTAGTTGCAGTTAGCAGTGATCCAGAAGCTGCAGAATCACTTCCAACATGTCCATTATTACTCAACAAAGGTTCTCTAAGTTCTTTGGAAGCCAATGCTGCCGTGTCCTGTCCATCAGAGCCTCTAGCTGCATCGTCTGTTCAAATAAGAGAAAAAAAAAATGCTATTACCAACTTGATGAGCATCAGATGATACCCAGAGAAATTGGTAGATGAAGAAAGCAGATATGACATATAAGTGATCATTATACAACCGGAATTAAAATCTTTACCCAACATTAGCAATTAAAGTGTTATGTTGTTAGCAATTTAGGTGTTAAATTTTTGGACAAGCTACAGCAAATCCCTTGTAAGAAAAGACATCTAATATCTTAAATGATATTCACTTAATTTTTCTGAACATTGGACTTTATAACAAAATATTTGGAAGCATCTTATGTTCAGCAGTATGCATGTCATTCAAAACCAACTAGTTCATGCAGTGAAAGAAATTATGTTTGGTGATACATACTAAATAACAGAATAGCATCTGTAAAAAGCAAAAGAAAAGTATGAAGTTAACGTCAATCTCCTCAAAAGAAACCTATCTCTCAGCATATAATTAAAAACAGCATAATTACAAGTGTGTGTGAGACAGAGAGGAGCAGACCAGGAATAGCAGGGAAACAACTAGTTAGATATGATGTTGTCTCAGCAAGATAAGATGCAGCTCCATTTAAAGCTGGTACCGATGGAAATAGTGGGGGAGTTATCTGCCTCTTCCTCACATCATTGTTGTTTGCCTAACAAACAAGCAGCTGTTAAAATATTTGCAAACAGTAAGAAGCATGGATTATCTTCTATACAGAAATGAAAATCTTAACACAAAGAAAGAATGTACACACCAAAAGTAAATCATCTAAATTAACATAAACAGCAAGCCTTTTATCACAAATTAATCAAGGAGTAGGCTAAAAGGGGAACCATCACAAACTGCAGGGAGATTAACATAGAACATATATACGTATCCTACCGAACCTTCCCGAAAGTATCATTTCACATAAAACTGACAATGACCGCAATATATCCTAAAGCTGTTAAGAAGAAAAAGGCCACATTGCAGGAGAACAGCATAACCATGTGCAATATTTATATGATTAACTCACATATCAGAATATTGATAATTTTATGAAGGAACCATTATAGATTTTACATCAGCATCTAAATACAATGAAATTTGTTACCAAATGAAGAATTGTAGAAAAGATCATTATATGAAACGCTTGTTTGGGTGTACATATGCGTGTGTTTCATGTGTAATTCTACTTGCAAAGCACCAGAAGAAATTTCTAAGATACTAGGTTCAAAATGTCAATCATGACTCCTTTTAAAGTTGAAATGAAATGGCAGTCAAGTTTGGCCTTGTATGTACATAGAGTCAACCAAGCATTCTTTCAGTATTGTAGTTCACCAAAGATGTATTCATGCAGCCCACATGCATGTTGAATCCCCAATGTAACATGTAATTTCTGTTACCACAGAACTCAATCCTCTCATTGTGGGCGGAGCTTAAATAGACAACTTATTACTATTGTGTTGATGTCCTTCCCTTCCACTTGCCTTAAGAGGACCTACTTTGACTAACGGCTTTAGATAGTTGTCTTCTGTTGCAAATGTCTCCCAATTCGCCGACCAAGCTGAACACAACTTCCACGTGATTTCCAAAGTATCTCAGTCATGTTCAATAAAGATATGTGTTGATAAAAATGGATTTAGAGGAAGCTTTGTTGGGATGATAGAATGCCAGCTGATTGGCCAGACAAGAAGAAAAGAAAGAATGATGATAAGGCACTATTGCAAATTAGATTCTACTTGTCTAATGATGTTTTATTGGAAACAACAGCAGTGGGGTTATGGGTGAAGTTGGAGCAGTTATGCATGACTAAGAGTTCGCCAAATAAGTTGTGTTTCAAGCAACAGTTATTCTCTTACCGGTTATCCAAACGTGGATCAATTTCTGAATACATCTCCAAGTTTGAGGAGATCGTAGCCAACTTAAAAGACATGGAAATCAAGTATGATGAAGAAGATTTGTGACTCATTTGGTTGTGTTCGCTACTGTCTTCATACATGGGTTTTAGATACTCTATAGCCATGATACCCTTACATTTGATGAGGTTATGGAGTTTTAAGGTCCAAAGAGAAGTTGAAAGAAATTGTGTCTGGTGGTGAAACTAAGGCCGAAAGGCCTTCATGCAAGAGGGAGTCCTTGTAAAAAGGGGTTCCAGGACCGCAAGGTACGTTCCAAGTCAAAAGAAAGAGAGTTTTGTAATTGTTGAAAGAAAAAGGGGGCATGTTATCAATGAACGCTACAACCTCCGGAGCAAGAACAATGCCCATGGGTCAGTGATACAAGATATTCGGTTCTTTCTTAACCACTCACAATTTCTAGAGGTGTACCTGTGACAAAATTCCTTTATTTCAAGAAATATGATGGTTTTATTTTGTACATACTCTTGTATGTGGACAACATGCTGATCGCAGCTGAAAGCAAAGTGGAGATTCAGAAGGTGAAGAACTAGTTTAAAGCAAAATTTGACATGAAAGAACTTGGGTGCTACCAATGATTATTTTGAGGATGAAACAGAAAGATAGAAATGCATGAAAGTTGTACCTTAGCCGAAAATGGTACTCTGAAAAAGGTATCGCAACACTTCAATATGCACAATGCTAAATCTGATTATACCCTTTGTAGTTCACTTCAGGCTATGATCCGCCTTGAGTCCTACTACTTATGAATATGTTGCATATATGGCTAAAGTTCCTTACTCTAGTGTCGTTGGATCCTTCATGTATGTCATGATATGCACACTCCCAAACTTGTCTTATGCAATAAGCATTGCCAGTAGATGGATGGCAAACCCGAAAGAAGAGCACTGGAAAGTCGTTCAGTGGAAATTTTCCTACAGTTTGGGAGATCTAAAAATGGTTTAGTTGGGTATTTTGATTCATAATAGGCCAAGGACCTTAACAAGAAAATGTCAATCACTGGGTATGTCTTTACAGTTGGTGATTGTGCCATAAGTTGGAAGGTTCGTTTACAGTTATAGTTGCTTCGTCTATGACTGAAAACAAAATACATGGTGTTACTGAAATATTCAAGGAGACAAAATGGTTGAAAGGGGTATTTGGAAACTTTGGTGTGATCAGCAAAGTGAACAGGACCTACTGTGGTAGTCAAAGTGCTATATTTATAACAAAAGATCAGATGCTTCACAAAAGAAAAAAACACAAATATTCGAAAGTCCTATCAGTGACCAGGTTTGAGCTTCGTTTGGATTTGTTCGGGACTTCATGATGCAACTAAGCCCTTATGGGCTTTTGGCGGAGGAGGTCAGATTTATTGTTTTACATGTGGGTAATTGTGGTTGGGTGGGTTAATTTTAGTCATGGAGGAGATTGTTGAGAACGTCACCCAATATACCCACCATTATGATGGCAACTTGCACGGACTTCCAATTAGATCAGTTTTAGTGGGGGAAAAGTTACAGTACAAGAGGAACTTGTTTAATTTAGGGTTTGACTAGGAATTTAATAATTCTTTATGAGGCAGGTCTAGGCCCACAAGGCACCTCAACCAAGGTACAACGCCTTAGTGAGCCTCGTGAATACGCCTATCCTCAATTTTAAAAAAAAGCCAAGGCCTTGAACCTTAGGAGCCTCAGAGCCTAGGCGCGCCTAAGGAGCGCTTTTAACAACTATGAGTCAAAAAAAATTTTGATGTGTACCGATGGGCCTTTTGCCTTCCAAGGTTAGAGTTCTGACCTCACCAAAGGTGAGGAGGGTGTGTGAATTTATTTGTTAAATTTGTCATATATAATTATTATATACTTTAAAAAAGCATTGTTTTATGTGACTAGTATTGGGGTAGGTCAAAAGATGATAGTTAATATCTAGTGGTACTGGAGGTCTGCGGCGAATCATTAGACTATCTAGAAAACTAGTCAAATGGTGGTCCTCCATGGATTCACCTATATAAGTTGTGACTAAAGTTGCAAAAATAGGAGCTATCCAATTCTGGTCAAATATTATGAGATTGGGAGGTTGTATGTGCTGAGAATTAGTGTCTCTATCGACCTGTACTTTAAAGTTGGTTTCTAGTAGTTTTTTCTCCATATCATACATTGCTTTTCTTAATTGGGTTTACATGTTAATTCATTCGTCTTTCCCATGGGCTACGGTACTTTTGTTGGTTAGCTTTCTGCTTTTGCAATTCTTATCGTAACATATCTCTAACTTAATGCCTGCAGATGTTCAAGAAAAACATTAATAAGAAGAAATCAGGGATATTTAGCATATCTATCATGGCACACTCCATTCCCAGACATGTACCCCCCCACCCTTTCTCTTCACAGGGAGAAAAAGTTCATTACCATTAATGGGATCCTTGATTCTTCCTTGTTGGTGTTCGTAGCATCCATAGTTGGCATCAGCTGCTAGTGAACGCACACACACATGGACAAACAACCACCAAAAATCAGACATTTGTTATTTAAATGTCGTTGTGAAAGAAATGTGAAATGGTGCAAGGAACATACAATTAATCTCAGATGTTCTCAGGGTATTGAAAGTAAAGGAGAAAGAAGAACATTCTACTCATGCAGGGTCGAGGATCATACCTGAGAAAGTAAACATGCCACGCAAAAGAAAAATCTATGGTAATCTATATCTATGGATAATCCACTTGGCTATTGACCACCTTGCTTGCTCAACTTGCTGGAACCGTGGAACGATAACCTAAATGTCCTCAATTCAAACACCACATTTATCTTTCGTCATACACATGATCCAACATCTTAACACGATAAAACTAGAACACAAATTAAAAAGTACCAAATAGAAATTCATTGTTTAATCCCAAATAAGAACCCTAAACCAAGAGACAATCGATTGCCTTACCTCCAACAAGCCGATTTCAAATAGGGCGGTGAATTCTGAGCGACTTCTAGAGATCAAATCGGTTTCGCACAATTTAAATGTAGGAAAATGATGGGGAGAACAATGAAAAATTATCTTCGACACTAACGGCCAGCCTAAGCGAACGCCAACGACCGTGACGTCGTCGTTTTGTTTGTTGACCGCCATAAATAACCATGTCGGCCAGGCCCAATAACTTAAATCATGGGCTTCCATTTGGAAACAGATTAAAGTTCATTTGAGGCTTTGGGCTTTAGCAATTGATAATTGGTTGGATTTTCATCAAGGGGTTGTTTACAAATTTTCTATTAAGTCTTGTATGGATAAATTCGTCTGTTTTAGATAAATTTGTGTGAACAAAGTTGTCTATATGGATTAATATATTTGTATAGATTGGGAAGGTTTTGTTTAGGAGGGTTTTTTCATAAATAAAAGAAGCGTATTTTTTAGTTAGAAGGGACAGACTGAAAAAAACTTGGCTTTTAAGTCACTTTTTATATAATTAAGCCACTATCAAATACTCGTAAGTCCCACTAACAAACATCCCCTTAGTTATTGATTGATAAATTAGTTGATAGATTAATCATATAAATACTACAGATGATAGGTTAGTAGATAAGAGTTAGGGGGCGTTTATTAAAACTCTTATCCGGGTAAGTGTTTACCAAGTCATATTACGTTACCGGATTAATATGGCAAGAACCAAGAATCTTACCGGGTAAGAGTGAAAACAAGGATCGAGAGTCTTACTAGGTAAGTGATGGTGATGACTCATACCATGGTTAATGCTTACCAGGTAAATTGTTGCATACGATATCGTTTTAGAGGACTAAAATCTTACGTGGTAAGTAAGTGATAGTGTTAAATTTTACCAGTAAGCACTTACCTAGGTAAGCGTTTGATGAACGGCCCCTTAGGTCTATATGATAATAATAACTCAAGAATATAATACGAAACAGTTGAATCACATGTGTTTTACATAATTAGACCCAAGTACTAAAAAAATCAATAAACTTGTTGTCCATATTCTGTTGTTGTTCATAATCTATAGTATTGGTTGTTTTGCTTTACATTTGTTGTTCTTAATCGAACCAAAAACCGATTCTAAAACCAAAAACTGAAAAACTGAATGGTTTTGGGTTTTGTAGGGTGTCGTAACGGCTCGTAACCCTCGTTCGAGTAACCAAATACACGATTAGTAAACTTTATGAACTTTTTAAGTATTTGGGACTTGTGTATGTCCGATGTATTTGCTTATTTAGGTGAATTGGAATAACAGAGCCTTTTTGGTGAAGCCAAACTCTTATTTGGCTATTGTGGTTAGGTTTGAAGAACCAAATCGTAGTGTTTGTATTAACTTACGCTAGAATGGTAGCTTAGCACCACAATGTTAACACCATAACGTTAACTTCAGATATATATATCTATAACCCTAATAAATAAGTAACTTTTGGGACACGTGGCCCTTCCCTGTGCGTCGGTTACTGGTTTTTCCCGCCTAAACATGTATGTGGACACAATTTTCACCTTCAGTACAAATAGATCTGTGCAAGTGACACGTGGTAAGTCCGACGGTTACTATACGTGCTCCCCTTTAAACCGCCAATGCAGAGTAATTGGCGGTCGATATTGCGAGATTCTGAATTTAAAGGCCAACAGACCATCATAGCATTTTCAATGAATTGGAGATGAGGTTTGCTGCTCAACAGGTGCTGGTTATCATTTGCACAAAATTTTAGCCGATTCATTGAAGGATCTTTGTTAGTCTAACATTATTTTACGATTTATCATGCAGTCTTCTGAATCGGAATCAGTACACCTTCATTCGTCAGATTTCAGTTATGAAGAGAAGTTTTAGGTATTCTAAATGCCACCTTCAATGTAGTTTGTAAATTTAAATGGAAGCAACTAATTCTTCAAATGCCAGCTGATCATTGTCTTAAATGAAGAGCACCGTAGACAGTCCGAAATCACAAGAGAAGTTGTATGAGAGAAGGCTTGCAAAAGGAATAGACATGAAGAAAAAGAATCGGCTACAAAAACATTAAAAATCCCTGAACTTCAGAAGTAATATTCGTGGTTCTGGTGTACAACTACATTGTCTCTCGTATTTGGTATTGTTTTTGTGATTGGATTTTGGTTTGTACAACAATCTGTTAATTGGTCAATGTATTATGCTATACGCTTTCATTATTATTTGTTTTGGATTTAATATTAAACTTATTTGCATGAGTACATAATGTTGTTGTAGTTGATCTTCATATTTAAGAACATTGTACTACGTTGAGCCTCTCCTTGTCCTTCCTTGCCTCATACAGAGCTTTACGGAGGCACCGTACACAGTCGGGATCGGCTAGAAAAACATTGTACATTATCTCTGAACTTTAGAAATAATATTCGTGGTTCTGATGTACAAATACATTGTCACTCGTATTTGGTATTGTTTTTGTTATTGGATTTTGGTTTGGACAATGATCTGTTAATTGGTCAATGTATTATGCTATACCCTTTCATTATTATTTGTTTTGGAATTAGTATTAAACTCATTTTCATGAGTACATAATTTTGTTGTAGTTGATCTTCATATTTAAGAACATGGCACTACATTGAGCCTCTCGTCCCTTATTGCCTCATACAGAGCGGAATCACAAGAGAAGTTGTATGAGAGAAGGCTTGGAAAAAGAATAGACATGCAGAAAAAGGATTGGGTACAAAAACGTTAAAAATCACAAGAGAGTTCAGGCTCTGCATGTACTAACGTTGACTCCATGCTTCATACAGAGCTACACAGAGGCTCTGCACTTAAGTGTTGAGAAAGAACTCTCTCTCTCTCTCTCTCTCTCTCTCTCTTCATGTCCTACGTTGAGGCTCCGCTTCTTGATACAGACCTTAACAGAGGTTCTACACGTGCTACGACGTCACTCTAACCCTGCCTCTGTGCTTCATACAGAGCTACACAGAGGAATTGTACTTGAGTCTTTAGTAAGAGTTCCTGTCCCTGCATATATTAAGCAGAACTAGACTCCGTGCTTCTCAGCTTCAGAAAATAAGCTTAGTAAATTTTTATTAATGTTCTGTTTAAAATATAATATTTTAAAAGGAAGGCGTACAGTTTTTATTTGTTAAATATTTTAAATAGCTGTCATTTAACTAAGCGTCACCATCTGTTATTTTAATTTTCCAAATTCGGGAGGCGCCATTTGCTGCTGGCAGGCTACTTAGCAACTCCCCACAGGTGGTACGAAAACCGCTTCAGTTATCTGACGTTTGGGATGCGCATTACACTCGAGTACTCTATTTTATTTTCTATTTAAACAAACCCATTTCCCCCAATTTTTCTTTTACGCTTTCAAAGTATTCAAGAACTCGTCGTCTTCAAGCTCTCAAAAACCGCCATTGATATTCCTGCAAGCTCTCAATTCAGTTCCTGCAACCGCAATCTTTGGTGCAATCATTCATATTCGATCTTCAAGTAAGTAACCGAACCATCTCTCCAGCCCAAATTAAAGAATCAAGATCCGATTCTTCTCAAAACCCTAACTGTTCAAAACCTTTTTTTTTTCAAAACCTGCAATAATGTCTTCTTTAGACTCAGGGAACTCTCAAACCCACACCACTACTCTCAAAACTGTTGAGGAATCTAGCGAAAATATGGTTCCTTTTCCACTCAAACCCAACAACCATGCCCTTCGACTCTCACTAGACAACTTTGACCCAAAATTCCATCCTATTATCGATTTTTTTCCAACACCATTTCTTGAACCTTGCCCTGGCGAACACTGATGATCTTGTCCCTGAAAGATTCATCCAAGAATTATGGCAGACTTGCTCAGTTACTGACTCCCAACGAGGTATTGTTGGAGATTTTTATGTGTCATCTACAAAGGAATTCATCAATGTCCGCATTTCAAGGTCCCTATTCTCACGAGTTTTGCAAATCCCTACAAAGACGGATTTCGGGCTGAATGAATATGCCCCTCTCCCATCTGGGGATGAGATTGTTTTGTTCTTGAAGTTCTTGGGATACAACAAATCCATCCAATATCCTTCTCAATACCGCATACAGTACCTACCCCCAATGTGGAACACCATGTTAACATTGTTGAATCGATCGTTGACTGGGAAGATTGGCAGCTTGGACATGTGCTCCACCAACATCCTACAGATCATGTACGACATCTTTTTTGACTTATCACTCGACTACTCCTTGATCCTCTACACAGAGTTCAAGGCAGTTGTCCTCAAAAAGTGCCAAGAGGTGGCTAAAGGGAAGGAACTACCATCACTCTTGTTTCCTCGCTTTTTGGGTCTTCTTCTAAGACCTGTTATCGATGACAACAACATTGACGTGAGACGTTTTCCTGTGCACAAGGTGAATGTGCTCACTCACAACAAACCTACGATCAACAAAGAAGGCTATGCTACACCCAATTTCGATGAAGCTTTTGTCGTACATGAAGACGAGGGAGGTGAGAAGAGCATACAGACGTGTACATGAGGCACAAGAACCTATGCCTCGAACCCTGGCATGCATAGGTACTAACCATGAGGATAAGGGAACAGAGGACACTCAAAGGCCTCAGGCAGAAGAGGAGGAGGTGAGATTGGAAAAAGAAAGAGAGAAGATGCAAAGAAAAAGATAATAGAGAGAGAGAGAAAATAAGGAAGGAAGAGGAGAATAGAGCTGAACATGCCAGACTTGAAGAAATTGCTCGTTAGAAAGCAAATGAGGACATAGTTGAGAGAGCAAGACAAGCAGAGATTGCTCATCTCAAGGAAGAAGAAAGAATCAGAGCCGAGGAAGAAGCCAATCAAGGCTTAGAGCACTTCTCTAGCTCTGACAAAGAAGAAAACCAGGAACATTTTGATGATGTTGTTGGGTCCAATACATCAACTGAAGAGAATAAGGAGGAAGAAGAAGATGATGAGGAGGGAGGAGGTGCAGAAGCTGCTCTGCCTCAGAGAGAGCCAGAGCAGCCTAGGATGGCGAATACGTACATATACTTCCCAAGCCCAACTCCAAGTGCTACCACACAATCTGTCTCTATTGGTCGAGACACGGAGATCATTGTGCCAAACCAACTAGAGGTCGCATCTGCCTCTGGTTATATAAGCCAAAAGAAAACCACGTTTCAGGGATCACCCTCTCAAAAGGGTGAAACCTTTGAAAGAATAAGTGATATATCTCCCCATATCACGCCACTATCCCACATAGAGGAATTCGTTTCCTCTACACCAGTAGTTTCCCCATCTTGTTCAGAGCAGGGTTTAGGTGCACCAGACTTGGAGATTCTCGACCAATCTCCTCATCCACTCGTGAAGGGTCCTATGGCTGGCTCTAAAGCTGCCTTGGATACTCTTCATGACGGAATAGCAGTAGTGGAATCTCCTCAAAGAAAGCCATAAAGATCTGCTGGAAATCCTTCCTTGACCAACGTCAATCAAGTCGAGCAAGAAGGTGTCCTTGGAACGAGGACTAAATCTGGCCCATGTGTTGAGCCAGAGGTTACCCGGAAAGCTCATGTCACAAGGGACGAGTTCCAGTTCCTTGCCACGATAGGACTGTTCATACAAAACTTAACAGAGGTTTTGCACGTGCTATGTGGTCAATCTAAGCCAGACTCTGTGCTTCATACAGAGCTACACATAGGCTCTACACTGAAGTGTTGAGAAAGAGCTCCGTCTCTTCATGTCCTACGTCGAGGCTCCGCCTCTTACTCTGAAAGTGGACTTCAGACTTGTAACTCTGGACCGTCTCCATTTTAAACTTTGGGAAATTTCTTCACCCTTGCGTCTGTCAAGCCTGATTCAATTTTTCATACAGACCTTAACAGAGGTTCTGCATGAGCTACCCAATCAATCTGATCCAGACTCCGTGCTTCATACAGGGCTACACAGAGGCTCTGTACTTAAGTGTTGAGAAAGAGCTCTGTCTCTTCATGTCCTATGTTGAGGCTCCGCTTCTTCATACAGACTTTAACAGAGGTTCTGCACGTGCTACGCCGTCACTCTAACACTGCCTCTGTTCTTCATACAGAGCTACACAGAAGAATTGTACTTGAGTCTTTAGTAAGAGTTCTGTGCTACATATATTAAGCAGAAATAGACTTCGTGCTTCATGCAGACCTACAGAGAGTCTCTTCTTCTAACTCTTAATGTGGGCTGCAGACTTGCAACTCTGGATATTGTCCGTCGTGAACTCTGGAGGCTTTCTTCGGCCTTGTGTTTGTCATGCCTAATTCCGTTCTTCATACAGAGCTTAACAGAGGTTCTGCACGTGCTATGCGGTCAATCTGAGCTAGACTCTGTGCTTCATATAGAGCTACACAGAGGCTCTACAATTAAGTGTTGAGAAAGAGTTGTCTCTTCATGTCCTACGTTATGGCTCCGCCTCTTACTCTAAAGGTGGGCTTCAGACTTGCCGTCTCCGTTTTAAACTTTGGGAAATTTCTTCGGCCTTGTGTCTGTCAAGCTTGTTTCCGTTTTTCATAGAGAGCTTAACAGAGGTTTTGCACGTGCTATGCGGTCAATATTAGCCAGACTCCGTGCTTCATACAGAGCTACACAGAGGCTCTGCACTTAAGTGTTGAAAAAGAGCTCTGTCTCTTCATGTCCTACGTTGAGGCTCCGCCTCTTACTCTGAAGGTGGACTTCAGACTTGAAACTCTAGACCGTGTCCGTCTTAAACTCTGGGAAATTTCTTCATCCTTGTGTCCGTCAAGCTTGATTCAGTTCTTCATACAGACCTTAACAGAGGTTCTGCACGTGCTACACGGTCAATCTGAGCCAGAATCCGTGCTTCTTACAGAGCTACATAGAGGCTCTGCACTTAAGTGTAGAGTAAGAGCTCTGTCTCTTCATGTCCTACGTTGAGGCTCCATATTTTCATGCAGACCTTAACAGAGGTTATGCACGTGCTATGTCGTCACTCTAACCTTGCCTCCGTGCTTCATACAAAGCTACACAGAGGAATTATACTTGAGTCTTTAGTAAGAGTTCTGTTGCTGCATATATTAAGTTGAGCTAGACTCCGTGCTTCATGCAGACCTACGGAGAGTCTCTGCTTCTAACTCTTAAGGTGGGCTGCAGAATTGCAACTCTGGATATTGTCCATCGTGAACTCTGAAGGATTTCTTCAGCCTTGTGTCTGTCAAGCCTGATTTCGTTTTTCATACAGAGCTTAATAGAGGTTCTACACGTGCTACGCGGTCAATCTGAGCCATACTCCATGCTTCATACAGAGCTACACAGACGTTCTGCATTTAAGTGTTGTGAAAGAGCTCTGTCTCTTCATGTCCTACGTCGAGGCTCCGCCTCTTACTTTGAAGGTGGGCTTAAGACTTGAAACTCTATACTGTCTCCGTCTTAAGCTCTGGAAAATTTCTTCGGCCTTGTGTCTGTCATGCCTGATTTCGTTTTTCATAGAGGGCTTAACAGAGGTTCCGCACGTGCTACGAGGTCAATATGAGCCATACTCCGTGCTTCATGCAAAGCTACACAGAGGCTCTGCACTTAAGTGTTGAGAAAGAGCTCTGTCTCTTCATGTCCTACGTTGAGGCTCCGCCTCTTATTCTGAAGGTGGTCTTCAGACTTGGAACTCTAGACCGTGTCCGTCTTAAACTCTGGGAAATTTCTTCATCCTTGTGTCCGTCAAGCTTGATTCAGTTCTTCATACAGACCTTAACAGGGATTCTCCACGTGCTACACAGTCAATCTGAGCTAGACTTCGTGCTTCAAACAGGGCTATACAGAGGCTTTGCACTTAAGTGTTGAGAAAGATCTCTTTTTCTTCATGTCCTATGTTGAGGCACCGCCTCTTACTCTGAAGATGGACTTTAGACTCGAAACTCTGAACCGTCTCCGTCTTTAACTCTAGTAAATA
>NC_037541.1:8252912-8275084 GCF_001531365.2 Cynara cardunculus var. scolymus
CTACGCGATCAAACTAAGCCAGACTCCGTGTTTCATACAGAGCTACACTAAGGGTCTGCACTTAAGTGTTGAGAAAAAGCTCTGTCTCTTCATGTGCTATGTCGAGGCTCCGCCACTTACTCTGAAGGTGGACTTTAGACTTGTCAATCTGACCTTCTCCGTCTTAAACTCTGAGAAATTTCTTCACCCTTGTGTCTGTCAAGTCTGATTCCGTTCTTCATACAGACCTTAACAGAGGTTCTGCATGTGCTACATGGTCAATCTGAGCCAGACTCCGTGCTTCATACAGAGCTACAAAGAGGCTCTGCCCTTAAGTGTTGAGAAAGAGCTCTGTCTTTTCATGTCCTACGTTGAGGCTCCGCTTCTTCATCCAGACCTTAACAGAGGTTCTGTACGTGCTACGCTGTCACTCTAACCCTGCCTCCGTGCTTCATATAGAGCTACACAGAGGAATTGTACTTGAGTCTTTAGTAAGAGTTCTGTCCCTGCATATATTAAGCAGAGCTAAACTCCATGCTTCATGCAGACCTACAGAGAGTCTCTGCTTCTAACTGTTAAGGTGGGCTGCAGACTTGCAACTCTGAATATTGTCCGTCGTGAACTCTGGAGGCTTTCTTCACCCTTGTCTCTGTCAAGCTTGATTCCATTCTTTATACAGAGCTTAACAAGGTTCTACACGTGCTATGCGGTCAATTTGAGACAGACTTCATGCTTCATACAGAGCTACACAGAGGCTCTGAACTTAAGTGTTGAGAAAGAGCTCTGTCTCTTCATGTCCTACGTTTAGGCTCCGCCTCTTACTCTGAAGGTGGGCTTCAGACTTGAGACTCTGTACCGCCTCCGTCTTAAACTCTGGGAAATTTCTTCATCCTTGTGTCTGTCAAGCCTGATCCTGTTCTTCATACAAACCTTAATAGAGGTTCTACACGTATTACGCGGTCAATATGAGCCAGACTTCGTGCTTCATACAGAGCTACACAGAGGCTCTGCACTTAAGTGTTGAGAAAGAGCTCTATCTCTTCATGTCCTACGTTGAGGCTCTACCTATTACTCTAAAGGTGGGCTTCGGACTTGAAACTCTGGACCATCTCCGTCTTAAACTCTGGGAAATTTCTTCATCCTTGTGTCCATGAAGCCTGATTCAGTTATTCATACAGACCTTAACAGAGCTTCTGCACGTGCTACGCAGTCAAACTGAGCCAGAATCCGTGCTTCTTACAGAGCTACATAGAGGCTCTACACTTAAGTGTAGTGTAAGAGCTCTGTCTCTTCATGTCCTACGTTGAGGCTCCATATTTTCATGCAGACCTTAACAGAGGTTATGCACGTGCTATGCCGTCACTCTAACCCTGCCTTCGTGCTTCATACAGAGCTACACAGAGGAATTGTACTTGAGTCTTTGGTAAGAGTTCTGTTGCTGCATATATTAAGTTGAGCTAGACTCCGTGCTTCATGCAGATCTACGATGAGTCTCTGCTTCTAACTCTTAAGGTGGGCTGCAGAATTGCAACTCTGGATATTGTCCATCGTGAACTCTGGATGATTTCTTCAGCCTTGTGTCTGTCAAGCCTGATTTTGTTTTTCATACAGAGCTTAATAGAGGTTTTACACGTGCTACGCGGTCAATCTGAGCCAGACTCCATGCTTCATACAGAGCTACACAGAGGTTCTGCATTTAAGTGTTGAGAAAGAGCTCTGTCTCTTCATGTCCTACGTCGAGGCTTCGCCTCTTACTCTGAAGGTGGACTTAAGACTTGTAACTTTGGATACTTTCCGTCGTAATCTTTGAAAAAAAAATTTAGGCTTGTGTCCATTAAGCCTGATTATGTTCTTCATACAGACCTTAACAGAGGTTCTGCACGTGCTACGCGGTCAATCTGAGCCAGACTTCGTGCTTCATATAGAGCTACACAGAGGCTCTGCACTTAAGTGTTGAGAAAGAGCTCTGTCTCTTCGTGTCCTACGTTGAGGCTCCACTTCTTCATACAAACCTTAACAGACATTATGCACGTGCTACAACGTCACACTAACCCTGCCTCCATGCTTCATACAGAGCTATATAGAGGAATTGTACTTGAGTCCTTAGTAAGAGTTCTGTCGCTGCATATATTAAGCAGAACTAAACTCCGTGTTTCATGCAGACCTATGGAGAGTCTCTTCTTCTAACTCTTAAGGTGGGCTGCAAACTTGCAACTCTGGATATTGTTCGTCATGAACTCTGGAGGATTTCTTCGGCTTTGTGTCTGTCAAGCCTGACTCCGTTTTTCATAGAGAGCTTAACAGAGCTTCTACACATGCTACGTGGTTAATCTGAGGAAGACTCCGTGCTTCATACAGAGCTCCATAGAGGTTCTGCGTTTAAGTGTTGAGAAAGAGCTCTATCTCTTCATGTCCTACGTCCAGGCTCCGCCTCATACTCTAAAGGTAGGCTTAAGACTTGTAACTCTGGATACTTTTCTGTCGTAATCTCTGGAAAATTTCTTTAGGCTTGTGTCCGTCAAGCCTGATTTCGTTCTTCATACAGACCTGAACAGAGGTTCTGCATGTGTTACGCGGTCAATCTGACCAGACTCCGTGCTTCATACAGAGCTACACAGAGGCTCTGCACTTAAGTGTTGAGAAAGAGCTCTCTCTCTCTCTCTCTTTGTGTCCTACGTTGAGGCTCCGCTTGTTCATACAGACCATAACAGAGGTTCTGCACCTGCTACGCCGTCACTCTAACCCTGCCTCCGTGCTTCATACAGAGCTACATAGAGGAATTGTACTTGAGTCTTTAGTAAGACTTATGTTGCTGCATATATTAAGCAGAACTAGACTCCGTGCTTCATGCAGACCTACGGAGAGTCTCTACTTCTAACTCTTAAGGTGGGCTGCAGAATTGCAACTCTGGATATTGTCTGTCTTGAACTACGGAGGATTTCTTCGGCCTTCTGTCTGTCAAGCCAGATTCTGTTTTTCATACAGAGCTTAACAGAGGTTCTGTACGTGTTACGCGGTCAATCTGAGCCAGACTCCGTGCTTCATACAGAGCTACACAAAGGTTCTGCATTTAAGTGTTGAGAAAGAGCTTTGTCTCTTCATGTCCTATGTCGATGCTCCACCTCTTACTTTGAAGGTGGGCCTAAGACTTGTAACTCTGGATACTTTTCGTCGTAATCTCTAGAAAATTTCTTTAGGCTTGTGTCCGTAAAGCCAGATTCCGTTCTTCATACAGACCTTAATTGAGGTTCTGCACATGCTACGCGATCAATCTGAGCCAGACTCCGCGCTTCATACAAAGCTACACTGAGGCTCTGCACTTAAGTGTTCAGAAAGAGCTCTGTCTCTTCATGTTCTACGTTGAGGCTCCGCTTCTTCATACAGACATTAACAGAGGTTATGCACGTGCTACACCGTCACTCTAACCCTACCTCCGTGCTTCATACAGAGCCACACAGAGGAATTGTACTTGAGTCTTTAGTAAAAGTTCTGTCGCTGCATATATTAAGCAGAACTAGACTCCGTGCTTCATACATACCTATAGAGTCTCTGCTTCTATCTCTTAAGGTGGGCTGCAGACTTGCAACACTGGATATTGTCCATCTTGAACTCTGGAGAATTTCTTCGGCCTTGTGTCTGTCAAGCCTGATTCCGTTCTTCATACAGTGCTTAACAGAGGTTCTACACATGCTACAAGGTCAATCTGAGCTAGACTCTGTGCTTCATACAGAGCTACACAGAGGTTCGACATTTAAGTATTAAGAAAGAGCTCTGTCTCTTCATGTCCTACGTCGAGGCTCCGCCTCTTACTCTGAAGGTGGACTTCAGATTTGTAACTTTGGATAGTTTCCAACTTAATCTCTTGAAAATTTGTTTAGGCTTGTGTCCGTCAAGCCTGATTTCGTTCTTCATACAGACCTTCACAGAGGTTTTGCATGTGCTACACGATCAATCTGAGCCAGACTCCGCGCTTCATACAGAGCTACACAGAGGCTCTGCACTTAAGTGTTCAGAAAGAGCTCTGTCTCTTCATGTTCTACGTTGAGGCTCCGCTTCTTCATACAGACCTTAACAAAGGTTCTGCACGTGCTACACCGTCACTCTAACCCTGCCTCCGTGCTTCATACAGAGCCACACAGACGAATTGTACTTGAGTCTTTAGTAAGAGTTCTATCTCTGCATGTACTACCCAAAGCCTCTAATTGTCCTTCCTTGTCTCATACAGTGCTTTACAGAGGCTCTGCATGTACTACGCAGCTCTGCATACTGGCTCTACGTCTACAACGCAGAACCTCTGTGTACGGAAGGTTTATTCATAGTTGGGCCTTTGAATAACCTTAGAATTTAATCCTGGAAATTGCCTTCAGACTTGTGTCCACATTGTTCGTCTTCATTTAGAAGTTTTTCTGATAATCGAAGTACAGGTCGTCCTTTGTATATGTAACAATTAACCCTCGAGTAAGAGCTCTGTCGATGCATATATTAAGCAGAACTTCATTCCGTGCTTCATGCAGACCTATGTAGACGCTTTGTATCTAACTCTGATAATGCTTTCCAGACGTGCCACTCTGAATAACATGCATTGTAACTCTGAGGCTGTACTTCAGATATGTTATCCTCATTCAGAATTATGCAGACTTATTGGTCTGAACAGCTTTTGCCTTTATCTCTGGAAACTCCCATCAGACTTGTGTCCGTCAACTCTATTTAAATTTAGAATTTTTTAAAATACAAGCTGTCACTTATAGAGGGTCACCGCTTGTATCTCTAATTTTACAAATAAGGGAGGTGGGATGCAAACCATGTCAAGCCACGTGTCTTATCCCCATACGCTTATGCATAACCGTTTCAGTAATCGACGCTTCGTGCCGATTCTCACTTGAGTGCCTATTAGAAAATCTCTTTTTAAATTACCCTTTATTCCCCAAATTAATTTTTTTACGCTTTCAAACCCTTTATCCATATTTCTCTTAGTGTTGTCTTCCACGAACTAAAAACCATCTGCCGCCCATTGACGAATTGCGACCTCAAGGTTCCTCCTTTTTTACTTCGCTTCAATCGATATTCATTGCAAGTAAGTTGCTTAAGCCCAATATCTGCACACAAAACACAAAATCAACCACTAGTTTAAACATTTATGTGAAACCCTAATTTTCAGCCAACTCCAAACCAAGGTCATTTTCTTGCTCACAAACCTACAAATGTCTACATCCGCATCAAACAATTCCCAAACACAGACCACTACCCTCAAATCCATTGACAGAACTACCCATAGCATTATTCCCCTTCATTTGAAACCAAATAATCACGCACTTTGCCTCAACATGGACAATTTCGACTCCAGGTTTCACCCAATCGTTGACATCCTTCAACATCATTTTCTCAATCCTGCCCTCACGAACGTGGATGACGCCATTCCACAGCGTTTCATTCTAGAATTTTTG
The DNA here is from genome assembly GCF_001531365.2 of Cynara cardunculus var. scolymus. NCBI lineage: Eukaryota > Viridiplantae > Streptophyta > Magnoliopsida > Asterales > Asteraceae > Cynara > Cynara cardunculus. Next base: position 8,258,336 of record NC_037541.1, read on the forward strand.
CTCTCATGCGACGTTACTGAATCGCAACGTGGGGTTGTTGGACAATTCTATGTTCCCTCGATGAAGGAGTATGCCTAAGTGCATATTTCCATGTCGTTCTCTCAAGTCTTACAAATGCCGACGAAAACGGATCTTGGCCTGGACGAATACGCCCCTCTTCCAACTGGGGATGAGCTGGTGGCTTTCCTGAAGATGTTGGGGTACAACCAACAAATCCGGTATCCATCACAGTACCGTCGTCAGTTTCTGCCACCAATGTGGAACGTCTTGTTCACATTGGTAAATCGGTCACTCATGACCAAAATTGGTAGTCTGGACATGTGCTCCACTAATATCATGTAGATTGTGTACGGGATATTCTTCGACCTGCCCCTCAACTACTCTTTGATACTTTACACGGAGTTCAAGGCTGTAGTCGTGAAAAAGTTTTATGAGGTTTCTAAGGGAAGAGAATTTCCAGCTCTACTCTTCCCACGATTTCTAGGTCTTCTTCTAAGACCTTCTGTTGAGGAGCACATGATCGACGTCTCAGGCCATCCTATGCACAAGGTTAACGTACTTTCCACGTACAAGCCTACTATGCATAAGGATGGATATTCAGCTGAGAGGCCCATTCCAAGGAAGCTGATCAGCTACATGAAGACAACGAAGGTAAGGAGGAGTTATAGACGTGTACGCGAGGCACTAGAACTGGTGGCTCGAAACCCGACACGTATAGGGACAACCCAAGAGAGTGAAGAGGCAGAAAGGCCTGTAGAGCAAGTAAGGATCAGAGGGAGAGGGAGCAGAAGCAGAAGAGGCAGAAGGCTAAACAAGAGAGAGAGAGGGAGGAAAAGAAAATGAGAGAGAGGCAAGAGCAAGAGGAGCGAGCAAGGAAGGAGGAGGAAATGAGGAGAATGCAAGATGAAGCTATGCATGAAGTAGAACTGTCTTCAAGTTCTGATGCAGAGGAATCCGAGGAAGAGCAAGAGCATAGTGATGCTGAGAGGTCTTCCTCATCCGATAGTGAAGAGAATGATGAGGGAGGAGTGGGAGAAGCTACTTTGGTTCAAGAAGAGCCAGAGCAGCCTAAGGTATTAAATAGGCACATTTATTTTCCAAGCCCAACCCCCAGTGCAAGCATATCATCTACCTCTGTTGGTTGGGCAACAGGAGTCATTGAACAAGAGGCGCACATCTCGAACCCTAACCAGCCAGAGGTCCCATCTGCCTCTGGCCAAGCAAGCCAAAGGGAAATTGCATTCCAGGCTCACCCTCTCAAAAGGGTGAGGCCTTTGAAAATATAAGTGGCATGTCTCCCCATGCCATGCTACTTTCCCCTAGAGAGGAATTTGTTTCCTCTACACTAGAAATTCCCCAAACTTGTTCAAAGCAAGTTGTAGGTGCACATGGATTGGAGACTCTTGACCGGTCTCTTGGCGCATTCACAGAGGGTGCTTTGCGCGCTCTAACCTGCTGAGGGCACTCCTGTTGACAGAACAACTGTAGTGTCTACTCCTCCAGGAGAGACACGAGGATCGGCTGGAAATCCTTCCTCGACCAACATCCCACAAGTCGAGACAGAAGGTGTCCTTGGAACAAGGACTTAATCTGGCCCATGTGTTGAGCTAGAGGTTACCTCGATAACTTATGTCACAAGGGATGAGTTCCAGTCCTTTGCCACCTCTGTGTTGTGCTCCTTGGAAGAGATAAAACTCAACATGGCCGTGCAGAGCCATCACCTTCTGCATCTGCTCTGGATGAAGTTCGAGCATCCTTAGCAGTATTGAGGGTTGAGTCACTGACGAATGGCTCTCGACTTGACATCCTCGAAGAATTGACGACAAAAAATGCAGAGGCCCTGCAAAGGGTCATAGCATGCATTCAGAGGGATGGAACTTCGACTTCATCTCATGACTCCCAAGCACTCATTCATCTAAATGTACCTGTAGACTACGTCACCTAGTTGGCCATGAATGCTCTGGGTGACAGACTCCTCCAGAAAGTGGCAGATTTCACTTCAGACTTCAACAGCAAAGCCACGAAGGCAGCAGACTCGATACGGCATTCCTTGGCTGCCTTCAATTATCGCACAGACATGGAGATTCAAAGAGTTGGGGATGCCGCATAAGAGATCCTCAAACTTTTTGAGGCAAAGATCAAATATATGCCCCAAGCAGAAGAGCAAAGGCCGAAAAGGAAAATGGAGCCCATTCCATGTGCTGAGGCATCAAAGCGAAGGAGGCTTGACGATGATGAGGACCCAGACCTGTCTGGCTCTCAAGGTCGCCAAGAGGGGGAGAACCAGCCAACAGCTGCTCCAAGTACCATTCCAAGGGTTGCCCCCTCTGCCTCTGCTCCACTCCAACAAGCGTAAGCATTATCAAGGCAGAGATCACAAGATGCGCTAGCACATGTAGAGGCAATAAGGAAAGGGAAGATGCCCATGGCACCCTTAGTAGAAGCAAAAGGGGAAAAGAAACATGAAGAGGATGTGATTCAACTCTTATCTGTACACCTCTCTTCATTCAAAACAAGAAGAGCCTTTGTCATCCTCCATAGAATACAACATGGAGACTGTTGCTCCATCAAGAAGGAGGCGTGATGAAGAAGAAGTGGTGGCAGTCAATGTAGTTGACCCAGAGCTACAATCGGATATTCCAACGGCTGTCCCACTTCAAGAAGTAACTGTCGCTGCCCCACCATCACACCGGAACACACACAGAGCAAAGGTCCATGCTCAAGGGACCAGAGTGGTCTCCTCTGCTCTGAGGTAGGAGGTCCCAGTCAGAGGTCGAAAGCCAGAGGCAGGTAGCAGCCGCAGGCATCAGAGTTCCAAAGAGGGTATTGAACGAGTACAAGATATCAAGGATGACATGGAGGACCTGATAAAGCCTACTCCCCTAGACGAGCCTATCACATATACTGCAGATAGTGAAGATATCTATCAATATCTCTACAGCCTACGGAATGAGACTCCAATCTTAAAAGGTGAATCTACATCCAACGGCTGAAGAGCATATTAGACAGACATTCTTAGACTGTTTCACTCAACCTGCCGCTGCAGTTCATTCAGTACATAGAATCATTAAAGTCTTGGACGTCAAACGACGAACCTTTGGGCACAGCCAGATTGTCTTTCATGAATACAAGGTTGAAAGGTCCCATGGGTAGATCAAATCTTTTACATATTGCGATCTCATTAATCTGAATCCATGGGATATTCTGTCTCTGTACTTCTATGCAGACCATAAGAGGGATAAGGGGATGAAGTATTATTTGGCAAACTCGGCGATTCGGCAGACGATGACGGACCTCCTGGACTTTAATAGCAAATTTGACTTCCAACTAGCTCTGGATATTGGGATTGATCAGCTTAATGTCACTGCACCAAATGAAGAACTAACAGGCATTAATCATTACCCATTATGGACAGTGCTGGTGGAACCAGAGGTCGGGGTGATCTACAGGAATGCGCAAAGAAGGAAGGTGTTCTTCCATGACGATCAGCGTTTAAAGAATTCAGATTCTATGTTGCGCTTCATCAAGGATAATTTAATCAGAAGCAGCGACAACACAACGGGTGCCAAGGAGAGGTGTCACAACATAGTCAGATCCATCGATGGTGTGTTGGAGTTCCATGAACTTCTTAGGAGGTTCATGAAACTCCAACATTTATAAAAGCCTTTCTGTTTGTAAATACAGTGTATTTTTAGTTTTTTTTTTTACAATTTTAAGTTCTATAGTTTCCTTTCATTGTACTGTAAAAATATTATTTAATAAATATAATACAGAGGTTATCTTGCACCTTTGCCTTCGATTACCCTTGTGTACTCATTCCAGTCAGAGTCTGTCTTCTTTACTAGCAGAGTGAAATGCTTCAATTATTGAACATTTTTTCGGTGCAGAGGTTCTGGATATATGAACCATATGTATGGGAGTCCTTAAATTTTGAAATACACCTCCCATCATTAGGACTATGCAGACCCTTTGCAAGTGCATCAAGAGCCTTTGATCGTTCATGCACAGCCTTTGCAGAGTGCATACAGAACATTGGTATGGTGTATACAGAGCTATCATGCAGAATACTCGAAGAGACAAAGCTCTTTTTGAAGAAAACGTCTCATATACAGAGGTGGCATGCTATTCTAAGGAACCATAAATGTTACATGCTAAAAAGTATAAGTTCTTGATGCAAAGTTTTAATTCCAGACACAGAGCCTCTGCACCATACATGCAGAGGAGTCATTCTAGGGATTAAGGTTATCCGAATGCAGAATTCTGTGTTCCAGACTTGCTTCACGCGAATGAAGTCGGCTGACCTTTGAAATCTTCTACTCCAGATTTAGAAGGCTGAACTTTTAACTCTTATTAAAACCATTGGGGAATTAGTCTTCGTCCTTTACCGTCACACTTCTAAGTCTGGAATTGTCGATTTCAAGCAAGTCTTGAAATACATTTTCCAGAGTACCGCTTAGTAGGTACTGCAAACTTACAAGTATGAGAAGGAATCCTTCAGAGTTTTCCAGACTAACTCTGAAACATGTTTCCCATTCGGACCTTATTGCCCAAATCTGGAAAAGGATGCACCCCTTCGGCTGGACCTCCATGTATGAATTTGGAGATATGTACTTGAATACTGTACTCATTCTTCAAATTTCATTCCCAGACTTCCTTTAAGTCTGAAAATTAAAATTCCATACTTCAATATTGAAACCATTCTCTAGATTTTATTTCCAGACTTCCTTAAAAAATATAAGTATGGCAGACTATTCTCAAGTAGCGTATTACTTTTCATAATGATCCATATTTCTTACATAATTCTATTTGATGATTTAAATCTCTCAAATTAAGATGTTTAATACATTTATGTAAGTAGAGGAATATGAAAAAAAACATAAATTAAGGTGAGAATACAGTTAAGTTATTCCAGATTTAGAAGGTTGAACTTCTAACTCTTATTAAAACCGTTGGGGAATTAGTCTTGGTTCCTTATTGTCACACTTTTAAGTCAGGAACTGTCGATTTCAAGTCTGGAAATACATTTTATAGAGTACCATTTAAGAAAAACTGTCATCTTCGAAGTCTGGGGAGCCATTCTTCAGAGTTTATTTCACTAACTCTGAAACATGTTTCCCATTGGGACCTTATTCCTAAATCTAGAAAAGCATGCACTACTTCGACAATACGAACTAGGAAATTTGTAAGGAACCGTCAGACCTCCATGTCTGAAATTAAAGATTTGTACTTACATAGTCTTTATATTTCATGTCCAGACTTCCTTGAAGTCTAAAATTTAAAATCCATACTTGAATACTGAAGTCATTCTCCAGATTTCATTTCCAGACTACCTTCAAAACTATAAGTCTGGCAGGTCATTCTCAAGTAGCGTATTACTTTTCACAAGCATCCATATTTGTTACGTAATTCTATCAGATGATTTAAAACTCTCAAATTAAGATGTGTAATACATTTATGTACACAGAGGAATATGAAAAAAAAAACTATAAAATAAGGTAAGATAGAGCCTATTAATAATGAAAGTACCACACTGTTATTGAAAAGCGAACAACGCTAACCAAACTGTCTACATTGCCTTAATAAATTAATGAATGAACTCCTGTTACTAAAATTGGAGCTATTTACATAATTGATGAATCCTAAGCTAAGTTTCTAAAATAAAACTTGTGATTTATAAGACTAAATCTATCACTGTTTTATTCTTTGCTGGTGTATACTGAATCTTCCACTTTTCTTCAGAGTTTGAACTTCCTGTCCATAAGTATCGGAATGAACTTCTCAATTATTCTTATTATGTACTCAAGCTGAGAGTCAATCTGCCTTCTCATCCACTTTATTAGTTCTTTTAATCTTGGTCATTCTTCTCTTGAAGTTATTTTAGGCTTCCTCAACAGTCTCTTTTCTAATGATATGTCAATCTGTTTCAAGGTGCCAGAGCTGTACTTGGCAATATCATATATCCTGAATAAGAACTTCTCAGTCAGATTCTTGCATATGTATCTTGGAGGATCACACACTATAGTTCATGTGTGAAAGTTTGCTAATTCTCCAAGGTTGATGTCCGGATGCATCAAATATACCCTATCTCTGTTTAGAGTTATGGCCAACTGAAAGTCAGTCATGCCACCCATTAAGGTAGCTCTAAGCATGCCATGAACAACAACAATCAAACCCTTTCTGAACTTGACACCCTTATCTTCGAATGGAGCTAACTTGTAATACAATTGGAGTAGATCATTGTGATTGATGAATATGAAATCAGCCTCTGAGAACTCATACACCCTATTATCTGTTCTCTCAACACTAAAAACTTGGTATACTATACCCTGCCATGTTTCCGACCGCTAAGAAAATGGTGCCAACGTATGCCCCCTTTAGATGGGCACCGCCCATTATAAAAAATGGTCTCATGTGTCCTAGAAACGATCGAATCTGCAGATGAACGAGGTTAAAAATATAAACTTTAGAACATAAAATTATGACAATAATTCAAAAATATGACAAAAATTGTTACCGAACAACCGAGTGTGACAAACAACATGTCGAATCGTCCAAGTCCATCAACAACGATCTCTATCACAGTCCCCGGATTTGGTAGCTTCAAATTGTGACAATAAACCAAGAGTAGGTTAAATGACGATTCAGGGCTCCCCTTCAACAGTTGCAAGACATACATCTTTGCTCGCCATGCTTGGTTGTAGGAGATGCTAATATTGAAACGTTGGTTCACATTTTCCATGATTTCTTTACCATGGTACACTCTCCTACAATCCTCTAAACTTCCTGCCAATATATGACCCAAAACCTTTTTATTCGCATTACGGTGGTTTGAGTGGACTTGGGACCTTGAACATGTGTGTTCATTATGGAGCTTCCGTACCTGAAACATACTGGTACCATCGATGGAGACATCCATTAAACGCCAATCACAGTCCGAATCAGAGTGACACACCGCCTCGTACCGGTGTTTAGATGATTTCTTTACCTTGATCTGAAAGTTTTCATAAACGCACTTTAATCCCAATACGAGTTTCAGTGCTTCCTTTGAGTCAAAGGTCTGGAGAACTTTGACATGGGATGTAGGCTGGTAGGAAATGTTTCCCTGTCAACTTTTGATAACAGGGTCTGGACAAGGTATTGAGTTGGGCATACCCCAAAAACTATTCCTTACCGGTTGGATTTCTTCAGCATCGGAGTTATTGTCTTCAGGTATATTCAAAATTTCAGCAGCAACAGAAACATCTTCAGGCATATCTACTTCCCACAAAGGTTTTGACCGTTCAGGAGACTGGATCAAGTACGGGTTGGGAGACTGTATCAGGGACATGTTCAAATCTTGAACCAAATAACAGTCAGGTTGAACAACATTTTTTGGTTCAAAATATGAATTTCCAGCAGCACCACCGGGGAAGAAGGTGATTGGATTTTTACCTCTGCCACCACTGGGGAAGAAAGTGCTTTGATTTCCAACAGTACCACAACCGGTGGGGAAGAGTGTGCTTGGACCATATGGGTTTGCACCACTACCGTCGGGGAAGAGTGTGCTTGGATGTCCACAGCTGACACCACCGGGGTAAAAAGTGTTTGGACCGCCCGAATTTGCACTTGATGGATTTCCACCATAACTACCATCGTCGACCACAAAGAGTGTCAACATTTCTGGTAAACTTTGATGAATGGCGTTCTGGAACATTACCACATTGTCATCTTCGATTAACTGATACAATATTTGTAATGAATTCATTTTTATAAAATAAAATGAAAGGAGCACGTAAACTTAACTTTTTCGTGACACGTTTAACGACACCAGAATACATTATTGGCGAAGGCAAACGTAATACACATGCGGGAGAACTTAACGGAAGGTACTCTAACACACCATTTATCTCTTGGAATGAACTGCCACTTCGAAGATACACGAAAACATCATCACTTTGACGTAATTTTATGTTTTGTGATGGTTGATTGTGTTTAATGGATTAAGGTAAGGATTAAGGATTGTGATGATTTATTGTGTTGAAAGGTTAAGGGTTGTGAGAGTAGAATATATGAGAAGAGAAATGAAAGAGGAGGTGTAAAAAATAATGAAATAGAAGGTTGGTATTTATAATGAAATTTGTTACACTAAAAGAAGAAATAAGATTCAACATAAAATATCTTATTTTTGTCCACCAAATCAGATACAAATAATTTTTTTGTCTCCACAATTATTAGGGAAAATCAACATTTCTTATAAGAAAAATATAACATGATTCGTTGCTTAGTTTATGCGTTTAAAAAAATCTTCATGTACAATCGTATTTTTATAAGGTTTACGGGTTGTCAGAGTAGAAGTAGTTTTATTTTATATAATAAAATTATTACATTTGGTCCTAAAAAGGTAAAAAAACAGTTCAGATATCGTCTCCTTTTTATTAAAAACACCCCTTAATCGATATTAAAAAAATAAAAAAAAATAAAAAAATATTTAAAGGCTGGATCGCCCCTGGGGGGCGATCGCCCCCAGGGGTAGATCCACGCAAATTGAGGCATGTAACCTCTTGTACCCTAAAAGGAGCCATGTGGAACCCACCAAAATATTTTTTAATCTTATTTTTTGTACTTTTTTGTATCTTTTAAAGGGGATCGCCCCCAGGGGCGATTGGTGTTCTTATTTTGGTAATTTTGCTTAGAATTAGCTATTTTGTTAATATATAAGGTATAAATTGGTTAGTTTGGTGATTTTCCTCCTATGAAATTGTGATAACTTGAGAACTTGTGGATCATTTGTTATTTCATATGATTTTTTCCATCTAAAACTGAGATTTAGAATATTGATTAACATATATTTGTTTAAAAATATGTTTATTTCATCTATATTTATTTCACAGTGTGAGTATTTATTTCACAATGTGAATCTTTTTTATGTGTTAGTGAAATAAAAACATAAATCCTACAAATGTCAGTCTAACTTGGGTAAAACAAAGCAATAATACGAAGTTACAACATAAACCTTTAACTAAATTGAAAAAATAAATAGCAATTATACAAAGTTACAACATAAACCTTTAACTGTGAACGTGAACTAAATTGAAAAATAAATTGAAGGAATTAGATTTACCTGATTATAATTCTAAGATCACCGATTCCAACATTAAGGGAGTGCAAGATCAGAGCCATGAGATCTTAGGTTTGTGATAATAAAACAACTCTATAGAAACATCTTCCATGTCATAATTCATATGAAATAAAGTTTATTATTCCCTGTCTATAAATATCAAAATTTTGATGCCTAATACCCCATAGATCGTTCGAACTGTATAGGAACAATAATCAATTTTAGCTCGAATGGTTTGTAGTGGAACCCTACCCTCTCTGATTCATTCAACATGCGCAATTTCTTTTCCGTCAATACGTCCTGCAATTTGCACTTGAATTCCTTTTGTATMTGCTTGTTCAGTTAATTCTATAGCCTTTTTCATTGCTTTGCGAAAAGAAACTCTATTTTTTAATTGGCCAGCTATAAATTCTGCAAGAATATTAGGGTTTCCATAAGGCTTTTCAATTCGTGTGATAGCAATGTTAAGTTTTCTATTTACAGAATTAAATTCTTTTTGTAAATTCATCTGTAATTCTTCGACTCCTCGGGGTCGGCTTTCAATTAATATTTTTGGAAATCCCATATATGATTTGGAGCAGGTCGACTCTTTTTTTGAATCTTGTTCATGTTTTTTTGCATTTTGGTTTTTGTGACTATCTAATAGAGTCGTAATCTATATATTCATCTAAGGATATATCTTTCATTACAATAGTTATATGGAAAGTAGGTTTTGTATCGGATAACTACGCCCTCGAGCTCGAGGTTTTAATCTCTTAACAGTAGTACCCTCATTGACTTCGGCTTTATTAATGACTAAATTTGTTTCATTCGAACCCATATTTAAACTAGCATTTGTTGCCGTAGAATAAACTAATTTAAAAATGGGATAACATGCTCGATAAGGCATGAGTTCTAATATAATAAGAGTTTCTTCGTAGGAACGTCCACGAATTTGATCAATTACTCTTCGCACTTTGTGAGCAGACATAGATATATTCGGCCACGATTTCCCTTCTTTTGCAATCAGTTTCGCTACAGCACCCGCTGCTCTAGCTAATTTTCCACCCTTTCCAAGTGTGATTTCTGTGTTATATATGGTCGTGCCTAAGGTCATATCGGTTGAAGTAGATTCTTCTTTTTTATCAACCAAAATCCCTTCCCAACTCTACAAGCTTCTTCCAAAGCATACGACTTTCTGGATGTAGATGGTGATATCTATACAGATGGATCTTAGTACCACATGGGTGGATATACCACATCAATTTGTTATGTATGGATGATGACATTTCATTGATATAAAGCTAATTCCAATAGACTTATTGGAGGGTCCCATTGGCGTGCATCCAGTAGGAATTGGACCTACGAATTCGCCAATTATGAGTTAGGTGCTTTTTACCATTGCTTAGCGGGTCATAGTGAATGACCAAATTTCAATTCAAATGGAATCTTTCAATTAAAGCAATGAGATGCTTAAAGGGAATTCTTTTAGTTCTAATAAAACATGAGGAATTTAATGACAGGATATGAATTAAAGTTCTGGATTTTAGAATTGAGAGGGATCAAGAATTCTCACTATTTCTTAGATTCCTAGACCTAATTCAATTTAGAGTGATCTTTCATTCACATTTTTTCCACCAAGAATGTTTTATAAAACTTTTTGACTCCCGAATTTGGAGTATCCTACTTTCACACAATCCACAGGGTTCAAAAATTGTAAGATATTTAATGAAACCGTCGTTGGAATTGAGATATTATTCAAAGTGAAAGATCTCAAATATCCGTTGGGTCTTCCAATATCAATAGGATGATTGTTTCGCTCCTGTATCTTCCAAAAGGAAAAAAGATCTATGAGAGTTCTTTCCTGAATCTGAAAGAGGGTACTTGGGTTCTCCCAATAACTAAAAAGTGTAGCATGCCTGTATCTAAGTGGGCTTCGCGGTGGTGGAGGGACTGGATCAGAAAAAAGAGGGATTCTAGTTGTAAGATATCTAATGAAACCGTCGCTAGATTTGTTATCTCATGTCAGTTTTTCGTGAAAAAAAAATACCAATTGAAGTGGAGGGTTTTTTCAAACAACAGTGGGCTATTTCTTTGCAAAATTGTGCTCGATTTCATATGTCGCAATTCCGCCAAGATCTCTTCGTTAATTGGGTTGAAACAACCCTAACCTAATTCCGACCCAAATAAATACGATTTGGTATAATCTTGAATCAACTATGTGTCGTATTACCTCGGGTTTATTTTTTTTTTAGTTTTTTCCATCCATAAATCGATTTGATTCCCTAGAAAAATGGGTTTAGACAATCATACTTGAAAAATTGGACGGAGGATCGGGCTGGACCGCTAAAGATAATAGGCGGGCTTGGGCAATGAGAAAAAGAGTTCGAACAAGCTCGTCCGACCCGTTATATTATTATAGTTGATTAAAAATTTACTGCTTTTTATTAAAAAGATTTAGAAGTGGCTTTGAGTTGGATTCCCTTTACTGAGTACTTAACCTCACCCAAATATATATACTATATGATATGTTATATTGTACGTCTTGAATCTCGATCTTGAAATATTTGGTGGATAAATATTTTGCTATTTTTATTCATACAGTATGTACATTATTATATTTTACGTCCTATTTTATGCTCAAAAGTACTTATGTAATTTAAATGATTTCACATAACTTATGATTATATATAAATTTTATTTTTTTTAAATGTAAAAAGAAGCCCGTTAACCCGTGGATAAGTCCAGTCTGTTTATATGAAGGGTACGGGCAAGTCCATAAGCCCACATATGATCAAGTTTCTATCTAACTCCAATAGATCCAATCCAACATGATCCATAAAAGATTTTGGTGATGATGATCCATATGTTTGATTAATTATACATAAGATGGTCATCCACAAGCAAAATGATACTCATGTTCATGTTACAAACTAATCGTTACAACAAGCTGTGATTTCTTTTTATTTTGGATCATTGCATCGATCTATTCAAACACGCACAAGTTCGATTTTATGAACCGTTGGGACATCGGTTTTGAATGACATAGCAACAACATTATCATCGATACCAGCTATGAAAACAGACTTTGGCACCAAAAGCAGGCAGCATTCGCACTTCCAAAAGTGGAAATCGCGATTGCCGATTCTTTATGGTTCCTGTTGTACTAAAAATGAACAAATCCTTTCATGATAGTAGATGAACTTCATGATAGTAAAAGAATAGGACTAGTAGGTGATTTCATGATAGTAATCTTTAAAATTGATAATCTAACTGTTTATATGAACTGTTTTAGGGTTCCTGTTTGAGTATTATATATATATATATATATATATATATATATATATAGGTTGTAGATGACTACAATTGTTGTTATTGATGCTTTAAGTTCTTAGTTCTTATATCATGACCTCCCAAGAGAACAAGAAAATGGATATACGAATTGTTATTCACAACATTCTCAAGTGTATTCTAGATATCATACCAAAGAATGTATAGATGTTTGAGTTTTCGATAATATATCACATATGCAGGTGCAATCGAGCTTCTAAATGGCATGAGGTGTGGCGTGACATCAATATCAATCCACAAGTCTTACGAGTTACGGCAAGGCCATGGTGTTTTCCAAAGAGTAGCTTAAGGCGACATATCTATATATGTGTGTGTGTGTTTATGTTAGTGTCTTGAACAATAATGATTAAGTTATTAACAATTTAAAAATTCATATAAAACGATAAACAAAAGAAGAACAATGAATTGATAATTTGATATCAAATATACAGAGTTTACAAAAATTATATCAAATGCATAAAGTAAGTCATTGTTTATAATCCATGTTTGGTGATTAAACAACAAAATCAAAGTAATGAAATCAAAGAACAACAAATGAAAGTAATCGAACAATATTTTCCGTATGTTGAGAAGTAATTTACGGATTTTTTTTATCTTTTTACCCATTTTATTGATAAGTATTTGACCCGTATAAACTATAAAGTTATATTTATATTTACTCCCATTCAAGTTTTAAAAATTGCAAATTTCCTCTCACGCCTTATAACATCATAACGTGCCATGACGGAGCTCCATGTCTTATATCCACGCCAAGGGGTTAACATGGCGACAAAGTTGCGCCATGACGGCTCCAATTCGTGTATTTTAGAACATTAATTGGGTGTAATTAAAGAAGGAAATGACATATAAACAACCACAAATATGAAAATATATCGAAGAAGCTCATCTTGTTTGGCTGTCCAACATTGTTTTGATCAACAAGAAAGAGACAAATCCAAGGCTTCTTGTTTTTTATTTCTTTGTCTAAACCTAAAAGCATGGATCAAAATTTAAATTACCAAAAATTCAAAGTTCAAACCATCATTTTTGTTTAACCGATAAACTACAACAAAATCGGATTAAAATGTTCAAATATTGTGATAACCGGGTTTTGAGGTTATGCACTTGAGGTAATCCTTATATGATTATTATTTGATTATATGAATATATGCATATTTATGTATGAGAAAATATGTATGCATGAGATTGATAATATGCATACGTGTATGCATGACTTATATCGTTAGCATGCATAAAGTTTTGAAATATGCATGTATGTGTGCATAAATTATAATTAGGGAGGTGTGTGTACGTATGTGCAAGATATTTGTGGAAGAAGAGTTTAATATTTATATTTCTTCAACACCGCCTCTTTTAGATAAGATAAGAAGAAGTAAATATTTTATCATTCTTTTCTCCCAAACCGCCTCTGCTGAATATAAAAAGAAAGTTCTCTTTTTGAGGGTTATCTTCAAGAAAAAAAGAAAACAGTGAGAGAAAAAGGTGTGCATTTTTCTTCTAAAAATTCAGAAATTGGAAATTGGGGTTTGAAGTTGAAACAGTTTCTCTTGTTGTTTCTTTTGTGTATAAGGTGAGTTTTTGTTTTAAATATCCAGCCTTTAAACTTGTTGAGGTTTCTGATTTTTATGTGGAACTGTTGATATTATTGTGCAGTTGGTGTTTATTTATTTTATAAAGATTTTAAGATTTGGAAGAACCTGAAATTGAACAGTGTTGTCCGATAAGAATATGTTGTTTGATCAAAGTTTTATCCACTAAAAAGTGGTTTCCGGACGGTATTGTCCGATGAGAATATGTTTAAACCATTTGGGATTAAAAAAGTATTTTTGTATCTTTCAAATGAGGTTATAAATCTGGAAAAGATACTGTTTGGGTTTTCTTTCAAGAACGGTTGTGACTTCAGTCTGTTTTGATTTGAAACAAATGTTTCTACGGGACGGTTGTGACTTTGGTCTGTTCGGTACGAAACTATTTTGAGAATGTTTCTACAGGACGGTTGTAACTTCGGTTTGTTCCGCTATGAAACTAAATGAGTTTTCAATGTTTCTACGGGACGGCTGTGACTTCAGTCTGTTCCGGTATGAAACCATATTAGGCCATTATTGGCTAAAACTACAAATGATGTTATTCAGGACAGTTGTGACTTCGGTGTGTTCTGATTTGAAATTCTGTTTTCACGGGACGGTTGTGACTTTGGTTTATTCCAATACAAAACTCTTCATCTATAGATTTGAGTAGAAAATAAGGGTGACATATTAAGGAGAGATGTACCATGGGATAAGGGTGGCATTTGGATAACTCTGGTTGCTATATCAACAAGAGATAATAGCTTTGGGTTAACATTTCTTTGTGACTTGGGAACTTAGAGATATTGCTTTTATTGAAATAATGACATAGATGTTATTGAGAAGGGTAAAATCGACTCATAGCCAGAGGCATTATTTGCCTATGATTTCAAATGATTTTAATGAAATTAGAGTATTCAGTTTTATATTTGATCGAGAAAAACAAGTATTTGATTGGAACCAGAAGAGCTCTGGTTGGTCAGTAGCATAAACAAGAGAGCTTCTGGTTGCATGAGAAATCTTTTCAAGTATGTTCTCGGAACCAAAGGGGCTCTAGTAGGTCTTTAGAACAGACCAGAGGGTCTTTGGATATACAGGAAATTTCTTAAGTGTTTTCGGGAATATTGTAATCCAGGGGCTCTGTATGTGCTATACGGAGGCTCTGTATCGAGGAGTTGGTCATGCAACTAGTTTTAAGTGTTTTCGAGAATTTTGTGATTCAAAGGCTCTGTATGTGCTATACAGAGGTTATGTTTCATAAGTTGGTTACGCGTTTAGTCTTTCAAGTGTTTTCAAAATTTACATGACCCAGATGCTCTGTGTGTACTATACAGAGGCTTTGTATCATGAAACTTGTATTTTTAAGTGTTGTGACCGATTTCTGTTTCCATGAGTGCAGTCTTAACTCTGTATTTGAATATGGTGTCCGAGCTCTGCGTCTGAGCTCTGTCTTTTGAAACTTAACTTATTATATTTTCTTTCAAACATTTTAAATATCTTTTTATAAAATAAAACAGAGAACCAGAGGAGCTCTAGTTATGTTTTAGTAATCCTTTTCTTAAAACTTCTATTCTGGTCTATTTGGACCAGAGACCCTCTGGATACCAGAGACTCTGATTATCCAGAGGGTCTTTGTCAAGAAAGAAGCCTTAGTCATTTTTAGAGTATGAATCTAGAAGCTCTGGTTGGTAGGACCAGAGGCTCTGGCTAATTGGAGGAGATGGTTTATAAAAGTACTCAGTCCTTTAGAGACAGAGGAGCTCTAGACTTTAGTAACAAGAGGGGCGCTGGTCCTTAAGAGCCGGGGGAGCTCTGACCAGTTGAGCCAGAGGAGTTTTTCATCTCTGTATTTTGTAATTAATGTAGATTTCGAGGAGTGTATATATCTGTATATGTGAGAAGATGATTTTAAAGCTTTGGTGATCTTCACCCTATAATTGCAAAGAAAGGGTTATCTCACTAGACCTTTCGGTCTAATCTCGTTTTGTGTTTTAAATATGCATTGCAGAACCAACAGAGTCTCGGGATGTTAAGGGGAAGGAAAAAATATGATTATTTTTCTTATGTGCTTATCGGCTATGTTTTGAAGATACCTGTAGACATACATGTGATAGTACAGGGTTTTCTTTTGGAATAATTTTCAGTTGTAGATTCTATAAATATAGAAACCTTGTACAAGTGGGACCAATGTGGTGTAATATGTATTTCATTGATATGAAATATATACTATATGCAATTATGGAGTATGAGGTATCTAACAAATATTATAACAAATTATGTTTTAGAACATAAACTTATGTGAATAAACAATTGTACGTCTTATATTAAAAGTATTACAATGGAAAATTATGACGTATTTATATATGTTAACAAGTTTTTTATATTTTTTTTAAATAAAGCATTAAATTATTTTATAAATATTTTTTCAAATAAAATCATATAAGTAGATTAATCGAACATTTATTCCAAAATTGTACTAAGACACCCAAAAACGTTCCGTCAACAAAAACAACTTTTTATTTACCATAAAATGCACAATTGATTCGTGTTATAAGTTATAAACTAAAACATTAGAAAATTGTATACTACAATATTGAGAGATATATATATATATATATATATATATATATAGGGTGGTTCAAATACTAACCCAATATTTTGTGCAAACTTTGCTAACCCACATCAACCAATAATGTTGCATCTTTGGGTTTGGTTAAAATGTAACTTATATATTAATGATAAGGGTATTTAGGTCAT
>NC_037541.1:8275699-8287669 GCF_001531365.2 Cynara cardunculus var. scolymus
TATATATATATATATATATATATATATATATATATATATATATATATTGGGTCATTTAAAACCGATTTAATTAATTTGTTTTAGCGTTAAAATTAATTATACAAGCGTAAAGCATATCCTAATTGGTTACCTTGAATTTTTCATTCTTTAGACCGTATAAATACGTTTGCTCTGCAATTAATTTAAGGGCAAGACATCTATAGCTTTCTAGTTTTAAAGATGGCATCAAAGCTTCAACTTTTCTTCCTACTTGCAGTTTCATGCGCCACTCTGCAAATATCAGTGGCTGGAGATCCAGACATTCTCTCAGACTTCATTGCACCACCATTTACAGGTCTGCCGCAGACGGAAACTTTTTCACTTTCACAGGAATGCGATCGCTTGTGGGTACGCCATTTCCGACAACTTTTAAGGTATTGAAAGCAACCATGGCTGAGTTCCCAGCTTTTAACAGTCAGAGCGTTTCTTATGCTGTACTCCAGTTCCCTAACGGCACGGTTAACCCACCGCACACCCATCCGCGGGATTCCGAGCTCTTGTTTGTTCTCATGGGTTCTTTGGAAGTTGGGTCTATTGACACTACTAACAAGCTGTTTATTCAGACACTATAACAAGGTGACATATTTGTGTTCCCAAAAGGGTGCGTTTGGTGCGCAGACAGGACAGGACAGGACAGGACAGGACAGGACAGGACAGCTGTTCAGTGTTTGGTAAGACAGGACAGGACTGGACTGGTTAAAATGACCGATTTACCCTTAACGTTATTTTGCATCTATACTAAGTTAAAATACAGGCAAATAACAAACATTCTATATGCTAATGATCAAGAGATGCGAATCGGATGCAAGACAGCAGAACCCAATCGAAATCGAAGAACCCAATCGAAATTGAAAGATACAACCAAAATTAATACAAGATGCAAGACAGCAGAACCCAATCGAAATCGAAGAACCCAATCGAAATCGAAGAACCCATTTGCTTCATATGTATCGATTAAAACGAAGAACACAATTGAAATCGAAGAACCCATTGCCCTTACTATGTGCATCTGATCAACAATCCAATCAATCGAACACGATTCAATCCTCGATTTCTACTAATTTACATAAGCACCAGAAGTAACTATATATATATATATATACACTATTCTCAATCCTCGATTTCCACCGATTTACAGAGAACGGATTAGGGAACAGTCGCGATTAGGGATTTGAGGCGATGAAAAGGGTTATGGAGAGAAGAGAAGCAACAGTCGCGATGATGTCGCCGTCGATGGGGAGCTCGCCGTCTGTCGGTTGGAGCTCGTCGGACGTCGATTGGAGCTCGGCGCCAACAGATGTCGCCGTCGATGGACAGGACAGCGATGGAGATGGAGGCGAGGGTCCTTTATCCAGTCGGGTGAGAAAAGGGGTAAAGAGGGAAAAAGATTTGAGTTCCACTTAGTTCCAGGGGTGTAGGTGGAACACGTGTGTCCAAGGTTTGTCCAAGTTAGTTCTAGTTAGTTCCATATTCAGCCACGCCAAACGTAGGACAAATCTGTTCTGTTCTGTCCTGTCCCACTCTGTCCAGCGTACCAAACGCACCCAAAGAGACTTGTTCACTTTCAGTTTAACAGCAATGCCAAGGATCCAGCTTTCGCTCTTTCGGCCTTTGGCAGTGCGAGCCCAGGGACTGTTTCGGTTCCGAATTCGGTTTTCAATACGACTGTCGATGATCAAGTGTTGGCGTTGTCCTTCAAAACAGATATTGCTACCATACCATCGAAAGGAAACGTGGGTTAGGGGCTGTTTGTTATTGGCTTAATTGGCTTAATGACCTATATAGCTTATTCGGTGACATATATAAATTAGGGGTGTTCAAAAAAACCGTTGGACCGCCCAAACCGGCCGAACCAAGTCAAATCGGACCGTTTTTGGCGGTTTGAGCGGTCTGGTGGTCCGGTCTGGTTTGAAAAATAGCAAAACCGGGCGGTCCGGTCCGGTCTGCGGTTTGGAACCTTTTTTGGGCGGTTTGGACCAAACCGACCGCCAAATATATATATATATATATATATATATATATATGTATATATATGTATATATATATATATGTATATGTATATATATGTATATGTATATATATGTATATATTTATATGTATATATATGTATATATATATGTATATATATTAATATTAGCAAGCCCAACTTTTTTAACTTATTGGCTACGACCCAAATATATCACTAAGTCTAACATCTAACATAATCAAAATCGACGACTAAAACCATTAAACCATTGAACATATCGACACATTTGATATTGACGATCTCCAAATTTTGAAATCGCTCAAGAACTCCATCAATCTATTGATTTTTCTAATCCATGGTTTGATTTCGGCAAACATCATCAAGACATCAACCAAGTGATTCAACCAACTTAGATTTGACTTCTATTTTGTTTGGTCAAGAACTTAAGACTCAAGAATTGAACCATTGAAGGTTGTGAAGTCGTGGATTTTGTTACTCAATATTCGCAGTAGAGTTGTAACTTTGTTAATTTGTTTGTTTTCTAATATGTTTTATATTTATTTGTTTGTACTTTGGATTGCTTCGACTTTGTACTCAAGAGCTGCTTAATTATTACATTTATTTGTTTAGATATTTTGTTTTATTAAAATGAATATTTAATCTGAAATTCTAAATTATATATGTTTTTTAAGTTTAATATTTAAAGTCCATTAAAGGCCTAAACCGCAAAAACCGGTCAGACCAGACCGCCTTTTCGTGGTCTGGTTTGACCGGTCTGAGCACTTGATGTCAAACCGCTCGGTTTGAAATTTTTATAAACCGCCATTACGGTTTGGTTTGTGGTTTGAGGGGTTAAACCGCCCAAACCGGACCGCAAACACCCCTAATATAAATTTGTTTGGTTTGTGCTTATTTAGTAAGTAAAATGCTTAATGTCCAATGGATTTAGCCAGATGGGATCTAACATTCTTGTTGAATTTTATTGCCAACCGAATCCAATTCTACTCAATGGAATAAGAGTGGATCCATCTAATATTTCAATACAATTTTACTTTCAATTAATACACTACGTGAGCCGGTTAATTATTTACATAGTTTTAGTAATTTTCTTGTAAAATATTATGTATAAATATCAAATAGGGAAAATTGCATTAAAATGAAACCAATTTTCACCTAATTCTTATTTTTGGGAACCAACTTTTAAAATCGTCTTGGGAAACCAACTTGCATCTGATTTATATTTTGGGAACCAACTTTCAAAATCGTCATTTTGGGAAACCAACTTGCACCTGATTCCTATTTTGGGGAACCAACTTGCAAAATAATTATAAAAAAATAACTAAAATTCATTTTTTTCCAAAAATTAATGCAATAAAATCTATTTTTTATTTTAAATCTCATTTTTTAATTCAGATATCAAATTGAACATTTAAAAAAAAAATCTAAATTACCACAATAAAAATTGTTTTTACTAATGCAAAAAAAATCAATTTAATAGAAAAAAATTAATTGATGCAATAAAAAATAAATATTAAATATCAGATTCAAGATTTTTATATCTAACCAATTGCATCAATTAATTTTTTTCTATTAAATTGATTTTTTTGCATTGGTAAAAAACAATTTTTATTGTGGTAATTTGGATTTTTTTTTTAAATGTTCAATTTGATATCTGAATTAAAAAAAACGAGATTTGAAATGAAAAATAGATTTTATTGCATTAATTTTTGAAAAAAATCACATTTTAGTTATTTTTCTATAATTATTTTGTAAGTTGGTTCACCAAAAATAGGAATCAGGTGCAAGTTGGTTCCCCAAAATGACGATTTTAAAAGTTGATTCTCCAAAATAAGAATTAGGTGAAAGTTGGTTCCATTTTGATGCAATTTTTCCTATCAAATATTATAAGATATTATTAATTTTGTATATCTATAAATGGAAGGGTGATAAGATTTAAGAACTATTGGAATTCGAAACCCACAAACTAGAAACACGTTTACAAACTGTCAAATACTTGATTCTAATCAGCTTGAAAACCCAGATTTGATCTTATGAACGGTAGGCATAGCAACATCTGTTTTGAAAGACAACGCCATTACTTGATCGTTGATAGTCGTATTGAAAACCGAATTCGGAACCGAACCAGTCCCTGGGCTCGCACTGCCAAAGGCCGAAAGAGCGAAAGCTGGATCCTTGGCATTGCTGTTAAATTGAAAGTGAACAAGTCCCTTTGGGAACACAAATATGTCACCTTGTTATAGTGTCTGAATAAACAGCTTGTTAGTAGTGTCAATAGACCCAACTTCCAAAGAACCCATGAGAACAAACAAGAGCTCGGAAGACCGTGGATGCGTGTGCAGTGGGTTAATCGTGCCGTTAGGGAACTGGAGTACAGCATAAGAAAAGCTCTGACCGTTAAGAGCTGGGAACTCAGCCATGGTTGCGTTCAATACCTTAAAAAGTTGTCGGGAATGGTGCATCAACAAGTGATCGCTATAAGACTTAACTTGATTTATGAACAGATTAACACATCAAAATTGAATTGCGGCTTATCAATTATGAACAGGAAATGAGCGTACCTTGTGCGATAGAAGTAGAAGTGTTCAGATTGTTGTTTTGATCATCATCCATACTGTTTCAAGATCCACCCTTAACTCCTTACCATTGATGGTTCTTGGCAATTGATAGGAATCTTCTATGTTCTTGAGAGAGTTGAATGAATTTTTGGCGCCCAAATCAGTATATATAACAGAAGTGAGAAGGGGTTTCTTACCATCAAAGAAAACGGGTAACCTTTATTAACCAAGTGGTATATATATATGTGTGTCGTATACATATATATATGCGTGATATATCCATATAAATCAATTGTTATTATTCAATTAATCTTGTTCTCAAGACGAGCATATATATATATATATATATATATGCTACAATCTCCCACTGAACAAGATGACAACTTGATAATAACAATCAACTGAATTGTGCAATCGATTTATATAACCACATCAGATTCTTAATCACAGAAAATGTTGAAACGGAACAGAGGATCATGGAAGTTTATTGATCAATTACATTGTGCAGGCTTTCATGGTCACATTGATCCAATCTCAACATCATATTTATACCTACTCTGCCCTTCTCAACCATCTACAGCTCAAAGTAAGGTTCCGCAAATCCCTGAATTGCCTGGCTTCATAAAAGTACTTTTGCAAATATATGTGAACATCTGAATTTGTACAAGCTCAGTTTATATAATCAGCTAGCATTATAAATAAATCACATATATCAGCATACATTAAATGAATACATGTTACAAGAAAATACAACTTATAATTTACATTATTTCATTCTTCAATTATTAAGGGAATCTGTCATTCCCATGGCTTTGACATGGCTTTTGAAACTTTCAACTGGAAGTGCCTTTGTGAAAGGGTCTGCCAGTTGTTCCCTTGTTCCTATCTTCAAAACTTCAATTTCCTTGTCCCTGACATTCTCCCTTACGGCAAAGTAYTTCACATCTATATTCCTAGAACCACTGCTTCTTTTGTTGTTCTTAGTGAAAAATACTGCAGCAGCATTATCACAGTGCATTGTAAGGGGTCTTTGTATTGAATCTACAATTTTCAATCCAACGATGAAGTTCTTGAGCCAAATGGCATGAGATGTAGCATCATAGATAGCTATGTATTCTGCTTGAAATGTAGAAGTAGCAGTCAAAGATTGTTTGCTTGTTTCCATGAAATTGCACCCCCTCCCAATATAAAGACATAACCTGAAGTAGACTTAAGATCATCGTGGTCTTGCTTATATGAAGCATCTGTGTAGCATTCTACTTTCAGCTCCTTATCAGATCCTTCATATGTCAACATGTAGTCCATAGTTCCTTTCAGGTACCTTAGTACCTTCTTTCCGGCAACCCAATGTGCATGACCCGCATTGGATTGAAATCTGGACAACATGTTTACTGCGAAGGCTATGTCAGGCCTAGTGCATACTTGTGCATACATCAAGCTTCCAACTAGCCTTGCATAGGGTATTTTGACCATTTCATTCCTTTCAAGTGAATTACCAGGACACTGTCCTTTATGTAACCTATCACCCTTTGAAATTGGAGCTTCGCCTCTTTTGCAATTTTCCATGCCAAATCTCTTTAATACCTTTTTCAATGTAACCCTTTTGAGAAATCCTAGAGTTCTCATTCGTCTATTTCTGATTATCTCAATTCCCAATACATAGTTTGCTTCACCCATATCCTTCATGTCAAAACTTTTCATAAGAAAAGCTTTTGTAGATTGTAAAAGATTTTTGCTATTTGTTGCCAATAGTATATCATCTACATATAGTATAAGAAATATGAAGTTACTCCCACTGGTTTTTGAGTATATGCATTCATCTAATTTGTTTTCCTCAAAGCCAAAATTGTTCATAACAGCATCAAATTTCTTATACCATTGTCTCGATGCCTGTTTCAAGCCATAAATGGATTTGTTCAATTTACAAACTTTATTGTTATTCAATSCAAATCCTTCTGGTTGGCACATATGGATTTCTTCTTCCAGATCTCCATTCAAGAAAGCTATTTTTACATCCATTTGATGTAGTTCCAAATCAAAGTGTGCTACAATGGCCATTATGACTCTAAATGCATCTTTTGTTGAGACAGGTGAAAATGTCTCATTGTAGTTGATGCATTCCTTTTGATTATAACCTTTAGCCACTAATCTTGCCTTATATCTGTCAACCTTTCCAGTTGCATCTCTTTTGGTCTTAAATACCCATTTACACCYTATAGGTTTTATGGAGTTTGATCTATCAATAAGATCCCATACTTTATTGCTTGACATACTAGCCAATTCATCCTCCATGGCTTTCATCCATTTATCCTTATTTGGTGATTCCATGGCTTCCTTAAWATTAATTRGGTCATCARCATCACCTAGATCAAATTCCATTTCTGTCAGGTAAACATGGTAATCATCAGGTATTGCAGACCTTCTTTCTCTTGTGGACCTTCTTAGAGTATTAGTGTTTGATACTGTAGTAGTTGGTTGTTCTAGGATGGGTTCAAGTATAGGTTCATTCTCAAGTACATGTTCTTGATCATGTGAGAGCTCATGTGTTGACTCTAAGGGTTGGTCCTCAGTCACATTATCAGCATCATTTAATGTACTGCTTCTTACTATGGGTATGTGTTGTGAGATCAAATTCTCATTTTCATGTATTAAAGGTAATTCCTCTTCATGGTATGTCATCCAATTATCTACATCATGTGAGGTTTGGGAAGAACTTCCCACATCATCATCTTCATTGAACATTTCATCATGAAACACAACTTTGTTAGTTTCAAAKATCCTTTGTCCTCTTCCAGGGTTATAGAATTTATAACCTTTGGATTTTTCTGAATATCCAATGAAGAAGGCAGAGTGTGATCTTGAATCTAACTTACTTAGTTTTTCAACATGATACTCCCTAGTTTCTGCCTTAATCTTGAATCTAACTTACTTAGTTTTTCAACATGATACTCCCTAGTTTCTGCCTTACATCCCCACACATGAAGGTGATTTAGACTAGGCTTGTATCCATTCCATAATTCAAAAGGTGTGCCATTAACTGCCTTGGTTGGGGTTCTATTGCAGATATAGTTTGCCATCTTTAATGCTTCTCCCCAGAGAAACTTTGGTAAACTAGATCTTGCAAACATACTCCTAACCATGTCCATCAGGGTCCTATTCTTCCTTTCAGATACTCCATTTTGCGTAGGAGTATATGGAGTTGTGTACTCAGCTTTAATGCCAACTTGTTCCAAATAAATGGCAAAAGGTCCCTTATGCTGGCCCTTTTCAGAGTATTTTCCAAAATACTCTCCTCCTCTATCTGATCTGACTACTTTGATTGTTTTCTCAGTTTGCCTTTCAACTTCTGTTTTAAAGCTTATGAAACATTCCAAAGCTTGTGATTTTTCAGCCATTAAAAATACATGGCAGAATCTAGAAAAGTCATCAATGAATGTAATAAAATACTCCCTTGTCCATTGAAACTCATTCTGATCAGCTTATTCATGAGGTAGCCTGTTTCGGCTTTGTCAAAAACTTTATACTTATCGGCAATTGAGGCAAAGTATACCTTAGCAAGGTCTGATTCTGGAATTCCTCCTTTGACAGCGTCAGTCATGCATTTCTTTATATATATCAGGGCTATTCTGTTATGCTTATGCCACTCTTGATGTTTAAGTTTGATTTCTTTAGATGCATTATCCGCGGGTACTGGTGGTGGATCTTCCTTAAGGACATGATCATAGTCTAAAATGCCTAGCATGAGTTCAATGTCCTCTTTCCACTTTTTATAGTTTACACCATTTAAAGGTGCAAAATTGACTGTACTCATAGGATAGTGGGCTGTGAGAGACAGGAACTGTTGTCTGTCTGTTTTGCCTGGTGATCCTGAATCACAAAATACATACATTTCTCATCAATTGTATGAACCATAAACAGTCATATCTATGTTGTGGATGATCAATTGTGAATTGATCAGTTTACTTTAATTACAAATGAAAAAACATCGATTTCGAATTTGATTCCCTTTTGAGAAAGTATATCATATTCGAAATACTGATGTAATCGAGTTTCTGTTTCAATCAGACTGCTATGGCAGTATGTGAAAGAAAACAGTATCTGTTAATCTGCAATTTCTTATCTAATTTGCATTGATTTCGTTGTGATTCTTGACTAATGTGATAGTATTATGAATCGCAAAATCCAGAATCACTTGGGTGATATGTGGATTCTTTATGTAATCTTGATTTTCAAGATTTGTGCATCGATGTGTCCGGGAATTTTGGAGTAATTGATTTCGAAACTATATGCAATGAATAATCCAAGCAATTTATGCAATTACATATGCAGATGGCAATCGTAAACAATTTCGATATAAATCGAAAACAGTTTCCCTAAATCAGAGTATACGTTCTGTGCATATGAATCGAAAACAGGGAAGATGGCAATCGAAACAATTTTACACAGTAAATCAATCATATAGAGATTTCTCAGTGAACACGTAAATTAACAATTTCCATATAAATCGATCAGATCATAATCGCATCTCAATTCAATTCGATGGGTTAATTGGCTCTGATACCAATTGTAAGACTTAACTTGATTTCTGAACAGATTAACACATCAAAATTGAATTGCGGCTTATCAATTATGAACATGAAATGAGCGTACCTTGTGCGATAGAAGTAGAAGTGTTCAGATTGTTGTTTTGATCATCATCCATACTGTTTCAAGATCCACCCTTAATTCCTCACCATTGATGGTTCTTGGCAATTGATAGGAATCTTCTGTGTTCTTGAGAGAGTTGAATGAATTTTTGGCGCCCAAATCAGTATATATATAACAGAAGCGAGAAGGGGTTTCTTACCATCAAAGAAAACGGGTAACCGTTATTAACCAACTGGTATATATATATGTGTCGTATAAATATATATATGTGTGATATATCCATATAAATCAATTGTTATTATTCAACTAATCTTGTTCTCAAGACGAGCATATATATATATATGCTACAATCGCATCCCGATGATGGTTTACCAAAGATTTCTTGTGTAATTAGCTAGTCAAGAAATTTTGGATTTTTGTCATCATTTTTATCCATGGTTTTAGGTACAACCAAAGACAAAAGAACAGGAAGCCTTGAACATATATAGCACTATCTTGTTAATTAAGACAAAGCTGAAGCTGGACAGCCAAGCATGATGACCCTTTTCAATATATGTTTTCATATGTATGGTTGTTTTTACGTCGTTTCCTTCTTTATTGCCACTCGTGGTATGTTAGAATTATCGAAAACTCAAACATGCATGCTGTCAGCTATATTTTTTGGTCTGTTATCTAGATTAAAGTTGAGAACAACGTGAACAACAATGCCTAATTCCTACAATATACTGGTATATCCGTTTTCTTGTTCTCTAGCAAGCTCAAATTTGACCTAAAAACGTAAGTAACAGACATTATAGTCTTCTACATCCTATATGTATAAACTCAAACGGATATAAACAGTTAGTTTAGCATTTTCAGACATGGCTATTAATTCATCTACAAGTCCTATTCTGTTATTGGCACTAGCCATGATTCTAGCCATTTCAAGAACAGCCCAAGCTAATGACCCTGATATCTTGACCGATTTCATCACCCCAAATACGAGCGCTGTTGGTGCCAGTTTCTTCACCTACAGTGGACTCAACGGGATCTACAACCCATACCTGAAAAACTTCACAGTCATCAAAGCTTCAATGACTGAGTTCCCGGCTCTAAATGGTCAAAGCGTGTCGTATGCGGTGCTCCAGTTCCCACCAGCTGGTGTGAACCCACCTCACACTCATCCTCGTGCAGCTGAATTGCTGTTGGTGATAATGGGTACGCTTGAAGTTGGATTTGTTGACACCAAGAATGTGTTGTTTAACCAAACTCTTAAAGAGGGTGACATGTTTGTGTTCCCAAAGGGACTTGTTCATTTTCAGTACAACAAGAACCACATACAATCAGTAATCGCAGTTTCTGCATTCGGAAGTGCGAATGCTGGCCTGCTTTCGGTGCCAAAGTCTGTTTTCACTACTGGTATTGATGATAATGTGCTTGCGAAGTCGTTCAAAACCGATGTTCCTACGGTTCAGAAAATCAAGATCGGACTCAAGAACTAGGTGTTTGATCACTGTGGCAAGTGTTTATTGATCCTGGTTTTTTGGTTGTATATGGAGGATGTATTGTTCCATAATAAAAGAATGGCAGTATCTACTAGAGACATGTATTTGACAATTAATAAAAAAATTTAACATGAAGATGAGCATCTGAAATGAATTTCTTGAATGTTTTATTACAAGATTTGTGTCTTCCTTGTAATTTAGTTCATAATAAATACTAGTTACATATCGGTGCAATGTGGTGGGAGCGGTAAATTTAATACACTTAGTCTTTATATAGTAATACACTTTACATAGTTATATCTAACGGCCAAAAACCAAAACTAAACAAACCCGGTAATAATATAAATGAATTAGCTATAAACTGGGAAGAATGGCAAGAAGAGAATATGACATACATTAAACACTGTATCAATGGTTGAATGCTGTAGCGATAGCATATGCCATAAAAATCAAAGAATATGACATATACAAATACCTAGAACCACATTGACATCAACACTTCGAAGCCGTTGCTCCTTCCGACAACATATATAATCAATTAATGCATAAAAAACAACATAAAATCAAAACACTACTATTTTTTTGGGACAGAAAACTAAGAACCTAATCCTTCTCAAGATGCTCTTTGATGCTTATCCTAGGACCCAACTGTATTTGGGCATTTTTATCATCCTCAGTCACATAAATGAAGCTTTTCACTTGCCTTTGCTGAGAACCTCTCCAGTTTGGGGGGCATCGTCTTTCCCTTCATTTTTATCATCATCCATGTTGTGTCTAAATCTTGTTGGAGTCAAACAGAAGAACATCTAATATACGTAGGAAGTTTGAAATCATCAAAAATAATCTGCAGAAACTTTCTTGCAGGATATGCACATGCATAAAAGGGGAGTTTGGACAGTCAATTTTTTATTAACACAACAACTCAATTGTACGGTGGGTATTATCCAACATATATATACACAGCCAAAGGGTCGTACCTTTAAGGCCAAAAGACACAACCTTTCACTAATAGACACACCTGATCACCAACGTAACTAACTTTAACTGTCAGATAACTAACTTAGCGGTTGAATGTCTAACTTAATTTTAACATTCCCCCTTAAGTTAGACATGGATAGACCTTCAAACGATGCTTCATTATGTTGAAATTTCCAAACTGAAGAGCTTTGATAAAACAGTCTGCTATTTGTTCCTTTTCCCCATAAAACTCTATCTTTACTTCACCATGTCTCTTCTAAACTCGTTGTTGAATCTCGAT
>NC_037541.1:8288209-8289583 GCF_001531365.2 Cynara cardunculus var. scolymus
AATAAGCCTTGAGCATACCTTTGTTGAGAGATTGTGATTCTCTCATATTCTTGTTTGTTCTTTCTTTTCCAGTACAAGACCCCCGCAAGATTTCTACTTCTTTTCTCCATGATTAGGAGAGTACACCAACATCAAACTTTGAACACCATCATGACTAGTATAACTTTGATCATCAACACTTCTTCCTCTTCCTGTTCCTCTTCCTCTTCCTCTTCTTATCTGGACATGAACTAAACTTTAAACATTCTGTTTTACCCTTGTAAAATCGGGCCATTTTAGTTTGATGATTATACCAAACATTCTTAACATGATAAACCGATCTTCCCGTCAAATATGTGGCATTTTTTGCCCATTTATTTCCATACTTGCCTTATAAATCAAACAACATTTGTTTCTCCATTTCTGAAAAATCTCATTTCTTGAGATTAGGTTGATAATTGTTCAACCACTGAAGACGACATGATTTTCCCGTGCGTTGAAGATGTCCTTTTGAAAGAGGAAGATCCCAATCTCTGGGTCCGTATTCTTCGACATGCTTGATCAGGAGTTCATCTTCTTCTATTTTCCATGGACCTTTCTATATCTCAATAGGAATTCGTTGTTCCACAATTGTCTCTTGTTTGTATTTATTTTTGACAGATATTTCAATACCAAAATTTTTTATTGTAGCCATCTAGACTGCGTATGATCTTGTTTGAATTTCTTCTTCAAATTTTCTACACAGTCCTGTTTCTTACTTATGTTCTTGATCCTGCGTTCTTCTGCACAATCATTTAATTTTTCTGCACAATCCTTCAAATCTCGAACACACAGAATCAAGAACCATATGCTCTGATACCACTTTGTTGGAGTCAAACAGAAGAACATCTAATATACGTAGGAAGTTTGAAATGATCAAAAGTAATCTGCAGAAACTTTCCTGCAGTTTCTGCACATGCATAAAAGGGGAGTTTGCTATGACAGTTAATTTCTTATTAACACAACAACTCCATTGTACAGTGGATATTATCCAACATATATATACACAGCCAAAGGGTCATACCCTTAAGGCCAAAAGACACAACCTTTCACTAATAGACACACCTGATCACCAAAGTAACTAACTTTAAGAGTCAGATAACTAACTTAGTGGTTGAATGTCTAACTTAATTTTAACATTCCCCCTTAAGTTAGACATGGATAGACCTTCAAACGATGCTTCATTATGTTGAAGTTTCCAAACTGAAGAGCTTTGATAAAACAGTCTTTTATTTGTTCCTTTGCCCCATAAAACTCTATATTTACTTCACCATGTCTCTTCTAAACTCGTTGTTGAATCTCGATATAGGTTGCCCTATAGTTCCCAGAAACACTTGTACAAAACTCCGAGTCCTC
>NC_037541.1:8292934-8297239 GCF_001531365.2 Cynara cardunculus var. scolymus
TTCTTCTTCTTCTTCTTCTTCTTCTTCTTCTTCTTCTTCTTCTTCTTCTTCTTCTTCTTCTTCTTCTTCTTCTTCTTCTTCTTCTTCTTCTGGACTTGAACCAAACTTTAAACATTCTGTTTTACCCTTGTAAAATCGGGCCATTTTAGTTTGATGATAATAGCAAATATTCTTAACATGATAAACCGATCTTCCCGGCAAATATGTGGCAATTTTTGCCCATTTGTTTCCATACTTGCCTTATAAATCAAACAACATTTGTTTCTCTATTTCTGGAAAATCTCCTTTCTTGAGATTAGGTTGATAATTGTTCAACCACTGAAGACGACATGATTTTCCCGTGCGTTGAAGATGTCCTTTTGAAAGAGGAAGATCCCAATCTCTGGGTCCGTATTCTTCGACATGCTTGATCAGGAGTTCATCTTCTTCTATTTTCCATGGACCTTTCTTTATCTCAACAGGAATTCGTTGTTCCACACTTGTCTCTTGTTTGTCTTTATTTTTGACAGAAATTTCAATACCAAATTTTTTTATTGTAGCCATCTAGACTGCGTATGATCTTGTTTGAATTTCTCCTTCGAATTTTCTACACAGTCATGTTTCTTCCTTATGTTCTTCTTCCTGCATTCTTCTGCACAATCATTTAATTTTTCTGCACAGTCCTTCAAATCTCGAACACACAGAACCAAGAACCATATGCTCTGATACCACTTTGTTGGAGTCATACAGAAGAAAATCTAATATACGTAGGAAGTTTGAAATGATCAAAAGTAATCTGCAAAAACTTTCCTGCAGTTTCTGCACATGCATAAATGGGGAGTTTGCTATGACAGTCAATTTCTTATTGAGACAACAACTCCATTGTACAGTGGGTATTATCCAACATATATATACACAGCCAAAGGGTCATACCCTTAAGGCCAAAAGACACAACATTTCACTAATAAACACACATGTTCACCAAAGTAACTAACTTTAACTATCAGATAACTAACTTAGTGGTTGAATGTCTAGCTTAATTTTAACAAATCTGAGAAGAATGGAGAACCCTCACAAAATGCTATCAGTAGATAAAATGAAACGAGAAACAAGGAACCAAAATTGTTTAAAAAAATGACCAAGTCATCGAATTTTATTAATAAAAGATCCAATCTTTAAAATAGCCACAAAATTTTATCAATAAATATAACTAACCAACAAGAAACCAAAGTTATTCAAATAAAAAATGGCTTAAAAACTCACCGGACTAATTTGGGTTAGCTTAGTTGAAAGCATCATCAAAGAGCATTAATCTTTGAAATATCCACTAAATTGTACCAATGGCTACAATAAGACACATGAAAAGCACCCAATATGGAAAAATGAAGAAATGAGATGACTACAATTTCACTTACTGTGTTTATGGAAAATCCATCCATCTGTTAAAATATACAAAATATGTTAATCTTGACTATTTTCCTTGTTTTGACTGGAAGTGTTAAAATTGCAAAGCCAAATTGTGTTGATTAGTTGAAGGGTTGCGCCTCACTTATTGGAAGAATCAAAGGGTAGTGGAGCATTCAATCATATTCATGTGCAATATTGTGAAAAATATATATACTATTTTTTTCGTTTTTCTTCTCATATTTTACATTTCATTTTACAGAATTCTCTCTAAATCCTCTCTCTGCTTATTTCTTCTATCTAAGTTCTAATCTCTCTATAGAACACATATTGTTCTACTTGTAGTTTAGATTAGAATATTGAAGTAGGTTTTATGATTGTATGTTGTAATTTTTGTTTGAGTTCTTGTAATGTAAATGTATTTTCAAATACAATACTTTTTAACATGGTAACCTCTCTGTGTCTCTTTGATTGCTTCATCTTCTTCTATGTTTTGCTGATCTAAATCGAATAGATGAACAGTTGGGTTTATTCGATCCACGAGTTCATAAGTTCTCGATTGTCGTTTCCCTTCCTGTGATATTCATCTTCTTTCTCATTTCTATTTTCTTTCCGAGTAAATGAATAGTTAGATTGAGTGACTCACTAGATCTTAAAGATCTTGTTACTGTACCCATCTTCGTGATACTTTGAAATCTATTCTTGAAGGTGCCTTTCGTTGCTTGTGGGTTTTTTTCTCGAGTTCATGCAAACTCGAGCTGGATCCTTCTCCTTGGATCTGTGTTATTTCTTTGTTTGATTTTCAAGTAAGTGAATGGTTGGGATTGATTTGCTTACTAGATCCCAAAGATCTTGTTGCTATCCCTACGGCCGTGATACTTTGAAATCTGTTCTTAAAGGTTCTTTTCATTGCTTGTGGTTTCTTTTTCGAGTTTGTACAAACTCGAGCTGGATCCTTCCCCTTCGATCTGTGTTATTTTCGGTTGTTGTTACATGTTAGATCTGTGTCCTCTTCCAGATCCGCCCCTATATTGTTGCATGTTACATTTGTTCAAGTGTTTATCCTGGACCTGCGTTATGTCTATCTTTTGATTGTTGCATGTTTAGATATGTGTCTTGTTCCAAATCTGTTTTATATTGTTTCTTATTCAGATTTGTGTCCCTCTAGATCTGTCTCTGTTGGTTTTTGTATGATTAGTTTGTTCAGGTGTTCATCCTGGATTTGTTTCTCTACAGGTTGCTCTATTAACCAAAGTTAAAAGGTGTTGTGGTAAGGTTCTGGTGTGTAAATTTCTCTCTATCTTTTTCTTACTGCTTGATCCTTAGTATAGTTCTGCTCTGTAAGTTTCTTATTGTTCTCTTTCTTTACTCTGTGGTTAAGTTGTTCTTGCTTTGTGTGGCTTTTTTTTCTTTGTAAGTTTTCTTTTGGTAATTGAATAGTTAGCTTGACCTAGCATAAATTCAGTGTTATAGGAATCCTGTTTATATCTATTCAGTTCCCATCTTGTTTTTGTTCATGTCTTCTCCAACAGTTGAAACTGGAAGTCCAATGGAATTCAATGTCACAAAATTAGACTTTGGAGATCCACTGTACTTACACCCCGGTGACACTAGTGGAGCTTCTCTTTTATCTTTCAAACTAAGTGGTATGGATAACTACAGGGTCTGGTGGTGTGCCATGATCTTGGCCTTGGAAACCAAAAATAAAGTTGGTTTTATTGATGGATCTTGTCCTCGTCCAATAAATGATCTTGTCTTAGAAAGACAATGGGATCGGTGTAACTCTGTTGCCCTCTTTTGGATCTTGAGTTCAATGACGGAAGATCTCTTTTTAGGACAAGTTCTCTCTAAAGAATCCTCCCAAGTTTGGGAAGAGTTAAAAGAAACATATGATAAATTTGATGGATCTATCACCTTCAATCTTTACCATAAATCTAATTCCTTAAGTCAAAATGGCACCTATGTTTATGAATACTATCATAAACTTAATTCCTTATAGAAACAATTTGATGCCCTTGTTAAACTCTCATCCTGTACTTGTAAGGCTTCCCACAATTTTTTGGAACATAGTCAATTGATTAACTCATGCAGTTTCTTATGGGATTGGATGATGTTTATCAGCCCATTGTAAGAAACATCTTAATCAGGGATCCCCTTCCTTCTATCAAAACTGTCTTCTATCTTGTTTCAAGGGAGGAATCTCATTGGGGAGGGGGTATATCTCAGAACCTCACTAAATCTCAACACTTTGCCTTTTTTAGTGAAACTGTTGATAACAAAAAGAGATTAGGGAGAAACTTCGTGCTTGTATGCAACATTGTGGAGCTACAGGACATACCATTGAAAGGTGTTTCAAACTAATAGGGTTTCCAAAGGACTTACAAAATTGACCCAGACCTCAACATCAAAATTTTAAACCCACAACCGATAATGTTTGTGCCTCTGAACCTTATTCTTCTAAATCTTCTTTCCCTTTTTCTGAGGAACAGGTTGCCAAAATTCTTGGGTTAATTGATTAGAAGCATACCTCTGAGGGAGCTATTGCCAATATGGCAGGTATGTTTAAAACTTCCCAACCAGGTTGGATAATTGATTCTAGTGCTAACCAACATATGACTTCAAACTCTTTCAATCTGGATAATGTTGTTGATGTTACCGATTTAAACCTTAAAGTTAGTCATCCAAATGGAACAAAAGCTAGAATAAACAAAATTGGAAACCTAAAACTTTCTAATAATGTTACTCTTTTTGATGCTGTTGATCCTCTCTCTCAGTGATTTGATGATAATCCCTTTTATCTATCRATGYAATTTTGTTTCTRTATTTTCAGTTCCAGCGATCATACGCTGAGTATGTTCAGTGATCGCTGAGAAGCTTGTTTTGTAAATCTCAGAGACAAACAATACTTCAAGAAGACAACAC
>NC_037541.1:8297339-8298454 GCF_001531365.2 Cynara cardunculus var. scolymus
AGTGACCCAAATCACTGAAAGTGTAGATATCAGCGCCGCCACCGCTGAACACCCACGTCTTTTATAATATCCGTGTTTTGTTAACTCGTACAAATTGAGTTAAGTGAATTTTTAGTAGAATTATGCATAACAAATTTGTACCCTAGACGAGTTTTGCGTCAAAAATGAGTTTATATTTAATTTGACGTGAAGTTGAGAATATAAACTTAAAGGGTTAAAACCGCCAAATGGTTAAACTTTATATATATATATATATATATATATATAGATATATATATATATATATAGATATATATATATATATAATTAAAAAATAAAAAATATAAATATATATATATATATGATGCATGAGAAGGCGGTGATCAACCGCCAATTCTACGCATTCTCTCGTCTCAATTCTCTCTCTAAAAATTTTCGTCTTCTCTCTAAATTTCACGTCAAGTTACTAAGGGGATCGAGGCAACAATTATATATTCGGAATCCACTCTACGAACCCTTCTTAAAGGTATAAGTTTCATTAAGGTGTTTATGTTAGGGTTTTTAGCCCGGTTTATAAACTGTGTTTATATCTAAGTTTACGGATTGATTTTGTCAAAATCATGATATATTTGATGTTTAGGATGCTAGTATTTGTTAAATTGATGTAGATATGAAAAAGGTATATTACAGTTTCAATATGGTTAGATTGTGGATAAATGTTTAACCGTACACCAATTGTTCGGTTAAATGTCGGAAGGAGTAAAAATGCATGATTAAGCTTAGGTTAACGACCATTGGACTTGTTTTACTGTTTAGCATGTTAAAATACGTTTATAGCATGTAAATGTAGCGAATCATGGAAGTTGGAGCATAAAAGTTAGTCGGGATTACGGAATCGAATTTTACCGACAATGTAACTCCCGTACTTTGACAGTGTATAACTCACAAACCGTAAGTCGGAATAAGTTCGTATTTTGCAGTCAGAAAGATCTTACTGCATACTACAACTTTTATGAAGAGTCGAAAATCCAGTTATGACTCTAGGTGGCTCGAAACAATGTGTTTTTGGGGCTATTTACACTGTATTCGGTATTAATTTACAGTTTTGTAAAATTCATATAAAATAGATGGATGAT
>NC_037541.1:8299864-8301195 GCF_001531365.2 Cynara cardunculus var. scolymus
CTTGTCCTCAGCAGGTACATGACTTAGCAGGGATTTTGGGATGAGAGCTATGGAGATGACAATATTGAAGATAACCCATTAAGTCATACTTTTGTTAAACTTTTGTTAAACTTTTGATGACTAATGTAGACATACTGGTATTTTGAAACCGTATTTTGAGACACGTTATCTCCCTCTATGGTTATGTAATTATCTTTTGGTAAATTTTATTAGTCGCTCTGGTTTATATAGCACGTTGTTAGTTTTATTCCAATTGTGGCATCTCCCGTCTTTGACCACGCGGGACGGGGTGTTACATCTTTTCTCAATCATTTTCTCTTCTCCTCATTCCTTGGTCTTTACACGTGTCGATGATGTATCAGCGACTGTCCTTCCTGATACTGAGAGACTCACCACAGGACCTGAGGTTGCTCCTCTTGATGCTCCTTAGCATACGGATGTCCATCGTCTCGAGGACATCTTTGCACATGCCAGTGACAATCCTTTAGATGTCACTGAAGGCCCCTCAGGTATTCCATCTTCCTACCCTTTCTTTTCTTCTAACCTTGAGCCTTCAGCTCATATTTCCTCTTTTGCAGGTCCTTCTCTCGTGCATCCTTCTGCTGAAGGTGGAGGAGATGCTGGAGTTAGAGAGAAAGATGATGGAGAATATGAGGATGTTGATGATGACTATGATATGGCATCAGACATTCAACTTCTCCTTCCCGCCGTTGATACCGTCCTCTCCAAGGTCAACGAAGTCCACCAGAAGATGCCCTGCCAAGGCGATTTTGATCCAAACTTCCTAGCCCTTCAGGCGGACGTTCAAGAAGTTCAGAGTCAGCTCCAAACTCTCCTAGAAGCTGTTCAAATCAACAACGATGCCCTCGCTGTTCTTCACAGTAGGGCTGACGATGCTCAAGCAATAGCTGAACAGCAGACTGGACTTCTTCAGCAAATCCTGGATGCTGTCCGTCAACCAGCTCCAGTGAGTGCACCCTCCTTCTCTGCCGATGATCGTGCTCAACTCTCTCAAACGCATGAGGCAACGACAACTCTAGCCAATGCTTTGCAAAGGCTGGAGGATTCCATGGTTCTCCAGTGATAGCGCTTGGACGAACTCTCTGGCCAATTCTCTAGAGTTTTAGCCAGAGAGGGGGAGATGAGGTCCAATGCTGGTGGATCATCCGATGCTGTTCCTACGACCTCTCAGGATGTTGGTCCAGTATCAGCTTCAGTTGCAGTAGAAGCCGAGGCTGGTGAAGCTGAAGCGGTTGCTGCTCTTGTAATCACGTCCACCGAAGCTGCTCTAGCTAAGGTTGACGTAGCCATCCCTAGGGATGATGTCCATA
>NC_037541.1:8303804-8309281 GCF_001531365.2 Cynara cardunculus var. scolymus
CATCTCTCTGCTAACCTATTCTTACTTCAAGCCTCTCCTTGCTTAAGTAAAAGATCTTTATTTTCTAGCATTATCTTTTCTTGTATTTGCTAAAGATCTGTGTGTATCCAAAGGTTGTTTAGATAGGTTTTCTTTACCTTATCTTTCCGCAAACAATCTTGTAAAATTTGTATTGATCTTCTCTATTAATATATTTTAAATTTGAAAACTTTGTGTTTGTATTCATCCCCCCCCCCTCTTTACAAACTGTGTCTTATCTTCTAGACCCTTTCGGGACCAACATCTTTATCAAAATTCCCATTTATATATAAAAACAAGTCAAAATGCAAATCCTGTCAAAAGAGACTTGGCCGGACTTCATCTCCGGTCAAGTCTTGGCCGATTTACCAAATCCGGACAACATATCGCCCAAGGCTTGTCCGGTTTAACACTTAAGAGAATTTCAACATTTTTGTCCGGATAACAAACCCGGACAACACATGGTCCTATTCATACTTCTCCGTTCAAATATTTAACATAAACTCAGTTTATAAATCGCTTAACTCTTGTCCAGTTAATGACTAAATCGCTTGACTCTTAACCGGTTTAAGACTAATCCGAACAACACTCACCAAGCGGTTTATTATAAATCGCTCATGCCTTATCCGGTTTAGGGCTTAAATCGCTCAACCCTTGCCCAGTTTATGACTAAACCGTTCATCCCTTGTCCGGTTTAGCCTAATCCGGACAGGATTCATCAAGTTAAAATAAAAGGTATACAATCAATATATGCAATTGTAAAGAGTTTTCAAATCAATTAAACCACTCACCTTGGAAGCCTTTTGCAAAAACAGTCTTTTGAAAAGCTTTGATAAAAATCCGGTCAACACTTCATCTTCTTAAATCGCACACTCACTTTCTAAAAATAGTAAGAAGAAAGTGATGGAGGCCTAAAACCCTCCTTATATACTTTCCAAAAGAAGTAGGGCGGTTAAACCGTCCTCCTCACATCAAGCATCATCTTTTTTTTATCATCAAATAACCATATATATATATATATATACACTCATGCACACATGCACATACATACATGTGCATCCACATATACACATAATCCTATTCATGCATCTACATTATGCATATTTTCACATACTAGCATGATCAAATGTGTCAATTTATCATGCTGTCACGTAATCATATATAACAAATAATCACATATTCATTACCTTGGGTGACAACCAAGATCTGATTATCACAGCAATAGTTAGAAGAATTGGGATCATATGAGATTATACTTTGTTTATAAGACCCCAAAATAACAGTGGAGTGTTATTGTAAAGCAATGTGGATTGTGGACAGACAAATAGGGAAAGCTATGTAAAGAAAGTTGACATTGAAGTGTTATTGTAAAGCACTTTATGGATCTTTCAACCAAGAAGGCTGAGTTGGCTCGAAATCAGGCACAGGACCTCCATAGAGTAGCCCTTTGCATTGGCCCATTGCAGCCAACAATACATGAGGGAGAAAATCAACATTGCATAGATTCTCTAAGGCCTATTAGAACAGTATTGTGCACATATTCTCTAGAGAACTTGGTGAACTTATTCTTTGTAAGTGTACATATACATTGTTGTAAAACTGAACTTACCTGTTGGAAATTGTAGCAATCAGGATGTCGATGAAGGGCGAGTAGGGTTTAGATTTGATTAGGAGGAAGAGGGTGAGGGTCAATTAGGGTCGATGAGGAAGAGGATGTGCGATTGAGGGATTGAAGGTGAACGAATAATCATGAAGAACAAACATTCAGGAACGAACAATGCGATTAAGATGGATTGAGGCCTTTTTCATTTTCAACAATTTGTAAAAGTACGATATCCTAATAAAAAATATTTGAAAGTATATTGATGTAATAAGAAAAAACTGAAAGTAGAATGATATAATAAGGAAATTTGTAAAAGTAGGTTGTTATTTCGCTCATTTTTCCCTTCTATTTATTATTAATAGATCTTATCTAGTAAATGGTTATAAGGCTAAATGGCATCTATTATGTAGTTTCTTCAATATTCATGTCATTTGACGGCTCAAGTCAGTGAATCAATTGATGAATAATATCCTTGGTTAAATTAGGGAGAAATCTCAGAGGTGGTTAGGACTTGTATGTAGGAGCGGTTCTAGGTTTGCATTTAATGTATTATCCTTTAAAAAATTCTTTGAACTTAGAACAAACCTTGTAATTATATATTTGTAGCAGTGACACCCTAGTTTGACAAGTGTCATACATCTTGTGTGGGTAGTGAAAATCAAAGAAAAACTTTTCAACAACAGGTTGAGTGAAGCAAGAAATAAAGTCACTATGAAGGCCAAAACATATGGGTATCGCTATGACCAATGACGTCAAAAAGGATGATGTACGTAATGAATCAATTCCCCCAACTGGATCTCTAAAGAAATTCGGATCAACATGATCCATAACTGGAACACATTTGAGTAGAAAGCCAAGTTAATTGGAGAGTTGCAAAACCACTACACTTTAAAGTTGGATGCAAGACATTAAAATAGAGTGTAAAATACGTATTTATTTTTATGTTACAAATAACTACTAATTAAACTCTTTGACATTAGCAAATAACTCGTTTCCACTATTGACCTATTTGGACATACCCAAAAGAAGAGGACGAGTTCAGGGTTATCCTCTTTGTGGAGCTGACGCTTTGGGGAGAGTTCGCACAACAAATTGGACTTCGTCACTTCCCAGTGTAGCTAAGTTCCGATAAGGTTACTTACATACTTGTTATGATGGTTTAGTTTAGATCACCGTATGTATCTAGTTTGGGTGTTCCCATTTGTTAGGAAAACAGTAGGATTG
The DNA here is from genome assembly GCF_001531365.2 of Cynara cardunculus var. scolymus. Classification (NCBI taxonomy): domain Eukaryota; kingdom Viridiplantae; phylum Streptophyta; class Magnoliopsida; order Asterales; family Asteraceae; genus Cynara; species Cynara cardunculus. Next base: position 8,306,650 of record NC_037541.1, read on the forward strand.
TTTAGTCTTTCATTTATCGTATATATATGGTTTGGTTTGACATTCGTTGGGGAAATGTTAGGTCTCTTTAAGTTTAGTATGTTGTATCTATCTAGTGTTGATCAAAACAGTCTCAATGATTTGATGATGACCTTGTTTACTTACTGACTATGTATTTAAGTTCTATTCGAAACCAAAAGGGTGGTGTCTGATTGGTTTGAGTTTGGGTTCCAACGGTCAAAAGGGGGCTTGGAGGTCTCAGGTTCAAATCCAAGGAGAAATAAAAATCCCCTTGTGGCCATGGAGATTCAAATGTGGTGACTTCGGGCTACCCGCAAAGCAGATGGTCGCCCTGGGATTAGTCAGCTCGCATAACAGGTTGGATATCCAGGTTATTAAAAAAAGTTCTATGTGAGTAAATATCAGCTACTAACTATGTTTATTGATCCTTGAGTATTTGCTTATTTAACTGTTTAGAACTCAAGTCCCTTTAAAGATAACTCTCGCATCAAAGACACTTCAACGATGCCAAAGAAATAGATGAAGATAAAGATAAACTAGCCTGATCTGAATCACCATTTGGTGATACTATGCTATTTGAAAGAAATGTGAACTTGACCCAAGTTATCAACTATAACTAAAGCATTCCTCAATGACCTCTTCCTTGTTGGATCAATATCTTGTATATCAAGTTCTTTGTCTTATTCTATCTTGAACAAGTCAAAACCCCATGCTTCGATTTGATGGAAGGTACTCTACAATTTGCTTTATTGTCTCCTACATGTTCACCAACTCCTTGAAGCACTGTTCATATGTGGTCAAAGATTTCTTTTACCCTAGGACAAATAAGTACATGTATTCCAGTCTTCTCATGACACGTGGATTGTACCAACTGAGTTGCATTAAATTCATAGGTTATAAATAGCTAAGAAGACTATCCTTCTCACTACCTCTCTTCATCAATCTTTGCCTTCTTTCTTTCTTTCTTATCCTTTTTCTTTGTATAATCTGTGCAAGACAACTTTGTGATTTCTATGTTACTCTTGAGAGGTCCTTAGTGCTCTAAGATCAAACTAAGATTGTTTAGATTATAGTTAATCATTTTCTTATTTCACAACAATCTGTAAACTCATATAAATGTATTGATTCTTCTAAGTAATCAATAAACGAATTTAAATAATAAAATAGTTGTGTTTGTATTCAATCCCCTCCCCCTTTCTACAAATTGTTTGAGCCTTGTAAAACCCCCTTTGGGACCAACATCTAGTTTAGGTTGACATTTGTAGGGCAAATGGTATGGTATTTTAACATTAATTAATCCATAGTGTGCGTGTGTGTATGTGTGTATATAATAGACAGATAGTTTGCATTGTCGTTTGTTGGTCAAAACGTTAACATTGTTTAATTTAAGTTGGAAACTTTTGATTTATAGTCGTTATGCTGCCTAAATTTTAAAAATTCATTTGTAATTTCTTATAATTGTAGGATCAACATCAGACGAACCATAGCTAGGTTATAGAACGATGCTAATGCTTATCCCCTGTTGATTAGGAGCTGTGGACGCAGTCATAAAGCAAAAAACAAAAAACGGCACCTCTTCGACTTCAAGTACAACGAAGATCCTAACTAGGTCTTGACTGGATTGTGCAATAGCACATTTGCGTCTAGTGCTAGCTCGATGAGCTGATGGTCGGGTTTGTACTCTTTTCTCATTATAATGTGTAATTCTAATTTTATGTTTCTTACTTATGTTTACATTGTCTTTTATTTATAAGTCGAAGCATTAGAGAACCAAATTGAAAAGTTCGAGGATACGGGACAAAGATGGGGAGCGACGGAATAGGAAAGGCAGGTGGCAAAAAAAAGAGGCAATGAAGGAGCAGGAAGAGATGTGGGCACTAATCACCAAATTGACTGACTAGTCACAACAGCAGGGTGGTTCACAGTCGAATAAGTTTGTTGGATTTATGAAAGCGACAATTTAACTTAATTTTTAATTTGTTTCTTAACCGAGCATTTGACGTTTATTTTGAATATATGATATTTATGTTTACGTTCATGTCGTTACTTTTTTTATTTTTATAAATTACAGGAAAATAAATTTAAAAAACAAATAGTTTAATTTTAAGTACTTGCAAAACTATCGGGGGATTAGCAGCGGGTAATTGTATATTAAATTATTTCTAAAATATGATTAAAAAATAAAATTTGTTGGTAATTTAATTAATCAGCAATATATTACTGGCGGATAATTTGTTGTTGATTTTATTTTATGATTTAGTTAACTAATTGAATTAATTAATCAGCTGCGAATTATCGATGGATTCGTAATTTGATTACCGTGAAATATTTTGTGACGTCATGATTTCACCGATAATCTTCCACCGGTAGGTTTTACTGTGGATTAATTTATCGGTAAAAGTTAAGTGAAAAATAATTAAAAATGACATTTAAAAAAAGTCAATTACAAATATTTCATAATAGAATTCATGATCAAAAATGACATCTTAAAAAAATAGCCAATTACAAATATCTCATAATAGAATTCAGGAAAATTTATAATAACATAATTAAAACAATAAAACTAATTTCTAATAATACGCTAATTAATACGAACAAGATCATAAAAAATTAAATAATATAATATAATGAT
>NC_037541.1:8309656-8313930 GCF_001531365.2 Cynara cardunculus var. scolymus
CACGAATTCAAACATAAAACTTTAATAAGATGTATTTATACACATTCTACTTGTAATCTTAAATTTTATGTGATATTTATTAATAAATAATATTTATTTATAATTAATAGTAATTATTAATAAATATTAATCATGGTTATAATTGAAAAAGTGTAAAAAAAAACTACTAATAAGTCACTCCAAATAGCTTATCAATATGCTAGTTTATAAGTTAAATTATGTATATTCAAACAGTTATTTAAAAAATAAGTCAGGTCGTGTTTGTCAAACAATGCTTAAATTAGCTAATTAGTAAAAAGATTATACATTGAAAAATTAACCAATTTAATTATATACGAGGGCATAATTGAAATGAAGAAAATGCACATGCACCCATTAAAGTTATTGAAAATCTATCGTAAATATTTTTCAAAATACAAGCAGGATTTTTTTAATCAACTTAAAAAATAAATTAATTTAGAAAATAGTTTATGGTTATAAAATATGGTCTTAGAAATCGATTATTTAATCATGTTTTAACTTTTTCGGATATATACATATATAGAGAGAGAAAGAGAGGTGGGTTATTATACAAATTTTTACATTTGTACAACCAATTGTGATAACCAGATCCTGGTTATTACCCAAGGTATTCAATACGTGATTATTTGATTAAATGACTGCGTGATAAGCATGATAAACTGATATGTTTGATACATGCTGGTATGAGAAATTGTGTATTATTTGAATACATATATATAGAGGTATATGCATGTTATGCATGCATGGAAGGATGTTTATGTGTGCATGTGTGTATGTGAGGTTTAAGCATGAGGTGGAAAGAGGGGAGGCTGTTTAGCCGACCTTCCATTTGTGGAAGGTATAAATAGGAGGCTTAGCCTCTTTATTTGGTTTTCCCCTGCTATTTTTGAGAAGATTGAGTGCTTTAAAGAAGTGTTGTCCGGATTACAAAAAGGAGGCGATTTCAAGTTGATTGCAAGTGTCAAGTTTCAAAAGGAATCGATTTCTAGCGTTTTGGTTCAAAAGCTTTATAAGGTGAGTGGTTTTAAATTTTTCTGCATAAAATTTACTACTGGTTTCAATTGCTTATTTCATGTTACTACTCTTTAGATTGAAACCATGTATTTTTGTTGTTGTTTAAGTATTGATCCGGACATAGAGTGACTGGATAAGTGTTTAAACCGGACAAGCCTTAGGCGGTTTATTGTCCGGATTGTTTTAAACCGGATAAGCCTTGAGCGGCTTATTGACCGGACTAATTTAAACCGGACAAGCCTTGAGCAGCTTATTGACCGGAGTTTGATAAACCGATTGAGTGTTGAGCGATTTATAATTGGTAGTATTACTTATGATTTTAGACTGAGAAGTAGGAATACGATCAAGTGGTGATCGGTTTATTTTTAAACCGGGTAAGTCTTGAACGGACTATTGTCCACATTTGATATCTGTCCAATATGAATTTATTCTAAGTGTAAACCGTTCAAAGAAGAGGTGATATGTTATCCGGACTTGATATCCGGACAAAATAGATTTTTATTCCAAGTATTTAAACCGGATGATTGTTGACCGGATTTGTTGACCGGATTTATTGACCGGATTTAAGATGATGTTTTGTGTTTTGATGAAAATTGTTATTTTATCATAAAATGAAGTTTTGATATAAATGATTTTGGATTGATATTAATTCCAATGGCTGCGGTCTATTCGGAATTATTTTTTTATAAATGTTTTTGATGAAGATATAAGGGTGGCATATCAAGGAGAGGTGTCCATTTGTTATAAGGGTGACATATCAAGGAGAGGTGTCCATTTGTTATAAGGGTGACATATCAAGGAGAGGTGTCCATTTGTTATAAGGGTGACATATCAAAGAGAGGTGTCCATTTGTTATAACGGTGGCATATCAAGGAGAGGTGTCCCATGGGATAAGGGTGGCATATCAAGGAGATATGTCCATTGGATAAAAGGGTGGCATTGTATGTGTGTGGTTTTATATAACTCTTTCTATAATATCCTTTAAGACTACCGAGATCTGAAATCTTTATTTCTTTGTGATTTAAGGATTTAGGATCAAGGTTCTTAATTGGAAATCATAGACTGGATGTTATTGAGAAGGAAACGTCAGGTTTGGCCTGAATCTTTGTTTAAACCTCAATTGATAAAGAAAAGGTTTAAAATGGTATTAAATGGAACCCGATTGTTCAAAGGTATGGAATTTGTATAGCTACATGGTTAGCTTGAAAGTGGAATAGGATTTGATATTATCTTCTTGTGTATTCATATATTGTGATTTATATGAATAATTGATTTTATAAAGATTTTGGTGATCCTTCACCCTGCAATAACATGAATAGGGTATCTCACTAGACTCTTTAGTCTAACCCTCGTTTTCGTGATTTTAAATATGTATTGCAGGACATGTGGAAGGTAAAGGAAAGGAAAAGATTTAATGCTTTTCTTATATGCATTTCGGTTGAGGAATTGCTTCTGATAATCAGTTTTGATGATTAGTACAAGATTGTATTTTGAATTTTTGGACCTTGTATTTGKTCATGATAATTTCTTGTACTGTGGGRCCAGATGTATATGAATATGTATTTCTTTGGTATGAAATATATATGTGTTACATGCAATGTGTGGGTTGGGGCGTTACAGAATGGTATCAGAGCCTRAGTTTAAGGGATTTAGGTATTTTAACAGCATGATACCTAGACTTAAACTGTTTTRTTGCATGTTAAGRRTCCCGGACRTAGTTAGCACCATTGGAAATAAATATGATAAGTTGAAAGAACAGTGTGTAAGGTAAATTTTAATTACATCTGACCAGTGTAATTATAAATTTACAGGTACATATCTGAACTTGAATACTTTATTCTATTTGGGAATGTGAATACGTGAATATTAATATTAAATTCTACAGATGTCTAACCAAACCAGAAGATCTGAAAGAATAGCTCGTCTAGAATCTGAAAAAAGGGAGGAATCTTTGGTTAATTTTCCAGGCAGTACGGCTGGAAATAGAGGTCGAGGAAGACCTAGGGGGCGAGGTAGAGGGAGGAGTCAGTCTCAGAGAAGGGGACGAACTGAAATACCTTCTGAGCAGGAAGAATCACACTCTGGGAATGCTCAGGAAGGAACAATACCACACCCAAAATATATAACCAGAGATGTGTTAGCAGAGGAAATGGGGAAATTACGAGAAACTCTGATATCCATTATGAAGATACCTGCTAGAGTAGAAACAGAAAGAGTAGAGGTTTATCCATCTTCTCCAATCACTCATAATAGAGAAGGAGATATTAAGACATTCTTGGCATGTAAACCACCAACATTCTCTGGAGAAAGAGATCCGGTGAAAGCAATGTGCTGGATCAAAGAGATGGAATCTGTGTTCAACACCATTCGGTGCCCAGAAACAGATAAAGTGCGATTTGCTGTTTCAATATTGAAGTCAAATGCTTTATTCTGGTGGGAAGTAGAATCGTCTACCAGAACGGATGTTTTACAGTCTATGTTATGGATAGAATTTGTGGATTGATTTAAAAATCAGTTTTGTCCTAAAACTGCTGTAAGACAAATGGAGGAAGATTTTCTGAAACTGGAACAAGGAAATAGGACCGTACGGGAGTATACTGAAAAATTTATTGAATACTCTCGTTTTGCCGAACATTATGTTTCGACTGAATCAAGAAAGATAGAAAGATTTATTTGGGGTCTGAAGCCCTCAATAAAGGAATTCATTATTGCAATGAACCCCAATACCTTTCCACTAACAGTAGAGGCAGCCGAAGTGACTGAAAAAAACAAGAATAGACAATCAGAAGGAAAGGTTGTTGAGAAACGAAAATGGGAAGGACCTTCATCCTTTCGAGGACCCAAGACTGTGAGATACGACAACAGATCTGAGCAAAAGAGCACTGCGAAAGTTCATCAGGGTAATGATAAGATGGATCCAAGGAAATGTTATAAATGTGGTGAAGCAGGCCAGTTGTCTAGAAATTGTCCAACCAACAAAAGGTGTTTTAATTGCAATTCTCCGGATCATATTAGACCGAATTGCCCCTTGCTAAGAAATTTGCAGATAACAATGGGAGGTAATGCATCGAATACTCGGGGAAGATCTACTGGGAATCAAGGAGGACAAGGAGGGGCGCGGGGATGATCCTTCTAGATGACCAAGAATGAGGCAGAAGTATCGTCGGATGTAGTAACAGGTACATTTCTCCTGAATTCAATACGTGCTAAAGTGTTATTTGACTCTGGTGCAAACTTTT
>NC_037541.1:8316329-8317736 GCF_001531365.2 Cynara cardunculus var. scolymus
AAGACCTAGGGGGCGAGGTAGAGGGAGGAGTCAGTCTCAGGGAAGGGGACGAACTGAAATACCTTCTGAGCAGGAAGAATCACACCCTGGGAATGCTCAGGAAGGAACAATACCACACCCAGAAAATATAACCACAGATGTGTTAGAAGAGAAAATGGGGAAATTACGAGAAACTCTGATATCCATTATGAAGATACCTGCTAGAGTAGAAACAGAAAGAGTAGAGGTTTATCCATCTGTTCCAATCACTCATAATAAAGAAGGAGATATTATGACATCCTTGGCATGTAAACCACCAACCTTCTCTGGAGAAAGAGATCCGGTGAAAGCAATGTGCTGGATCAAAGAGATGGAATATGTGTTCAACACCATTCGGTGCCCAGAAACAGATAAAGTGCAATTTGTTGTTTCAGTATTGAAGTCAAATGCTTTATTCTGGAGGGAAGTAGAATCGTCTAACAGAACGGATGTTTTACAGTCTATGTTATGGATAGAATTTGTGGATCGATTTAAAAATCAGTTTTGTCCTAAAACTGCTGTAAGACAAATGGAGGAAGATTTTCTGAAGCTGGAACAAGGAAATAGGACCGTACGGGAGTATACTGAAAAATTTATTGAATACTCTCGTTTTGCCGAACATTATGTTTTGCCGAACATTATGTTTCGACTGAATCAAGAAAGATAGAAAGATTTATTTGGGGTCTGAAGCCCTCAATAAGGGAATTCATTATTGCAATGAACCCCAATACATTTCCACTGACAGTAGAGGCAGCCGAAGTGACTGAAAGAAACAAGAATAGACAATCATAAGGAAAGGTTGTTGAGAAACGAAAATGGGAAGGACCTTCATCATTTCGAGGACCCAAGACTGTGAGATACGACAACCGATCTGAACAAAAGAGCAGTGCGAAAGTTCACCAGGGTAATGATGAGATGGATCCAAGGAAATGTTATAAATGTGGTGAAGCAGGCCATTTGTCTAGACATTGTCCAACCAACAAAAGGTGTTTTAATTGCAATTCTCCGGATCATATTCGACCGAATTGCCCCTTGCTAAGAAATCTGCAGATAACAATGGGAGGTAATGCATCGAATACTCGGGGAAGATCTACTGGGAATCAAGGAGGACAAGGAGGGTCGCGGGGACGATCGTTCCAGATGACCAAGAATGAGGCAGAAGTATCGCCGGATGTAGTAACAGGTACATTTCTCCTGAATTCAATACCTGCTAAAGTGTTATTTGACTCTGGTGCAAACTTTTCGTTTGTATCACCATTGTTTGCTCARACTGCATGTCTGAATTCTGTGCTGCTTGATGATAAATTAGTAGTTGATACTGCTAAAAATCAAGAAACTGTTACTAGTGTGTTCAAAGACTGTTTAATTGTTATCGAAAACATTGAACTC
>NC_037541.1:8319061-8323010 GCF_001531365.2 Cynara cardunculus var. scolymus
TGGGATGTGTTTTAATGCAAAGAGGAAAAGTGATCTCTTATGCATCAAGACAACTGAAAGAACATGAAAAGCAGTATCCAACTCATGACATGGAGTTAGCTGAAGTGGTTTTTGAATTGAAAATCTGGAGACACTATCTTCTGAAAACGAAATGTCAAATTTATACTGACCATAAAAGTTTACAACATTTGTTCAACCAGAAAGATTTAAATATGCGACAACGTCGATGGATCGAATTAGTCAATGATTATGATTGTGAGATTCTCTACCATCCAGGAAAAGCTAATGTGGTGGCTGATGCTTTGAGCAGGAAAGAAAGAAGTGGAACCATCAAGACTGTAGCAATGAGAATGAATTTGATTCCTGATATCCGTAAAGAATTTCAGAAGTGTCAACAAGAAGCTGTGAAAGAAGAATTTGTTAAGACGGAAAAGTTGGGTAAGATGATCTCAACCTTGGAGCAGAATGATSAAGGACTGATGTGCTTTCAAGGGCGAATTTGGGTACCACATTTTGGAGATATCCGAAGTAGAATATTGGATGAAAGTCATAAATCCCGGTACTCTATCCATCCAGGTACCAATAATATGTATCGAGATTTAAAACCTTTTTATTGGTGGTCAGGATTGAAAAGAGATATAACACGGTATATGGAACAGTGTCTAACATGTTTACAGGTCAAGATTGAACACCAGAGACCTTATGGAAGCCTTCAATCGTTGGAAATACCTGTATGGAAATGGGATCACATTAACATGGATTTCATTATGAAATTACCACGAACACCAAAAGGATATGATGTGATTTGGGTAATTGTGGATCGTTTATCTAAATTTGCACATTTTCTACCGATAAGAGAGAGTTACTCTTTAGAAAAGCTAGCGCAGATTTACATTAAAGAGATTGTTACTAGACACGGTGTTCCCTTGTCTATTATCTCTGATAGAGACAGTCGGTTTACTTAAAAATTCTGGAGAGGATTACAGAAAGCTCTAGGGTCCGAAATTCGATTAAGTACACCTTATCATCCACAGACTGATGGACAGAGTGAAARGACTATTCAAACTCTTGAAGATATGTTGAGAAGTTGTAATATTGACTTCGGAGGATCATGGGAAGATCACTTACCATTAATAGAGTTTGCATATAACAACAGTTATCATTCCAGTATCCAAGCGGCACCATATGAAGTACTGTAAGGACGTAAATGTCGAACGCCGTTGTGTTGGAATGAAGTGGGTGAAAAACAGCTAACAGGTCATGAAATTGTTCAAGAAACTTCCGAAAAGATTGAACAGATCCACGAAAGAACCAAAACAGAACAGGATCGCCAAAAAAGTTATGCTAATAATCGTCGAAAATCCATTGAATTTGATGTAGGCGATTTTGTAATGTTAAAAGTTTCGCCACGGAAGGGTGTTATCAGATTCGGAAAGAAAGGAAAGCTCAGTCCAAGGTATGTCGGGCCGTTCAGAATATGTAAACGGGTTGGGCCAGTAGGATATCAGTTGGAGCTGCTAGAAGAGCTGAATCGGATTCACAACACTTTTCATGTGTCGAATTTGCGGAAATGTTTGGCTGATCTGAATTTAGCCATACCACTGCCACAGATTCAATTAGACAGTAAATTGAATTTTGTGGAAACACCGGAAGCGGTTGTTGACAGAAAGATCAGAGCACTTAGAAACAAAGAAATAAGTATGGTTAAACTGCAGTGGAAGTTTCACAAAGGACCGGAGGCGACATGGTTATTGGACTCAAAAATGAGATCAGAATACCCGTGGCTTTTTGATTAAAGGAATTCCGGGACGGAATTCTCTTGAGGGGTGGATAATGTGATAACCAGATCCTGGTTATTACCCAAGGTATTCAATACGTGATTATTTGATTAAATGACTACGTGATAWGCATGATAAACTGATATGTTTGATACATGCTGGTATGAGAAATTGTGTATTATTTGAATACATATATATAGAGGTATATGCATGTTATGCATGCATGGAAGGATGTTTATGTGTGCATGTGTGTATGTGAGGTTTAAGCATGAGGTGGAAAGGGGGGAGGCTGTTTAGCCGACCTTCCATTTATGGAAGGTATAAATAGGAGGCTTAGCCTCTTTATTTGGTTTTCCCCTGCTATTTTTGAGAAGATTGAGTGCTTTAAAGAAGTGTTGTCCAGATTACAAAAAGGAGGCGATTTCAAGTTGATTGCAAGTGTCAAGTTTCAAAAGGAATCGATTTCTAGCGTTTTGGTTCAAAAGTTTTATAAGGTGAGTGGTTTTAAATCTTTCTGCATAAAATTTACTACTGGTTTCAATTGCTTATTTCATGTTACTACTCTTTAGATTGAAACCATGTATTTTTGTTGTTGTTTAAGTATTGATCCGGACATAGAGTGACCGGATAAGTGTTTAAACCRGACAAGCCTTAGGCSGTTTATTGTCYGGATTGTTTTAAACCGGATAAGCCTTGAGCGGCTTATTGACCGGACTAGTTTAAACCGGACCAGCCTTGAGCGGCTTATTGACCGRAGTTTGATAAACCGATTGAGTGTTGAGCGGTTTATAATTGGTAGTATTACTTATGATTTTAGACTGAGAAGTAGGAATACGATCAAGTGGTGAGCGGTTTATTTTTAAACCGGGTAANTCAAAAATGAGATCAGAATACCCGTGGCTTTTTGATTAAAGGAATTCCGGGACGGAATTCTCTTGAGGGGTGGATAATGTGATAACCAGATCCTGGTTATTACCCAAGGTATTCAATACGTGATTATTTGATTAAATGACTACGTGATATGCATGATAAACTGATATGTTTGATACATGCTGGTATGAGAAATTGTGTATTATTTGAATACATATATATAGAGGTATATGCATGTTATGCATGCATGGAAGAATGTTTATGTGTGCATGTGTGTATGTGAGGTTTAAGCATGAGGTGGAAAGGGGGAGGCTGTTTAGCCGGCCTTCCATTTGTGGAAGGTATAAATAGGAGGCTTAGCCTCTTTATTTGGTTTTCCCCTGCTATTTTTGAGAAGATTGAGTTCTTTAAAGAAGTGTTGTCCGGATTACAAAAAGGAGGCGATTTCAAGTTGATTGCAAGTGTCAAGTTTCAAAAGGAATCGATTTCTAGCGTTTTGGTTCAAAAGTTTTATAAGGTGAGTGGTTTTAAATCTTTCTGCATAAAATTTACTACTGGTTTGAATTGCTTATTTCATGTTACTACTCTTTAGATTGAAACCATGTATTTTTGTTGTTGTTTAAGTATTGATCCGGACATAGAGTGACCGGATAAGTGTTTAAACCAGACAAGCCTTAGGCGGTTTATTGTCCGGATTGTTTTAAACCGGATAAGCCTTGAGCGGCTTATTGACCGGACTAGTTTAAACCGGACCAGCCTTGAGCGGCTTATTGACCGAAGTTTGATAAACCGATTGAGTGTTGAGCGGTTTATAATTGGTAGTATTACTTATGATTTTAGACTGAGAAGTAGGAATACGATCAAGTGGTGAGCGGTTTATTTTTAAACCGGGTAACTCTTGAACGGACTATTGTCCGGATTCGATATCTGTCCAATATGAATTTATTCTAAGTGTAAACCTTTCAAAGAAGAGGTGATATGTTATCCGCACTTGATATCCGGACAAAGTAGATTTTTATTCCAAGTATTTAAACCGAATGATTGTTGACCGGATTTGTTGACCGGATTTATTGACCGGATTTAAGATGATGTTTTGTGTTTTGATGAAAATTGTTATTTTATCATAAAATAAAGTTTTGATATAAATGATTTTGGACTGATATTAATTCCAATGGCTGCGGTCTATTCGGAATTATTTTTTTATAAATGTTTTTGATGAAGATATAAGGGTGGCATATCAAGGAGAGGTTTCCATTTGTTATAAGGGTGGCATATCAAGGAGAGGTGTCCATTTGTTATAA
>NC_037541.1:8323787-8325053 GCF_001531365.2 Cynara cardunculus var. scolymus
ATAAGGGTGGCATATCAAGGAGAGGTGTCCATTGGATATAAGGGTGGCATTGTATGTGTGTGGTTTTATATAACTATTTCTATAATATCCTTTAAGACTACCGAGATCTGGAATCTTTATTTCTTTGTGATTTAAGGATTTAGGATCAAGGTTCTTAATTGGAAATCATAGACTGGATGTTATTGAGAAGGAAACGTCAGGTTTGGCCTGAATCTTTGTTTAAATCTCAATTGATAAAGAAAAGGTTTAAAATGGTATTAAATGGAACCCCATTGGTTCAAAGATATGGAATTTGTATAGCTAGATGGTTAGCTTGAAAGTGGAAAATGATTTGATATTACCTTCTTATGTATTCATATATTTGTGATTTATATGAATAATTGATTTTACAAAGGTTTTGGTGATCCTTCACCCTGCAATAACATGAATAGGGTATCTCAGTAGACTCTTTAGTCTAACCCTCGTTTTCGTGATTTTAAATATGTATTGTCGGACATGTGGAAGGTAAAGGAAAGGAAAAGATTTAATGCTTTTCTTATATGCATTTCGGTTGAGGAATTGCTTCTGATAATCAGTTTTGATGATTAGTACAAGATTGTATTTTGAATTTTTGGACCTTGTATTTGGTCATGATAATTTCTTGTACTGTGGGGCCAGATGTATATGAATATGTATTTCTTTGGTATGAAATATATGTGTTACATGCAATGTGTGGGATGAGGCGTTACACCAATACAAACCAATCTCAACCGTCCATTTCTTTTGATTAATATATGATTTCATAGAAGTTTTGATTGTTTCTTAATATAAATTATTGATCATAATTAATGAACTTTATTCATCTTCTATAAATATTCAAATCATAATAAATGAAATCTCATCATTTTCATAAATACCTCAATTAATTTGATTGTATTGGTTGTACAAATCTAATGGGTTGTATTTGAATATATATATATATATATATATATAGTTCGTTTCAAATGCAACCCATTACATTTGTACAATCAATGCAACCCAATAAATTGAGATGTTTATGGAAATGATGAGAGTTCATGTTATAACCAGGTTTGAGATAACCTGAGTTGAGGTAATTTATACTTGTTTATTATTTGAACATGATATTGTGCATGCATATACGTGAAAAGATGGAATGACATATATGATTTAAACATGTATGCATGTGGTATGAAGCATACATGAGTTGGTGTTTATTGTATTCGGGTGAAATTATTATATCTTCATGGTTAAGAAATCATGAATTTT
>NC_037541.1:8326123-8327888 GCF_001531365.2 Cynara cardunculus var. scolymus
TGGCAATTGTATGTGAGTATTATAACTGTTGCTATTATGTCTTTTAAGACTACAATAGATTTGAGTCCTTACTTCTTTGGGATTTGAGAACTCAATGATATTGTTCTTATTAGAAATAATGGTATTGATGTTATTGAGAAGGGGAAAACTTGTCTTATGGCCATTGGTATTGGTTAAAAGTGTTTTGAAACAGAATGATTATTTTCATGAGGAATCAAAGGGGCTCTGGTTGTTCCTTGTAAGGAACCAGATAGGCTCTGGTTGGTCCTCATTGTTGGACCAGAGGATTCTGGTTGTTGATATAAATGATGAGCAAGTTTTTACTAAAGGTTTTGTTTGGATTAAAGGTTTTGTATCTTTTGATAAGAGCTTTTATGTCAAAATCATGCTTTTGAAGTTTTAAGAAAAAGAGTTTTATACTTAGTCTTTTTATGAAAAACAAACCAGAGAAGCTCTGGTTAAGTGTTGAACAAGAGGGGCTCTGGTTGAGCGTTGAACCAGAGGGGCTCTGGTTGAGCGTTGAACCAGAGGGGCACTGGTTGAGCGTTGAACCAGAGGGCTCTGGTTGATCATGTCTTTGGAACCAGAAGCTCTGGTTAGTACAACCAGAGGCTCTGGTCGAATATGAACATTTTATAATTGCTCTTTTCATGAAAAAGGTTATCTTATTGCTTGAAGGTTTATCTAAAGATCATTTATATGAGTCAGAGGTGCTGGTTAGTACAACCAGAGGCTTTGGTCATGAAGACCAGAAGCTCTGGTAGAGAGACCAGAGGGGCTCTGGTCCTATGTTGAAAAATATATTCTAAGTATGATTTGAAACCAGAGGCTCTGGTTGTGAAGAGCAGAAGCTCTGGTAGAGAGACCAGAGGGACTCTGGTCCTGAATGTCGAATTATATTCCAAGTCTGGTTAGTGAAACCAGCAGCTCTGGTTATGAAGAGCAGAAGCTCTGGAAGAGAGACCAGAGGGGCTCTGGTCGTGGTTGTCAAAATATTTTCTAAGTGTTGTTTGAAACCAGAGGCCCGATGGATCAAAGCTGTATATTTTCAGTTTTGCTGCATGCGATGATTGATTTGAAATAATTATTTTGGTGATCTTCACCCTGCATTTCATAGAAGGGAACCTCACTAGACCCGTATGGTCTAACCCTCATTTTCTGTTTTAAATTATGCAATGCAGGAATAGCTGGGTCCGGGGATGTAAAAGGGAAAATGTGATTATTTTTCCTAATCTTTTGCTTGCTTTTGAAGATGCATGTTATATTACATGTAGTAGTACAGGGTTTGTTTTGGAAATTCTTTGTCAATTTTGTACATATAGTAATCCTTATACTAGTGGGACCGTTTGATGTAATCCATGTTTCTATGTAATGAAATATGTGTTCTATGTAAATGTGGTATTTGGAGCATTACAGTTCATTTATTATAATTTGAATATTCATGAAAAATGACTAGGGTTCATTTATTATGATCAATGTTTTATATTATAAAACAATCAAAACTTTTATGAAATCACATATTCATCAAATTAAATGGACGGTTGAGATTGAGTTGTATTGGTTGTACAAATGTAAAAGGGTAGCATAATGACTCACCTCTCTCTCTCTCTCTCTCTCTTTCTCTTTCTATCTCTCTCTCTCTCTCTCTCTCTCTCTATATATATATATATATATAATCTTATAAAACATTTGACTAAAACTTTTAAAACTCTTATATACTATCTTATAAAGCATTTGGCTAAAACTCTTAAAACTCTTAAAAACT
>NC_037541.1:8327898-8329922 GCF_001531365.2 Cynara cardunculus var. scolymus
GACATAGTTAGAACCATTGGAAATAAATATGATGAGTTGAAAGAACAGTGTGTAAGGTAAATTTTAACTACATCTGGTCAGTGTAATTATAAATTTACAGGTACACATCTGAACTTGAATACTTCATTATATTTGGGAATGTGAATACATGATTATTAATATTAAACTTTGCAGATGTCTAGCCGAACTAGATGATCTGAAAGATTGTCTCATCCAGAATCTGAGGAAAGGGAAGAATCACCTGTTAATCTTCCAATTATTATGTCTGGAAATAGAGGTCGGGGAAGACCAAGGGGACGAGGTAGAGGAAGAAGTCAGTCTCAAGGAAGAGGACGGACTGAAATCCAATCTGAACAAGAAAAATCTCATTCTGGAAATGATCAGGAAAGGTCGGTGCCATACCCAGAATATATAACTAGAAATATTTTGGCAGAGGAAATGGGAAAATTGCGAGAAACCCTGACATCTATCATGGGAATACTGGCTAGAGTGGAAACAAAAAGAGTGGAAGTTCATCCATTTGTTCCAGTTACCCATAACAAAGAAGGAGATATTAAGATGTTCTTAGCATGTAAACCACCAACCTTCTCTGGGGAAAGAGATCCAGTGAAAGCAATGTGCTGGATCAAGGAAATGGAATCTGTGTTCAACACCATTCGCTGTCCAGAAACAGATAAAGTGCGATTTGCTGTTTCGGTATTGAAGTCAAATGCTTTGTTTTGGTAGGAAGTTGAATCATCTACCAGAACAGATGTTTTACAAACTTTGTCATGGGTAGAATTCGTGGATAGATTTAAAAATCAGTTCTGTCCTAAAACGGCCGTGAGACAAATGGAGGAAGATTTCCTGAAGTTAGAGCAAGGAAATAGAACAGTTCGAGAGTATACTAAAAGATTTATTGAATACTCTCGTTCTGCCGAACACTATGTTTCGACTGAATCCAGGAAGATAGAAAGGTTTATTTAGGGTCTGAAACCCTCAATTAGGGAATTTGTTATTGCTATGAATCCCAATACCTTTCCATTAACAGTAGAGGCAGCTGAGGTGACTGAAAGAAATAAGAATAGACAATCAGAAGGGAAGACTATTGAGAAAAGAAAATGGGAAGGGTCTTCATCTTTTCGGGGGCCGAAAACTGTTAGATATAATAACTGATTTGAGCATAAGAACAATGAAAAAGTCTGCTCACAATGTCGACAGGTTCATCAGGGTGAATGCAAGATGGACCCAAGGAAATGTTACAAATGCGGCGAAGCGGGTCATCTATCTAGAAACTGCCCAGCTAACAGAAAGTGTTTTAATTGCAATTCTCCGGATCATATTCGACCGAATTGTCCTTTGTTAAGAACTTCTCGTCTGACAATGGGAGGAAATACTCCCAGTAACCGTGGAAGGCCTAGTGTATCGAGGGGAGGCCAGAGTGGAACCAGAGGTAGATCATTTCATATGACAAAGAATGAGGCAGAAGCAACCTCAGATGTAGTAACAGGTACATTCCTTCTGAATTCAAAACGTGCTAAGGTGTTATTTGACTCTGGTACAAATTATTCATTTGTATCACCATTATTTGCTCAAATTGCATGTTTGAAATCTGTGCCACTTGATGATGAATTAGTAGTTGATACTGCTAATAGTCAAGAAACTGTTACTAGTGTGTTCAATAACTTCATCATTGTTATTGAGGGTTGTGAGTTTTCGATCCGGTTATTTCCCATGCCGATGAAGGAATTTGACGTAGTAGTGGGTATGGACTAGTTGGCAAAGAATCAAGCTAGTATTGTTTGTAATCAGAAAATGATCAGAATTGTTATGCCAGACCAGAGAACTGTTGTTATTTATGGTGATCATCAGAATCACCATACCAGTATTTTGTCAATAACGAAAGCCCGGAAAAGTATTCGAAAGAAGTGCCAAGGATGTTTGGTATATGTAATCGATTTAAAGAAAGAGAAAGGAAAGGAAGAATTGATTCCGATTGTTAGTGAGTATCCAGAAGTTTTTCCGGAAGACTTATCTGGATTACC
>NC_037541.1:8334200-8340984 GCF_001531365.2 Cynara cardunculus var. scolymus
GTAAACCTTCTCTGAAAGTATTTTTTAGAGACGTTTCTAAACCGTCACAAATACTTGAAAAACGTCACTAATAAATACTTTTAGAGAAGCTTTTTGAAAAAAGTTGACTYAYMTTTARAAAAGTTTTGAAAGTGTATCTAAAGCCCCAAAAAAAGTGTCTCTAAAAGCTAACAAAAACGCACCCTCCGAAAACCCTCCCTAAAACCTTTACTTACCGTTATATAGAGAAGCATTGTGACGGAATTGAAAAGCTTCTCTAAAACCTTTAGAGAAGCTTTTAATACTTTTAAACTCAAAACAAAACATTCTCTAAAACCCTTTTATCTTGTAGTGTTCATTTATGTTCTCTATTACCCTAATTCTCAAACTCTCTCTCTCTCTCTCTCTCTCTCTCTCTCTCTCTCTGCAAACTAACGAAGCATCAAGCAGGGGATAAAAAATAGAGAGATGATCAAGAACACATACAACAATTAATCCATCATCATTAAGGGTAATTAAGAGGACTATTGAAGGATAATCAATGGCGTCTTCATCTTCTACAAATCAACATCCTATGAACTTCTCTTCAAGTATGTATCTTTATTCTCATCTCTTATTAAGAATTATGAGATTGATCATGTTAATATGTTTGATTGAATTAATATGAAGTACTGTTTATTAATGCATATTACTTAAAATTCAAGATTGTAAGTAAATTGTGCGTAAGTACAACTTATTAAAGTTCCATGTAAATACAGAATAAACATCTCATTTTAAATAAAAAAATCTAAAATATAATTAGGATAATCATTGAGTTCTAACATAATACTAGATTATTATCTTTATAAAAACTTATATTATTAAACCAAAATTAGATTACTTCGTTATGTTAAATTAAATATGATAAAAATTTTGAATTAAAGAAATTACACAAAACAAAAACTTTTAAATGGTTAATTTGGTACTAATATCGATATAGTTTTTTTCAAACTTTTATGATATTTTATTCATAAATAAAAACATTATCGTTTTTCTCAAAACCAGATAAAACTGTATTATATTGGCATAGATAAAGAATAAAACGAAACGTTGAAATCGGGATGTGTCTCGATGCATTGCACGAGTATCCTTCTAGTATAACAATAATATATTTGTTGGGTCTGAATTTCAGTGTTAAATTGTATTCGTCTTGAAAGTTAATAATTGTCTATAATTGTATAGATATCGTGTTTGACTTTGTAAGTAAGTTTGACTTTGACTAGAAGGGTTAGTTGTTTGACCCTATATAAGCATTTGTCTTCTAGTGTTTTGGAAGGAGAGCTCAATTGTAAAACATTACATACATAATAGAGCATTGACTTGTTGACTAATCCTCTCAACTCTCATCTCAAGTGTTCTTGAAGATTATCCTAATCTGCCATTGGTTCATAGAGATTTATGAAGATTGATCATTTCGTGGACTCATATTTGGTATCAGAGCAGGTTATGCAAAAACTCAAGAGAAGAAATCACGTATTTTGAAGAATCTTTGAAGAAAATTTTCTGAAGTTCATATTTTTTTCATCTAGTGTTCTTCATCTTTTAACCATTTTCATCCAAAAAAATTTCAAATCCTTATGTTTTGATGTTATAAATATGATCGAAATGTGCGGGATTGGTCTGTGAATCTTTGTCATTCACAACGTTTTATGATTTGATCAAATTTGTGGATTTTAAATTTTTGGTGTTCTTGAAAAAAAAAATTCAAAAAGGTTGTTTTGATCCAAAATTTTGCTAAAATTTTGATGATTTTGTGTTTTTGATGGTTTTTGATCGGATTATCTTGAATTAAATCGCTCAAGTATTAGGAGATTTATCTTGAAATGTTTTAAATCGTTCAAGTATTAGAATTTCTTGATCTTGTGACTGAATTGGACACTTGGTCATTTTTCTTACTTTGTTAACCTCTTACAACTCATTGTCCGTATTTGTGATACCTTGTCTGATTTCAGCCTAAATCTCATAACTTAGCATCTGGATTGTAATCTCATCATCCATGTTTAGTCTAAATCGGACAGGCTATTGACCGTATTTGACTAACTCTCTTAATATCACCCGTATTCTTCACTATCTTGCACAACTCTTCAGCAGTATTTGGCTTAGAGTTTTTTTAGCTTGATAAATCTGGAAAGACAAAACTTGAAACTGAACTGAAAATGAGAACTGAACTGAAAGAGAAGTATGATTTAGTTGCTGATGAAAGAGACCAGCTTTTAAAGAAAGTTGAAGACTTTTCTTGTGCTCAAACCTCAATTGGTTCTCCTTCACAGTGTAAAACAAACTTTTATGACTGTTCTAAATCTAACAGTAACAGTTATTCAAGCTGCCCTAAATCAACTGTTTCTAAGAACTATCCGCATTCTTCAAATCAGTACTATCAAGGGTACGTCATTGGATCACCCAATTATTCTTCTAAAGTTAAAAGTATTTGAGTTGATAAATCTGAATCTGTTTCGTCTCATAACTCTGTTGTTACTAACAATATACTTCCTTGTTTTGTAAGATCTACTAATTATTTGATAAATCTTAGCAAGAGAAGGATCATGTGCTCTACATGCAAGACAACTGATTTTGTGAACAGGAAACGATACAACAGGTGGACTGAAGACAACAGATATCAAAAGAGTTGGAAGAGTAATAACAGGTATGATAATAATAACTGGTATGGATCTTATTGCATATATAATCATCCTGTTAAAAGTGCGAAAAAGAAAACATCTAATAAGAATAGATGGTTTGGAAGTTACAATATCCCACAACTTGATATTAACAAAGAAGGACCCAAGTTCGTTTGGGTACCAAAATCCGTTTGATCTGATTTTGAAGGTGTGTCATTATAGTGCTGATCAGAATAACATGATTATGATGGACAAATTCAGGGGGGGTTTGTAATCTGTTCCAAACAGAGGTTTCTGAATGTATCTGTTCAGGACCCGCGCTTAAATAAATTTTGGCTTCTAAACACTCAGTTTAGGACCCGTGCTAAAAATGTTTCCATTTTTATTATTTTTGAGTTGAACTGAAATATTACTCAAATCTATTTTCTAGGGGGAGTCTCTAGAAATTTCAATAAAATCAGTTTTGGAAAATGAATTGTTTTCTGAAAATGAGTTATTTTCTGAACAGGTATTTCCTGAGATTTTACATGTGTAATTTCTCATCGAACATAATTCCAATACATGTTTTTCTTCAACTATTATTATCACGTCTCTTAAAATGAAAATCATTTTCGGTGATAATACGCTCGTTTATAATCAAAGGTTGTTTTTTTGATATTTTTTACCTTGATTGATACACATTTGTTAATTCTTTGAATATCAGAATCTGTAAACTTGTTCTTACAGATCTTCATTCATTTCTCTCACATACTGAATAATCTGATTTTGCGTATCACTCCGTGATCGATTGTACTTAAAAGCTACATATTTTGATCAATTTTTATTTGATCATTGTGCTTTATAGCAATAATATTTTTGATCAATTGTTGTGATCAACTGAGCATACTGCTAAATTTAGGAGGGACTGAGTGTTTCACAGAAATATCTCAATGGAATGTCAGAACCGATAAACCTACCTATGAGGACAACCATATCTGAGTGAGCATTAAATACACAAGGGTTTGTGTGCAGAGCTTAAAATGAAAAAGAGAGGGGTAGTTGTTGTGAGCCAAAAAAATTGACGAGAGTTGTGTCAGTATTAAAAGATTATAAGAATCCTGTTCTAAACTTCTAAATGTCGGGCATACCACGTAATCTATTAGTTCTCAATTCTTTCGAGACTAATATTGAAAAAAGGCAAAGCCTAGGCCAATTCTTGTCACAACCCCACCAGCTACTCATTTATCTCTTAACAGATAAGTGTTTCAATAACACTTGGGGTACGCATCTTACAATCAATCACTTTCTCATTTGAAGTGTTATAACCTAGTTTCAGATAACCTGGGTCAAGGTAAATTTTACGTTATTATTTGATAAATTATATGATGGTATGCGTGAATGTGGCAACAATACATGATACATGAAATAAGTGCATACATGTTTGGATAATATGAATATTTTATTGAGATAGTGATACCTTAGTAATGAAGCAAATAGGTTTTTAAAATAATAAAATCCACACCGTCATCAATTTTATATTATTGAAATCCTCCACCGCCTAGGTGAAGATATTTAAAGAAAAATTTGGATAAGGTTATCCTCATCACTGTCATTCTTTTTAGAAAAGAACTTGTGTGTATGAGATAAGGTGTTCTTCAAGAATTGTTGCTTCAAAAGTACTTGAAGATTTTGTGTTAGAGTAAAGCTTTTGTTGTGTGATTATCATCAAGAAATCTGTTTGATAAGGTGAGTGGTTTTGAAACTAAATTCCTCATATATTTGTGTATCAACTGTTGAGTTTTGGTATTTGTTTTGAGGTTAAGATGATAAACTGTCTTCAACAGTTTTTATGATGTTATTGTTTTGGAATCTGTTTCTGGATAAATATGAAACAAAGTTGTGTTCTTCAACAGCCTTTGAGAAGTTGATGTTTGAATCTATTTTTGGAATTGTTTTGAAAAGAATTAAACAGTATCTGGGTTTTAAAACAATTTGAAAGAGTTTTACAAAAAAATAGAGTTTTAAACTGTTTTAGGAGAACAGGTTGTCCTTGAGATTATAAGGTTGTGAGTATAAACCTATGTTGAAACCATGATTTGGTTTGGGAATTATGAACAGGTTCACTCTGACATTTATGACTGAGGTTTGTCTTTGGATGAACTACTTCATATGAATTAATGGGAGGATATAAGGGTGGAACATCACAAAAAGGGGATTATTGGAAGGATATAAGGTTGGTCGTTGTCTACATGGCCTAACTCTTATTATGATATCTATTAAAGTTACAACAGATTTAAGTTCTCATTTGTTGGTGATTTGAGGATTTAGAGATGTTGTCTTTAGTAGAAATGATGGTAATGATGTTATGGGATTGGAGATAATATAATTCATGACTGTTGGTTGTGAATAAAAATGCTTTGGGTGAAAGCATTGATTATGTGGAAACAGAGGAGCTCTGATTGTACCTTGCAAGGAACCAGAGGGGCTCTAATTGACCCTCATAATAGAACCAGAGGATTCTGGATATTAATTTAAAAATGATGCAAAATCTTTTATAAATTATTAGTTTGAAAATAAGTTTTATAACTTTTAGAAACAAGCTTAGTGTAATATTTATAATTTTAAAAATGATATTTCAAAAGAGCCTTTATACTTAGAAATTTCTATAAATCAAACCAGAGGGGCTCTGGTTGGCTTTCATAAGTACAACCAGAAGCTCTGGTCGAGGAACCAGACGCTCTGGTCGACTAASCAGAAGCTCTGGTAGAAAGACCAGAGGAGCTCTGGTCATGATTATTGAAAAATATTCTAAGTATGGTTTGGAACCAGAGGCCCGATGGACACTTCGGAACCAGAGGCCGATGGACTGGAATACCATTATTTTGCTAAGTATGGGATTTTGAACAAGAGGCCCGATGGACTTAAACATGATGCGATTCTTTTATTATTCTTCATTATGATTGAGAGATTCCTTGATAAATGTTTTTGGTGATCTCACCCTACATAGCATGAAAAAGGGAATCTCACAAGACTTTTGTCTAACCCTCATTTTATGTTTTAAAATATGTGTGCAGGTAATACCAGTTATAATATCAATAAGGGATAAAGCATTATATGATTACTTTCCTTATGTGCTTAAATGTTGAAGACCATATCTAGATGTGTTTTGGAGGAGAGCAATGCTAGTTTACAAATGCATGCATTTTGAAAATTTTAAGTTATGCAATTTGTATCGTAAACCTGTAGCACAGACTCTTGTAATTTTTGGACCTATGTGGGAATCTATGTATTCTATGAATGAATTCTATGTAATATGCAATGTGTGGAGATTGGGGTGTCACATGAAGATTCTTGATATTGAAAAAGAAGGATATATGTCCCCCCCCTTCAAGTATGTTTGATCACGAATTGAGTCAGATAAATTTGTGTAGTCCACACGATTTATCTTTTTAAGCCTAAACAGAAGCATATGTTGCTTTATCTTTCTACACTACACAGATTTTACAAATTATATGTTATTTTGCCGAAACATTCATAGATATACTTTTAGAATATATCAATGATTGACTGGAAGACCTAGTGAGATGAACTTCAAAAAGTCTCATATATGAAGTACATCCGTTGTACTTAATATATTTGTTATATTCACAGGCCAGTCTTTTTATAAGATTAAAAACAATTTCATAAGTTGAAATTGGTTGTTATTTTCTGTTAGCTCTAATATTCACTTAATGTAAAAGTATGAAAAAGTATTATGCAAGTGTTGACAGAAGGGTATCTTCCACAGAAGACAACAGAGGACTAGCATCAGAAGCTGTTTCATCGTGCAAGTCAAGAATGACAGAACCTCTGTTGTCTCTCACAGAGATTCTGGAAAATGGTCTTCTGGCAATCAGATCATAGAAGTCAATTATAGAAGAGCCTCTGAGATGGCTCACAGAGGGTCTTCGGATTCATCTTCTGTGAAGATCCTGTTCTGCTGTTTTTCAAAGGTGGTTAGCTGCATGTGCTTCTCACGTGACTAGTTTTTAATAGACTTTATTTGGGCGGCTTAGATGATTTCACTGTCTAGATCATGTCAGTAAGGTCGTTAGGGTCTAGTATAAATAGCAGCTTAGGCCTTTGTATTCAGTGTGCTTCCAAATTGTAATCGTCTAATTTTCAATTGA
>NC_037541.1:8341084-8343732 GCF_001531365.2 Cynara cardunculus var. scolymus
ATCTTTGCCAAATGGAGCGGAAGATTTTGTGGTATATAGTGATGCGTCAAAGTTGGGTTTGGGTTGTGTGCTGATGCAACGTGGAAAGGTAATAGCTTATGCTTCCAGACAGTTAAAAGATCATGAGAAACAGTATCCTACTCATGATATGGAGTTAGCGGCAGTTGTGTTTGCGTTGAAAATATAGAGACATTATTTGTATGGAATGAAGTGTCAAATCTTTACAGATCATAAGAGCTTGCAACATCTATTTCATCAGAAAGATYTGAATATGCGTCAGAGAAGATGGTTGGAATTGGTGAGTGATTATGATTGTGAGATTTTGTATCATCCAGGCAAAGCAAATATAGTAGCTGATGCGTTAAGTCGACAAGAGAAAAGTGGAACGATCAAAGCTACAGCTTCACGAGTTGAGTTATTACCCAGTATTCAAGAAGAGTTACGAGAATTTCAACATGAGGCAATGAAGGAAGATAAGATCAAACATGAAAGATTGGGTGGATTAATATCTGATTTGATAAGAGATGATAGAGAATTTTGGAAGTTCCAGAACAGAATTTGGGTACCATGTAATGGTGATCTCAGAAAACGTATATTGAATGAAGCACATCAATCACGTTTTGCGATACATCCAGGTACAAACAAAATGTATCGAGATTTGAGGCAACATTATTGGTGGCCAGGTATGAAGAAAGATATTGCTAAACATGTTGAACAGTGCTTGACTTGTCTCCAAGTAAAGATTGAACACCAACGTCCTTATGGTAAGTTACAATCTTTGGAAATTYCGGTTTGGAAATGGGATCATATTACTATGGATTTCATAACCAAATTACCGAGAACATCGAAAGGGTATGATGCGATATGGGTGATAGTGGATCGGTTATCTAAATCTGCACACTTCTTACCTATGAAAGAGTCATATTCGATGGAAAGATTGGCAAAGTTGTATCTTGATGAGATAGTGACACGACATGGAGTTCCATTATCAATTGTTTCTGACAGAGATAGTCGTTTCACTTCTATGTTTTGGAAGAGTTTTCAAAGAGAGATGGGTTCACAGATTAAATTGAGTACADCTTATCATCCTCAAACTGATGGACAGAGTGAACGAACTATCCAGACATTAGAAGATATGCTGAGATCTTGTGTTATTGATTTTGGAGGGTCGTGGGATAGTCATTTGGCTTTGGGTGAATTTGCGTACAACAATAGCTATCATTCGAGTATTCAGGCAGCACCTTTTGAGGTTCTGTATGGGCGAAAATGTAGAACTCCTTTGTGTTGGAATGAAATAGGTGAAAGACAGTTAGCTGGGCCTGAGTTAGTTCAGCAAACTGCAGATAAAATTGGGGTAATTCGAGAACGAATGAAAGCGACACAAGATAGACAAAGAAGTTATGCAGATAAATGTCGAAAACCGATTGAGTTCCAAATAGGTGATAAAGTGATGTTGAAAATATCACCATGGAAAGGTATAGTACGTTTTGGAAAGAGAGGGAAGTTAAGTCCAAGATATGTCGGACCATTTCCTATTATTGGGAGAGTTGGAGAAGTGGCCTATAAGTTAGAACTTCCTGTAGAATTAAGTGGAATACATGACACATTTCCTGTGTCAAACTTGAGGAAGTGTCTAATGAGTCCAGATGTGGCAGTACCATTACCTGAGATTAGGGTAGATGAAAAGTTATGTTTTGAAGAAACCCCTGAGCAGATTACTGATTTTAAGGTGAAGAAATTACGAAACAAAGAGATTGGGTTAGTAAAGGTTCAGTGGCGTTATCATAAAGGGTTAGATGCCACCTGGGAACCAGAGTCGGAAATGCGGATGAAATATTCTTACCTGTTTGCTTAAGTGAATTCCGGGACGAAATTCTTTTAAGGAGGGAATATTGTAATAGTCTGGTTATCATTTTTGTTATGTATATATTTATTTATAAATATATATATATGATATGTATGTGTATGTAATGGGTGTGTGTGGATATTATTTAAATATTTAGAAGAGGGAAGTCGGTTAGGGGAACCGTCATCTTCTCCTCTTTTATATGTTTGTATAAATAGTTTTGGTGAAATGAAACACACACATACACATACTTCTATTTGAAAATTCCTCTGAAGATTTTGAAGATTTCACAAGAAGAAGAAAGGTTCAAAGGTTTTGATTTCCATATTTTACAAGTAAGTGTATTAAAAGCTTTGAATATGAATTATTTCATACAATTTGAAAAGCATTTAGATCTGATTATTATGAGTTTGGATGCATTTTACGATGATTCTTGTGTAAACCGGCCAAGTGGTGTCCGGATTGAAATTCGGATACTTAAACCGGATGTGCTTTGTCCGGATATCTCTTAAACCGGACAAGAGGTGACCGGATAAAGTGTAAACCGGTCAAGGGTTGTACGGTGTATTGACCGGATTGTTTTAAACCGGTCAAAGGTTGAAATGTGTATTGATCGGTTTAGTCTAAACCGGATGACAATGATAGTGAAGTGGTGTCCGGATTTGTAAACCGGACAAGAATATATATTAGAAAAGTGTTTGACCGGATTTCTAAACTGGACAAAGAGTTTGTTTATTTTCAGGGTTTGACCGGACTTCTAATCCGGGCAGGTTTGATCGGACTTCTAATCCGGATAAGATGG
>NC_037541.1:8344058-8378091 GCF_001531365.2 Cynara cardunculus var. scolymus
GTGTGAGATGGCGGTGTAATTCGCGAGAAACATAAATATGTTTATGTTTCAGAACAGGTTTGATTCTAAACTGAATGTTTGGAATATATATTGTTGTATGARATTATACACTCACTAGACCTTTTTGGTCTAACGCTCAGATGTTGGATTAACCTGTTTTGCAGGTCAGCGTACTCTGAAAGATAAAGGCAAGGGAAAAGTCTGAATGATGATATTAGTTTGTGTGTATATGTATTAAAGATACATTTTGATAGTTCATGTTTTGTAATAATACTATTTTGAGTATTATGAGTATGATGATGTGAATTATATGTAATGGGAATATGAGGGTTGTTACAAGCTGAGACTCTGGATCAAGGCGGGTGGGGATTCATGATGAGTGGGATTGAATTATAACCAAACAAAACTAAGCCAACCACGAATTCCTGAATGGTAAAGAGAACCGCCCTATGAAGAGCCTCACCTAAAGGACCATACCTGGAGCTGAGAACAAGATCGAAAACAGAACTTCTCATTCGAAGCATGGAAGTGGTCATGTCATTTATTCATAAGTGTTGATCCTAACCGAATCTACAAGAGTTTATAGGTAACAGTTTGTAGAAGGGGGAATGAATACAAACACAACAACTTTTATTTTTAAAAAATATATATTGATAACGAAGATCAATATAGATTTTTAAAGATTATTTGCGGAAGATATAAGATACAAAACCTATCTAAACAATCAAAGATACATACAAAATTACAAATAGCAGTAAGAAAAGACTTGTTACAAAAAATAAGATAAGAAGTAGAGAGAAAAGTATCTTCTTGGGTAAGATTAGAAAAGAAAGATGCAACTAAGAAGAGAGAACTACTCAGCTATTTATACCCATTGCATTAAATGCAAATCAGAAGGTACAAAGCATGTGGCAAGCTGTTAGAGGTAAGCTTGTCTGGTGGCATAGAAAATTGGATACTACACTCTTATAAGCTTTCTGGCTTCCACTTTTTTTTATCGAGACAATTCGGTGCTTTTTTCGTACAAAGTGAATAGGTTGATGTTTTGCTTTAAGGAAGTACTTGTATTCTTTACGATATTCATGGCTTTCTTTGTGAATACCCAAGAATTTATCAGATGTTAAAGCTTTTCGATGATGAACAAAAATGTTAGTGTACAGGTCTTCAAGATAAGGTTCCCGAATTCTAGATCTATCCCACCCTGGAGTTTGAAGTTTCTCAGTAAATGACACCTATCTTCTTAGAGGTTGAACACTTTAAGTTTGAGGCATTGAAGATATACAAGGAATATTTGGTGGTTCTGTAAAAGCTAGTTCAGGATCTGCTTTCAGATTCAACTGAAATGAAAAGCTTAATTCTTCATCATTCATGTCAGATTCAAAGTCCAATAATAGTTCATCTGAATCACCAGCTCCACCTTCAGATTCAACATCGTTGTCTTGAACTTCACCAACTTCTTTTGCAAACACGTCATTGTAACCAACATTTGTTGACAGACCCAGTAACATTCTTGTTTCTACTGTGGAGACCTCCAGCTTTTCAACCATCGGCTCGATCTTTGGGTCTGCAAAAACTATCATCTCCAATCCTGTAATCCTTTCACCAGATTGATTAGGATTTTTTTTCACCCAGTTCATATGATTCATCAATATCAACCATCTCAACTTCCTGACTCCTCGAAGACAACCACTTTTTGTCTTTTCATCTCCCCTTCATGGTGATCAGAATTGTCCTGGTCATCATGTCTTCTTTTTAGAGAAGTGGTTAGAGCTCGGCGTGCAGTTTCAAGAATCAAAACTCTTTCAGATAGCAAATCAATGAAATTTTGAAGATTCGAAATTGATTGGATTGAAGAAGCAATTGTTGAACCAAGCTTTGACAAGCTTGAAACAACAACACTTTGAAACTTTTGAAACTTTGTGGCTCTAATGGCTTCAAAATCTTCCATTGTTCGTCTAAGCATACCTACCAAATATGCATACGCCGAGTCCATGTTTGATTATGATATCATCTTTGTATATAACATGGACTTGAGATCATCCACCGAGTAATTTGGTTCTGATTGCAGTTGAGGTTGAGGTGGTGATGACAGACCACGACTTGTTTCTTCTATAGCTAGTTGCTTTCCCTTCAAAAATCTTTTTAATCCATTGATTTCCTCTATTAAATATTCTGAACAGCCCTTAGGGCACCGTTCATAAATTCCCTTGACATAAAGTCGGGTAAAATAACATCTGGATCACATATATTACCAGTTGTAACAACAGTTGAGTAAACTGTTGTGCCTACGTTCAGCGTTGGAAAAGCATTAGCGCTGGTAGGACTTCCGACCTGTCCTCGTAAAGAGTCAGATGTCTCTATTCGGGTTGTTTTGGCTAGTTCACTGAGTACAGCAGGTTGAGCAATAGATGCTCTTAACTCTTGTGTACCTATAGTGTTTATAGGCTCTAGACTCGATGTGCTCATAAAATAAGTCGTGAGAAGATGAACAGATAGACTTTGTACTTGATCCCCGTGAGAAGATGAAACTAATACTTGTTGGGAGGTGTTACAGTGGCTTGGAGGGGTGTGCAAATGCATAGTTGGGTAGGCTATGTATTCTTCAATGCTAACATTAAACGAATGAATGTCAACGGCAGATGTGGTTACCCGTCATCTCCTAAAGGTTAGGGTAGGAACATATATTTCTTTTGTAGTTCCTGTTACACACTCTCCATCGTTTTCTTCTTTTGTTTCACCCATCCTCTTAGAATTTTCAACTATATCTCCCTCTTCCATCCTTATCGACTCCAAAATATTATCTATTTTGACTTCATAATCAAAACTAGAATCTCTTCACCAAAATCAAATTCCATAGATGGAATAACTTCTAGATTCATGATATTAGCATCATCTAAATTTTGATCGTCATTATTGTTGTTGTCGTCGTCATCATTATCATTATCATCTTGTCCATGATGAATGCCTGAATTAGTTTCAGTATCTTCCAAACTTGAAGAAGTTGAGGAAGTATTGTCTTCAATAGCTGCTGCCTAATGAGAGTCTCCCCCTACCGAGCCCCTCTCATTCTCATTTCCCTCTACACACAACCCTATTCAGATACCCCTTGTACCTGAACTCTCTCATCTAAATCTAAACCCTCACTTCACTCAGCTAAGACATAGGTTCCCGGGGTAAGTCCTTCCGGTTCTGGCTGGACTATAGGATCCATCACTCTCCAATACTCTATCACATACTGAGAGCTCTGATCAGCATAGGCAAGTAAATTATCAGGAATATTCATAATTGCGTCCACATCTTCAACTTCAATGTGCAGTCTTAGAAACTGCATCTCGTAATCTGGCCCAAAAGGTTTGTCTAGTCTTAAAGGAATGTCTTTGTTTGACCGCATCATAGACCTTATAATCAGTTAAAGAAATCTCTAGAATGTAACAAACTTTCTTGCTTTAGAGGCGAATTTCTTTGCATGACCTAACTCCGCCAATTCGTTCCAGATGACCATAGTGTAGTCATAGTGTCTGTTAAACACTATGCCATGGAAGAACTTTAAAAATGAACTACTGCACGTATCCATTCCGGCAGTCTTCGAAGTGAGGCATCTGTTCAAGATGGAGATATGAGATGTCAAACTGAAGGTAGAAATTTTCGTTTGAACTGCAACAGATGATTTAGGATTCCAGAAAATCCTAGCTTTTTAATGTCAGTGCAGAGTTCTTCATCTGAGATAAATTGTTCGAATTCTTCCCTTCCAAAAATGGAGTTAGGCTTTGGCAGGTTTAAATTTTACTCAATCGTTTTAATGTCAACCTGCTCATAAAGTGGTCCACATGACCTTCAAAGAAGAACTAGTTTTCGTCATTGATATAAGATAAGATGTACCAGAACTGTTGGAGATATACTAGTGGAACATTTGCCGTTGCATTGAGTGCATAGGCTATAAGGTGACCTTTTAGTATTTCGAGAACGATTGGGTATTCGGCTAACATATATAAGTTAAGATGATGGTTATTGGGTTTTAAGTCTAAATTATCGATTAGAAAAGTAAGTGATCTGGTAAAATGATTTTACTTCATCAATCCTACACATAAGAATCTATATATATATATATATACATATATATATATATATATATTAAAAGAAGAACCATGAATGTTTGAGGTGGCATCATGAGAATAGTGGATTGAGGTGTTGGTGAATTGTGGTTGTGTTTGAGACATCCCACATTGGTGAAGAGTTGAAATATTTGAAAAAAATGAAGTGTATAAGAAAGGTGGATTGGATGCCTTTGTGTCAAATAATGAGTTTGCCTTATAGGATTGTCTTTTTTTGGATGACCCTTTTTGAAATCTATAACCATGGTTGGAAACCAAACAAAACAAATGGTAGAAATTATAGTGCAAAAGTAATTATATATATATATATAAGTAACATCTAAGGGTGATGAGATGTATAAGAATAATCTACATATATATATATATATATATATATATATATATTAAAAGAAGAACCATGAGTGTTTGAGGTGGCATCATGAGAATAGTGTATYGAGGTGTTGGTGAATTGTGGTTGAGTTTGAGACATCCCACATTGGTGAAGAGTTGAAAGATTTGAGAAAAATGAAGTGTATAAGAAAGGTGGATTGGATGCCTTTGTGTCAAATAATGGGGTTTGCCTTATAGGGTTGTCTTTCTTTGGATGACCCTCTTTAAAATCTATAACCATGATTGGGATGAAAACTAACCAAATGGAAAAAAAAACTTTATCTTTATATATATAAAAGAAAACCTTAGGGTATTGAGGTGACACTATGAGAATTGAGTATTCTCATATGATGAATTATGATTGAGTTTTAGTTGTCCCACATTGATGAAGAGTTAAATGATTTGAATAAAGTGAAGTGTATAAGAAAAGTGGATTGAATGTCTTTGTGTCAATTCATGGAGTTTGCCTCATAAGGTTGTCTTATTTTGGATGACCATCTTTCAAATCTATACCATAGGTGGAATCAAAACCAACTAAATGGTAAAAACTATAGTGCAAATATAAAAGTGAAATCAAGGATGATAAATTGGCAACATGAGGTTTGAGTGTTACTCAAATATGAAATAAGGTTGACTTTCATCATCTCACATTAGTAGATAGATGATAGTTGGAAAGAAGATGATGGATCTATAAATGCGAGATAGAGCTTTGAAATCTATGGACATGGTTGAAATTAAAACCAACCAATTGGTAAAATATTTGTGCAAAACGAATGCAAATGATACATTTTTTTCTTAAAAAAATTTGTGATTATTGCAGTTAGTCTTTATAATAACAAATGTAGCCTAAGGCCTTGTTTGTTTTTACAAAAAAAGCACTTAATACCCTCTTATATCTGAATCGGTCAGACCTTAGGGTATTAAGTGTGTTTGTTTTCTTTTTCCAATTAAGAGCTTAAAAGCTCTGATTAGCTCTGAATTATTTAGACATAACCTAATCACTGAAAACCTCTTATTGCATCGCCTACCTGGTCTCTCGCAAGCTCTCCATCGCTGCGTCTTCTACTGTCTTCTCTCAAGCTATCGATCTCTCTCTCAAGCTCTCGATCTCTCCCTCAAGCTCTCGCCTACCGTCTTCTACCTCTCGATTTAAGGTATCCATCTCGATCTCTCAAGCTCTCTATCTCTCGATTTTGTTTCTCCTTGCTTGGTTAATTTTTGTTTTGCCTGGTTCATTAAAGGGTTTAGGGATTACCTCCTATAAGGGGTTTTTGTATGTGAAGCCCGCGGTTGAAATCCTATAAGGGGTTTTTTATGTGAAGTCTGTTAATAGCATTTGAAAGAAGAATCAATAGTGATATTAATGGCTTCTGTCTTGGTTAATGGATTTCTCATAGTTGATTGCACATGCAACCATTTTGTTTGGTAAGAGACTATCCACGCACTACAATGATCTATTAGATTGTGTTCTTAAGGTCCATTGAAAACAAGAAACCAAGGGCAAACACCCACACCTGGTAGACAGAACGATAGATAAAAAAATCAGTATGTTTCACTGCAAAAGAAAACAAAAATAACTAATCAGTGCATAAGAAGGCATATAAAATAACATGTTGTAAACAGAACTTGGTTGAGTTAAGCTATAGTTGTTGTAGTAACAGAACTTGGTGTTGGTTGAATTGCATCTTGGATAGTTGAGAGCATAGACTTGAGCTTATTAAATTATTAAATTCAGTAACAATTACAAATACAGAAAGAAACATATCTGGAAACAAGAAGTTAAATACTTGAAAACCATGGCATATCATATGGATAAAGTGCTATTTAAATATAAAGATATTCCATCTCATGCACTTGCATGAGATGGATAAATTACTATTTAAAAATTAAACATAAATCATGATAGACATTCATCCATCTTTGTATTCACTTCTTAGCTCCACAAAACACATATATGTGATTAGGTGGCATGTGCAGTACCTAGTCCTACAAAGAAATCCATAACCAGGACTTAGGTGATTAGGTGTTAGTTATCAAAGTGAAGTAACTTTGATAAGATCAATTTGTCCTTCACCTTATAGAGAAATTAGGAAGTGGGATTTTGATGTCATTAAGAATGGAATCCTTAGGCTTCAGCAGATCTATGTTAGAAACAGAAGCATGAGCTTTCTCACCACTTAAAAGTGTTGCTCAATTTTATTTACAAGATGGCATGCTTTTTGGTTGAGTTGGTTAACTGTGATTATGGAAGAAGACAACATTTTTTGCTTCCAGTTCAATCTTTTGTTCTTATTTGTCATGGTGGGAAGCTGTTTTTACTGCAGCTCCCTAGCATTACCCTTCAATGTTTGCTTGTGTTTTTATTAATTTGTTTAAAATGCAAGTAAACTAATCATTTTTTATTGGTTCAAAATGAACCAATCTAATAGGTTGAAATTCTGTGATGTTTGCACCCTTTCTTTTCTTTTGTAGCATAATAGTCGCTTATCTTGATTTACTTGTAACGACAGGTCTTTTGGTTCCAAAGCTCAGCTCAAGAATAATCAGGGAAGCTGTTGGAGTAGTAGGGTGCCCCACAATGTATTCTTACATTCTGCTTTGGTGCAATTGAGGAAAATTGACCGAAAAAAGAAAGGGAGGGTCCAAGAAGCAATTAATTACTACATGATCGAGTCTTCGATCGCCCTTTTTGTTTCTTTTATGATCAATTTATTTGTGACTATCGTCTTTGCTAAGGAATTTTATGATATCAAGCAAGCCAATAGTATAGGTCTTGTAAATGTTGGGAGTATCTTGAACAATTAATGCAAAATGAATATTGATTTTAGTTGTTATGGGACTTTTTCCTTGTTTTATATTGTGTTGAATCAATTGACATATTTCAGTTGAATTTTTGAATATGTTAAAAATAAATGGTTGTTTACTAATGGTTTAAACGATTGGATATTTCAATTGAATTTAATTGAAATGAATTGATTCAAATTTCAGATCTCAAAAGTTTGTCAGTTTACAAAAACAAACAGTCTTATTGATTCAGATTTCAGACGTAAAAACAACGGTCTGGCTGATTCAGATTTCAGATTTCAAACGTAAAAACAAACAGTCTGACTGATTCAGATTTCAGACTTCAGCACCACCTCTTAAAAATCAGAAGTGAATTCAGACTTCAGACTTCAGCACCTCTTAAAAAACAAACGCCACCTAAGTATCTAATATATCACTTATATATAGAATGAAAGTGTTGACTTAATGACGTGCTTTCATCTTATGTTAGTATTCTTCGAATCGTAATTTACGGTGTTGGACGAGGCGTTATAAATATAAACACGATCCCGAGTTTTCAGACACATCGCACTTCCACTCGAGCCGAAGATTTTACCTTTTTTCTTAAATTGAGTTTTGATCACCGAGAAAACCAAGAGGTATTGATGTGAAATCATGAGAATTGAGTACTGAGGTGTTGAGAAATTGTGGTTGAGTTTGTGATATCCCATATTGGTGAGAGATTGAAAGATTGGAATAAGGAGGTATGTATAAGTAAAAAGGATGAGATTCATTGTGTCAACTCATGAGACTTGATAATAAAGTTATCTTACTTGGATGACCCGATTTTTATATCATTTCTCTTATATCAATTGACTTTAAAATAACAATGAAAGGTAATAATATGACTTTAGTATATATTTATATTATAAAGGTGAATTAAAATTTTAAAATAATATAACGAACAATGTATTGATTGTTTTTAGTTTGTTATAATTAAAAATGAATCTATGATAATCTTTTTAAATTAACTAAACTTGATTATATGATTATAAGTAAAATAAAATAAACTTATATGTAAAGAAGTTACATGTTAACGTATTGCCGCAAATTCATGAGAATATGATATATTCGAAGACGGATGTAAGTATATGGAAGAAGAAAAAAATGAATTTGAAATCAATCATTAATCATCAACCAATAACAATATCAATATAATATATTAAAAGAGGAACCGGACAAATAATACAAAATATATAACCATGGTTGAAATCAAAACCAACCAAATAATACAAGATAAGGAAGTGAATATTTAAAAAGAAGTTAGACATTTTATAATACTAAGAGAGTTTGTGCAATTTTTAGGTTGTCTTTTTTTTTTTGGCCAACCATCATTTATAAAAAATTATATAGCAAAAATTAATATAAAAAATAGCACAAAGTTGACGATAAATCAAAACCATAAAATTGGTCGAAGTTATAGTTGTAAAAACAATAGTTATATATCTATAATCTATATTTTTATATCTTTATTTTTATCTATAAAAATAATAACCATGGATAATCAAGTGACAACTTCTAAGCAGTATGAATCATTTTTTTTTCCTCATATATTGTTTGCATCCCACATTGGATCAAATAAGAAAGAGACACATGAGGGATGGATACAAAAATAAAAGAGCCAACATTTTTCTCAATATTGTTTGCATAATTGCATCCCGCATAGCATGATGGAGTGAAAGTGGCAAGAGAAAATTACTACAAAAAATGATTAAAAATGGAATAAACATATTTTTTTTCCCGGATGTCGACCTTTTGCTTAAGATCAAATTTAGTATATGTTTTTAGTTTAACATATCTATCCCGAATCTTAGTTTTTTTTTTGTTTAGATCAAATATATTATATGTTTTTAGTTTGATATCTAACATATGGGTTTTCAACTTGCCTGTTATTTTATTTTATATATGAGAATGCCCATTATACTACTTGGTGATATAGTTATTTATCTGTCGTCTTGGTGTTATTACTATTAAGGTTTGATACACCACTCTAATTACAATTTAAATATTATAGAATATTACGATAAAGCGTAGTATTTGTTTTTATCAGTTTAATATCTGATATGTGGGTCATCGACCCCACTTGATATTAATTTTATTTAAAAAAAAATCCATTATCTTAGTTTGGTGATGTGGGTTGCTACAACTTACACAATCCTCTAATTTTCACTTGAAATATTATAGAACGTTTCTTTTTCATAACTTCAAATGAGATTTCAATTAAATTTGTTACAAAATGAACATCATGATTTTGTCACCTTATATGAGATTTATGTTAAAATTATGACTTCTAATTAAACAAACTACTAACATTAGTCAAACATGTGTAGAGTACTTAGTAACACCATTCTCGATCATAGTTAGATAACTTAAATTAACATATGGTTTTAAGATTGTTGTCAACTTCTCTTAAAAACTTTTAAGGGGTGTTAAGATTGCTTATTTGAAACAGCTTATACTTTTATACAAAAACACTTATTAACTTATTATAAGTCAGAAAAATTTAACTTCTTTAAAAACTCCTTATTACCGGTATAAGTTGTTTATCCAAACACTCAAAAGTGCTTATCATCGGTACCACACCGGAAAAAATCAATAAGTTGTTTTTATAAACAACTCTATATACCCCCTTAATATTAATGAGTAGTTGTCACATACATTTGCCTAATATTTTTTAAAAATAGACTTTAAATTAATATTTTTTAAAAATAGACTTTAAATTTTAGTCATTAACATTTCTTTTAAAGATGATGTTATTACCATCGAAACACTACTTGAATATAAAGTGAAACCGGTCTGAATTATCGGTTTCTCACCGGTTTCTCTGTCCTTTTTGCACGACAAAAATACAATCAACAAAACCCTCCCCTCAGCACTCTTTTTTTGTCTCACTCATACTCTCTCATTCATCGTCTGGTCTGGAGAGAAAGAAGAAAGAAGAAAGAAGAAAGAAGAAGAAGAATCACAAAGTAAGACCTCTTCTTCTCTTCATTTTCGTCTTAACACCCACATTATACTCCTTCTTTTTGTTATACTTATTGTCTTCATTTTCATACTTCCTACGATTATATTCATTCTATCTACTTGCACTAAGATCCCGACGATTTCCATGGATAATCTTAGTCAAATCGGGGGCACTAACATGATATCAAGGTCAATTTATAGCAACAACAACGAGAAATCACCAATTTGTAGCTAGAAATCAGATTAGGGTTTGAGAAAAATCGAGGTCTTTGAGTCTCGTTGATCAGAAACAAATCTATACCTAACATATGCTTGACATAATGATTTCATCTTCCTTAAAGAAAATTATACAAATTATTCTTGGAAAAGAAATTAAATGTGAAGTAAGATTATGAAAAATTTAGGTTATTTGTTAAGGAAAAGGGGATTTTATTGTTTTAAGAGAATATACCCTTTGGAAGTCTAGAGTTATCTTTCAAATTTAATCAAGTTTCTTGAAGATTTTTTGTGCTTCTGCATTTTGGAAAAACCAATGGAGTTTAACTTACAATAGGTATTGAGGGCGCTGCTATTCTTACATCCATGGTCCACCTAAATTGCTTGATATATATCCCTTGTATCATCTAGATTTTTCCTTATTGAAACTAAAAGTATCAGTCCATGGAATTTCAATTTCAAAGTTATAATTTGATAGAGTAAATTATGGATTTGGTCCTGTGTTTTGAGGTTTTTTTTTATGACTATGGTCTCTATACTATGTTTACTATGGATTTAGTCCTGGTGGTATTTAATTTCTCACAACCATCGTCCCTCTAACTAACACCGTTAAGATAATTCCCTTAGTCAGTCAACTCGGGGGGCAGTTTGGTATTTTTACCATTTTTGACACATCCCTTTCCCTCCTCCATCTTCAGCCTCCCCTACACGTGAAAATACATACACACGCACAACGTCATTGCTTTAAGTGGAACAAACAAACAAATGAGTCTATGAAAATATACGCACATCATCAAATAGAGTGGAGTGTATGTGGTTAGAAGCAGAGAGTAGTTCGAAGAAAGTGAAGCAATTGTAGGCTCAAAATAGTGTACTGTCGAGTGGTACATGCAAATGTTTGGATTAATTAGAAGTGTTGTCCAGTGGCATGTATATTCATGTATTTTAACCGACAGATGTTTATGGGTTGATGTTTATACGTAGGCACTATTGCACATAATCTTTCTCCTAATGTTGTTTAGTGATCCAAATGACAATATACAACTCCAACCGTGGGAGGTTCACAGGAGAAGGGAAAGGGGGTCATGGTGGGGGGAAGGAGATGGTGGTCGGAGATAGTGGCCGGTGCTGGAGATGAGGAAGACGAAGACGTCTTGGAGGCAAATGGGAGGGAAGGGGTTGAGCTCAACGGGGAGCCCCCCGGGGGCAGGGGTTACATGGGACAGACAACATTGGGGAGAGAGCCCGAGAGGTAAGGTTAAGTCGCCGATGAAGAGTAGCGGGTCCCAAGCTCCACCACTCTCCCTCCTCATGTATGTATACAAGGGTGCATATATATAACTTTACATAATATAATATAATATTTATATTATATAATGTATTTTTTAAGAGGAAATAGACAAAACGAGTCAATAAAACCAATATACCCTCTAAGTTAACAAATTTTTTAACCGAGGTAAACCACAAGGACCATTGCCATAACAAATTGCATAGCATAGGGACCAAATCCATAATACACGTAGTATAGGGACGCTACTCATAAAAAAACATCAAAACCCAAAGACCATATCCGCAATTCACTCAAATTTATGCTCTTTAGAAATTTGCATCTATTTAGGCCCCCTTTTTGAAAGGACTTAGTTCCATCTTTCTGATTCTCGAAGAATGAGGGGAAAGGGGATTGATCGAGAAGGATCTCTGGTTCTTATTATAAGATTGTGATTTTCATCCATTTTTCTTTTCTTTTTATTTTATACCTTTATCTTATTAATGTATTAACTTAATTTAGTAAATATATATGAAGAAAGTTTTTCTTTTTAAATCAAGTTACATTATTAGAAAATTCTTGTCAATATCTTTAAACTGAGTCTAATACTGAATATTATTAAAGAAAATTAACGTTATTACGAATAAAAACAATGTTTGTGAAAGTATTGATTTGAAATAATATAAAGTAAATCGAATTTATATGTATCGAACAATTCCATTGATTTTATTCATTTATTTCATCTGTTTCCTCTTACTCTCATTTTATCACTATCTTATAATCAGATTTGTAAATGGCAAATGGGGGAGAAAATTTGCATTTGCACTGGAATTCAAGTGATAAGGTATTTTGATCTTACTACTTTGTTAAAATACTTTATGTTCAAATACAGTTCTTTATATGTCTTTGTTTAGGAGCATGATATTCACACAAACATAACAACTCGAGGTGATACAAGTAATTTTTACGTCCCCGACAGTCCATCAAAATTTGTTACCAACAAGGTATAATGTTTTATGTTCATTATGTGAGATGAAAGCAATACTAAACGTTATAACGGAAAAAAATCAATTTCAGGTGTTTCATTCTCGAGAAGACTTAATTGAGTGGGTGCAACAGGTGGGACGCTCAATTGGTTATGTAATTATTATTAAAAGATCGGTCAGAAAACCAAGCGGGATCATGAGTAGAGTATGTTTCATGTGTGATCGTGGTGGTGTATACAGAAGTAATAAAATCTCTAGTCGTAATACTACCACCAAAAAGCTTAACTGTCCTTTCGAATTGATAGGAAAATATGAAAGAGTGCATAATTGGTGGACGTTAAGGGTAGTATGTGATGCACATAATCATGACCATGCACAACACATACAAATGAAGGGTCATCCATATGCAATGAGATTGTCTGAAAATGAGGTTCAACTTGTTGAAGATCTGTCAACGCAGTATGTAAAACCACGGGAAATCTTATTTGCATTAAAGAAAAAACATGTGGATAATGTGTCTACTTTGAAAACCATATACAATGCACGCCAAAAAATTCGGACTAAAAAAAATGCAGGAAGAACAGAAATGCAGGTTGTTATGTCATTTTTACAGCAGCAAGGCTATGTACATGAAAGTCGTGCAAATGAGACGACTAATGAGTTGGAAGATTTATTCTTCGCTCACCCGAAATCATTAGAGCTTTTGCGTGCATTTCCACACGTAGTGATGATCGATGCCACTTATAAAACAAATAGGTACGACATATTATTAACTTCATTTTTATACTATATTTGTTATATTGTTACTATCAAGTTTATATTATTGTTATGTATATTAATATAGTTTTGTTATATATGTTATTATTCAGGTACAATGTGTCACTTCTTGAGATAGTTGGTGTAACATCAACTAACATGACATTTTGTATAGCATTTGTGTTCATGCATAAACAAAAGGAATCCACTTATATTTGGGCATTGAATCGCCTAAAGTCAACAATCGGCTGCATTTGCCCACGTGTTATAGTCACGGACAAAGAGTTGCCTTTGATGAATGCATGTAATATTGTATTCCCCGATGCTAAGCAATTACTCTGTAGATGGCACATCTATCAAAGTATCTTGAAAAATTGCAGACCTTTAATACTTGATCTTCAAACTTGGAATTCCTTCTACCAAGTATGGATGAAGCTAGTCGATTCTCCAACAAAGGAATGGTACGAGTACAATTTGGCAGGACTTGAAGCAATTTTGTTCTATCATCCAGGTATTGTGGAAGTAATATATTTAAAAGGTTTGATAATCATTATTTGTAATTTGCTTTACTTTTTCAGGTGTTCTTGAGTATCTGAATGAAGTATGGTTGACACCATACAAGGAAATGTTTGTATCTGCTTGGACTGAATATTTGAACCCTGGGAGTAACACAAGTAATCAAGCTGAGAGGCAACATTTCAAGTTAAAATTGTACTTAGCGTCGACACAATCAGATTTAGAGACATCTCTACACTATATACATGAAGTCATTCAGTCACAAGATGCATCGATAGAGGCAAGTTTGCAATGAAACAAAGATGCCATCATTGTATATATCACTTTGGAGTGTTGTAAAACGCTATGGTTTTATTTCATGAAGTATGCATTTTATCTGATAATTAATGGACTTTTATATCCATGTAGGTATCAAAGTCTTAAACGCCAGAAATAATACAAGAAGTGAGTTTTACATGTTTCTAATGCGGGATTGGATCAGACGGAAGAACAAGAAAACAAAATGGCACAATTTGTAGAGCAGCAGGTACAAGTCTGATGGCCACACAAGTCAGAGAAGAAAAGGCTTGAGCCTTTTCCACGACTCGGTTTAGGACTTTTCACGACCGTGAAGAGGAGCTCTTGGGGCATGAGTTTGGAGAGTCGTTGGTTGAGAAAAATCACAGCCGTTGGGTTGTCTTTTGGACAATCGAGAGGAGCAATAGCATCAACTGGGTCTAGTTTGCCGGCGCTTTTTCTCAACTTCATTCAGTAACGATTTCTTGCTTTGGTTTTATGTTCTTGACTTTGTTTTTAAAGGTTAATGTATTGTAAAGATGATTCTCGAGTCTTAGATTCGAATTGCGGGTTGTGATCTCGAATTATGCATGTGTTCTTGTTTTGGTTTCTTTCTGAGAATGTAGTACGAAGTTCTTGTGGGTTTTAAATTTAATCACCGACTCTCGGATCACAAAAACACCCGACTTATCATATGACTAGGAGTAAGTTTAGTTTAATTTAAACCTTGTTGCTCGTGTGCATCAGTTTGAACAGCCATCATTGCCTCGCATGGAGAGACGTTCCGATCTTTTTGTAGGCCTTGCTAAATCCAAATTTTTTGATTACATTGTAGAACAAAAATGCGCTATGTAAGATCTCACATTGGTTGGGGAGAAAAACAAAGGTTGCCTTGTAAAAAGACTTGATACCTCCTTTATAAGGTGCATTTTAAAACCGTAAGGCTAGGTGTGAGATAAAGCGGACAACATCTGGTACGGTTGATATGAGATGTTATAGATGGTATCAGAGCCAAAATTGTGTACCAGTGAAGACGCTAGGCTCCCAGGGGGGTGGGTTGTAAGATCCGACATTGGTTGAGAAGAGGAAAAAAGTTGCCTTATAATAAACTTGATACCTCATCTATCAGACGCATTTTAAAACTGAGAGTCTAGGTGTGCGGATAAAGCGGACAAATCTGGTACGGTTGGCATGAGATGTTAGAGGCTAAACCTAAACGATTAACAATTTGAAACTTAACCTAAACCATTGATAATTTGAACCTAAAACCAAACAATTAATAATCTGAACCTAACAATTTCGGCTATAGTTTACACTCTAAGCACAGGAAAATTGGGGTCCCAAAAAATTTCAGGGGCCTTGTTAAAAATCTAATATTTAACATGCTAAGGGATGACCCTGTCGACATGTTACAATTGTACTTCTAAAAATGTTGGATTGTAAATGCACAAGTATACAAGTGATGTAATCTTTCTTTGAAGGGTTTTCCAGGAAATGCTTGAATTAATCTTAGAAAATTGTGACCACAAGAAATCAATGTTGATAAATTCAGTGGTCACAATTGTTATGTATTTTTGGAACTGAACCCTGGATAGATGAAATATTCCATCATATCCTTCAGAACCTTAATCACTATGCCATAACCGTCGTGGTTTGATGTTTTCTTTTTGGCGATTTTCTTTAAAAAATCTAGTAATTATTTGATCTATTTTATCAAATGAAGTAAATTTTCCGTGTATAGTGGTTAATTAATGAGAACAAATTTCTTACGCAACAAATATTTATAATATAATATTCAATATTCGTATCATTTTAATGATATTATTTAGATTTTTTCATAACACGTAGTAAGGTGTTTTAAGGTTTTTCTTACGAATTCTATAGATTTTGAAGTTACTACCCTCTCTCAAGTTTTATATAGTGGTAGGTTTAAATAATAAAATTTAGCATCGTGAAAAAGTAAGAAAGAAAAGTTTATATGTGAATTATTAAAAAAAACCATTTGAAGATGCATATGTGGACCATATGAATAATCTGTAACGTTGGTTCATATATGCATTATCAAAAAGATTTTTTCAGACTTTTTTATTGATTTACATATGAACTTTTCCTTCTTATTTTTATTAATGATATTTAGCATTTTTATTTGAACCGACCCCTATATGTATAAGGTAAAAATTTATTTTTAAATCATTTTCATAGAGTTTGTAATCTTTGTATGGTTCTTATTTGATTTAATTGAGAACCATAAAAAGGTTGCAAACCCCATGAAAACCGAATTAAAAATAAAATTTTACCTTATCTTTTTTCATCAAATGCTATGATTTAAGATATTGTTTCACATATATTTGTTTCATAATGTTGATAGTTTCACATGTATTACTTTACATATATTTGTTTCATAATGTGATAGTTTCACATGTATTCATTTACCATATGAATATTTTTTTATGTGTATTTTTCGTTTCACCAAGTGAATAAACAAAAGTTTTACATGCAAGTTTTTTCATAAGGTGAACACAAACATACGTGAAACAATATGTAAAAAGATATTTTTGTATCCGTTCTCACAGGTTTGTAACCTTTTTGCGGTTCTCATTATATATATAAGGTTTCTAACCTTTTTTGCGGTTCTCATTTTATATATATATATATATATATATGGAAAGGTCATTTGAGAAGTAAAGAAGTGAAGAAGTGATTCTAACTCTTCATTTAGTCAATATTTGCGATTTTGACCATGAAGCATGAGATAATTACTAGCATAAGTATGCGAAAGATAGAGATGTAATTTCGTAACTTTTATAAATAGATGACAAACGAGTTCATATGTGAACCCATGTGATTCACATATGAATTATATGTTCACATGTGAATCAGTTAATTAGTTGATGTAAATCACACGAGTTCATATGCGAATCAGTTAATTAGTTGATATGTGAATCACAAGAGTTTATATGTGAATCAGATAATTAGTTTATATGTGAATCACACAGGTTCATATATGAACCATTTTGCCGTCTATTTGTAAAATTTATGAAACTACCCCTTATTTTTTGCATAGTTGCAAATTTTGACCAGTCAAAGCCGCAATTCTTGACCAGTCAAATTCGATCTTGACTATATGAAGGACTAGAATTGTTTTTTTACTTCTCAAATATTTACCACTTCTCAAAATAACTTATGACTATATATGTATATGTATGTGTGTGTATATATATATATATGCATGCATGTATATATATACATATATATATGTGTGTGTATGTATGTATGTATGTATGTATGTATGTATGTATGTATGTATGTATGTATGTATGTATGTATGTATGTATGTATAGGGTTGGGTTGGGTTCACGTGAGACCAACCTATTTTAGTGAGACTCATGATAACATAATTTTACACTTGAAACTTCATAGGGAAAACACTATGAATGTTACCTTCCTAGTGTTTAACTGTGAAGTTTCAAGTGTAAACAGGTGGTCTCACGAAAATAAGATGTTAATCCCACAATGATCAAGTAACAATGTATCTAAATAATCAAGAACAACAATTAAAGCTCAAATCATCATGTATATTGATAAACTTTCTCAATACATGTTTCTCTCTCTATACTCTCTCTCTAGAATATTACAATATGAGTTCTTCCTGTACGCATCTATTCACTTACAATTTCTCTCTACAAAGCTACTTATATGATTGACTAAATATACAAGTCAAACTAT
The DNA here is from genome assembly GCF_001531365.2 of Cynara cardunculus var. scolymus. NCBI lineage: Eukaryota > Viridiplantae > Streptophyta > Magnoliopsida > Asterales > Asteraceae > Cynara > Cynara cardunculus. The sequence goes on from NC_037541.1 coordinate 8,362,070, forward strand.
AATTGAGCACAATGTTGACTTTGTTCGACTATATTGACTTTAAGCTTTGACGTCTTCAATCTTTAAGCTCGGTGATCTTGAATGAAATAATAGTTGACCTAACAAGCATGCTGTAGAGATGGCTTCTGCCTAGAAAGAGATGGAAGAACTGATGAAACAAACATAGTCCTTGCTACTTCCACCAGGGTTATGTTCCTTCTTTCTACAACTCCAGCTACAGAAAAGTTTTGAGAAATATCATCACTAGCAAAATATTCATTAATTTTGTCATTTTTGAATTCCGTCTCATTGTCACTTCTCAGCTTTTTTTATCTTGCACCGTAGAAGAACTTGTATTATTTTCAGCACCATGATAAGAAGTTCAAAAACTTTAGACTTCTTTCTTACAAATTCAACCCATATATACCTTATATACTCATCAACAAGAACTGGTATGTATCTTTTACCAGATAAGCTTTGTGTGGATATTGGTCCACAAAGATCAACATGGAGCATATCCAGTGGCTTAGAGCAAGAGGTTTCAGATTTGGACTTATGGGTGGCTCTTTTCAACTTACCCATTTCACAAGCAGAACATAAATGGTCTTTTTCAAAATACAAGTAAGGTATTCCTTTTTTACTAACATTTGTTTGGCTAGTTTCTTTAGAACTTGAAAGTTTAGGTGTGAAAATCTTTGATATCATAGCCAATTTTCTTCAATCCTATGGGGTATAATATATAAGGTCTTGTGTCCCAATGGAGAGTGGAAATCCAAAAGGTAAAGGTTACCTTTTCTTGTTTTCTTGATTATGTTAAGTCCGGATTGTTTAAATTATACAGAATCCATTTTTGAATCTAACCTCCAATCCTTTGTCACTTAACTAATATATGCTTAAGAGATTATGCTTTAAGTCTTCTACATAAGACATTTTTGATATAAATATGTTACCTTTGACAAGATTTCCATACCCCCTTATGATACCTTTATTGTTATCTCCAAAAGTAAATGATCCTCTAGGTTTATCTATGAATGAGGATAGCTGAATTTTATCACCAGTCATGTGCCTAGAGCATCCTGAGTCCATAAACCATGGCTGCAGATTTGGTCCTGCAAGACAATTAAGGATTCTTAGGTACCTATTTTCTAATAAGTCCTTTTCTATTAGCTTGGGATTTTTTTTTCTCTTTTTTTCACCTTCAGCCTCTTTAGGCTTGGGCATGTGATTCTTATGCTGCTTCTAAGTCTTAGGATTTTCATATCTATATATAGACTCAATAAGCATACATTTATTACCTAAGAAATGCTTTCTCAGCTGATGTAAAAGTGTTAAACAATAACAGTTATGCATGTATGGATATAAATGTTTAAATACTTTCTTTTGTTTTGAAAAACAAGAAGTATTGGCCTTATATGAGGTTTTTGTTCTAGCATTGGTTGTTTTTACAAACTTCCTATCTAGTCAAGACTTTTTATTGGAAAACTTGGCTTTTACTTCATTCTTGAAATTATGCTTTCCATCCTTCTTCACACTTGTTGTACCAGAAGAAATATGAACATTAGGTTCATCAATAGCAATTCCCTTATGTTTATGTTCAGGAGTAAATTTGATGAGGCGTTCATAAGGCTCTTTCACATATGTCGGGTAAATATATTTCTCTACCTTTTTTTTTTACCAATTTATATTTTTAGAGTGTCATGGAAATGTACTTATATGTTATTTTAGAGGAAGGTATATGTTGTATCATCTTTTATTTTCTATGGTTCCTTCATATTATTTTTGTGGATGCCCCTCTTAACATTTTTCTGTTTTACCTTGATATGAGAGTGGGATATAAAACTCTTACTACTCTACACTAGCCTGCACATTCATAGGTTGCAACCCCTCATTGATATTTCTGTTTTTGTTATTAAAACAAAAAAAATGATATTAAGGGGGTGTGGGATTGCTTATTTGAAACAACTTATGTTTTTCTACAAAAGTCCTTATCAACTTATTATAAGTTAGAATGGTTTAACTTTTTCAAAAACTTCTTATTACCGGTTTGACACCAGCATAAGCTGGTTATCCAAACACTCAAAAGTGCTTATTACCGGTGGCACACCAGAATAAGTTAATAAGTTGTTTTTATAAGCAATCCCAAACACCCCCTAATTCATAAAAACAAATATGTGACATAATTAAATGTCAACAGTAACTCAATACTAAAATTCCTCACCAATGATTAAGCCGGTGACCTCCTATTATTTTTCTTTATTTTGGTGTCTCATTAGTAGCAACGCAAGCAATATAAAACAATAAGCCGGACAAGCTCATGGCATGTGCCAAATAATGAGCAACCCATGGTGTATAAAACCAAAATAAAAGTTTTTGTTAGTTTACTATAGTTAGATCTAACAACCATCAATATCAAAATGAAGAAATAAGTTGATAACCACATATATAGACAAGGATTTTGAGCTTGCTAATGTGTAAGATAAAAGGAAAAAAACTAAAAAACTAATATTATTATGCTAATGTGTACTAAGAAGGTTGGGTCAAGGAAAGTAACCGCCAATGTGAACTGTACATGGATAGCCAGTTGTTTGCCCGCTTTTCCACTTATAACTGGTGGCCTTAATGACGAATAAAATCTGATTATGATTAAGAAATAGTGTACTAAGATTGAACCTGCCAAAATTCTATTGTGTCAGCACTGGCAGGATTAGATGTGGTGAACAAACTAAGAGTATTAATTCCATTAATATAAAAACATACAGTTACAAGTTGTCTATAAGATAACTATCACCTAAATTTAACATGCCAAATAATCCATTTTGGGTAGTTTTTAGTAACCTTTTGGTATTTGAGAATTGCTAACATATTGTCCGGTGAGCTGCTGCCATATCAAGAGGGTTCTTTAATTATTTTATTCTCTACTACTGAATCATGGGTGCAAAAAAGATTAAAATTAAACTAACTTGATCAAATCAAGATATATATATTATCAATTTTATGAAATATTATAATGTTTACCCCGTTAAACTGCATGACATATAATGTGAATGATCCAATTTCATTGCATTCAATTTCGTTACAAGTGCATCATCTTTGTTATACTTTGTGCTTCCATTCATTATCTATGGTCATGTTATTATTTGGAAAATGATGTTTATGCTAATAATAGCATTCACATCATTAACTTAAACTTTTAAATTGCTTTTAATTCCATTTATAGTTAGTGTTATTGTCTCAATCAATGTTGTAAAGCCCCAACCCACACATTGCATGTAATACATATTTCATACAAAGGAAATACATAATATCATTCCATTCGGGTCCCTTAGTATAAGAATCTAATATGACCAATTACAAGGTCCAAAATTTCGAAATACATTTCTTGTACTAATCAATCAAAACAGATCTTCAAGCAGAAGCGCATAAAAGAAAATATTACACATTCCCCTTCCCCTTACTGTCCGAACCTCCTGCAACACATAGTTAAAATCACAAAACGAGGGTTAGACCGAAATGTCTAATGACATATCCTATTTATGTCATTGCAGGGTGAAAATCACCAAAACTTTTAGGGAAAATATCATTTCATATATATAACAAATATATGAATAAATGGAAACATAATACCAGATATTTTTTCCACTTATCAAGCAAAGCATTCCGCTTATTCAAATCTCAAAACTCTGAACCAAACAGTTTCCACATAATGCCATTTTTAAACCTTTTCTTAACCTAACAAGGTTATATAAAGCTTCAGGCCAAACCTGACATTTTCTCCTCAATAACATCCAAACTATGATTTCCAATAAGAACCTTGATCCTAAATCTTTAAGTCACAAAGAAATAAAGACTCCAGACCACGGTAGTCTTAAATGATATAATAGAATGAGTTATATCATACAACACACATACAAATGCCACCCTTATATCCAAGGATACACCTCTCCTTGATATGCCACCCTTATCCCATTGTACACCTCTCCTTGATATGTCACCTTTATCCCATGATACACCTCTCCTTGATATGCCACCCTTATTTCCTCATCAAAATATTTCACAGAATAATTTCAAATAAATCGCAGTCATTGAAATTATTATCAATAAAAAAAATCATTTCTTTCAAAACTTCCTTTTTATRATAAAAATAACATTTCTTATTAAAAACACAAGACCACATTTTCAATCCGGTCAACTTGATTAGCCGGACTTCAACTCCGGTCAACTAGCCGGACAACACCTGGAATAAGCTGTGTCYGATTAACCTTTAGAGTAAATTCCAACTTTTGTSYKKWTAAWAAKAAAWTTTMTTWTTAWMMRSACAAAAGTTGGAATTTACTCTAAAGGTTAATCRGACACAGCTTATTCCAGGTGTTGTCCGGCTAGTTGACCGGAGTTGAAGTCCGGCTAATCAAGTTGACCGGATTGAAAATGTGGTCTTGTGTTTTTAATAAGAAATGTTATTTTTATYATAAAAAGGAAGTTTTGAAAGAAATGATTTTTTTTATTGATAATAATTTCAATGACTGCGATTTATTTGAAATTATTCTGTGAAATATTTTGATGAGGAAATAAGGGTGGTATATCAAGGAGAGGTGTACCATGGGATAAATGTGGCATATCAAGGAGAGGTGTACCATGGGATAAGAGTGACATATCAAGGAGAGGTGTACCTTTGGATATAAGGGTGACATTTGTATGTGTGTTGTATGATATAACTCATTCTATTATATCTTTTAAGACTATCGTGGTCTGGAGTCTTTATTTCTTTGTGACTTAAAGATTTAGGATCAAGGTTCTTATTGGAAATCATAGTTTGGATGTTATTGAGGAGAAAATGTCAGGTTTGGCCTGAAGCTTTATATAACCTTGTTGGATTAAGAAAAGGTTTAAAAATGGCATTATGTGAAACCTGTTTGGTTCAGAGTTTTGAGATTTGAATAAGGGAATGCTTTGCTTGATAAGTGGAAAAAATATCTGGTATTACGTTTCCATTTATTCATATATTTGTTATATATATGAAATGATATTTTCCCTGAAGGTTTTGGTGATTTTCACCCTGCAATGACATAAATAGGGTATCTCATTAGACCTTTCGGTCTAACCCTCGTTTTATGATTTTAACTATGTGTTGCAGGAGGTTCGGACAGTAAGAGGAAGGGGAAGGTGTAATATTTTCTTTTATGCGCTTCTGCTTGAAGATCTGTTTTGATTGATTAGTACAAGAAATGTATTTCGAAATTTTGGACCTTGTAATTGGTCATATTAGATTCTTGTACTAAGGGACCCAAATGGAATGATATTATGTATTTCCTTTGTATGAAATATGTATTACATGCAATGTGTGGGTTGGGGCTTTACAAATGTTTCTACATTTTAGTTAACCATATGAATTTGTAATATTTACATCATTAATTTAAACTTTTAAATGACATTTAAATAACTTATGAATTTGTGTTAACGATGAATTAATAGTTGTTTATATAGTATATATACACATAATTATATTATTTCTTATCACTTTGTTAATTACTCATACTACTTTGTATACCATAAGATCTTTTTCTCTTCGTAAGATTCTATTTACAATTCTTTCTACATATGGACTTTGTTGGATTACAAAACTTGGTGTTAGATAATGTAAGTTGGGTTGTAAAAATTAGGATATGTAAAGAGATATGGGGAATTGATTAGTTTGGACATGGTTTTGATTGATGAAAATGTGTGTTATTTATTCTTATTGTTAATACCATGTATTAGCAAAGTATGTTTTGTTTAATTTGTTTGTTTTCATTTGTTTTGTTTTGTAGGGTTCTCTCATGACAAAAATGGTAAGGAAGAACTTGGTCAATAAGTTTAACCATTTGTTGAAAGAATGAAATGTGTATGTTTTGAAGAATTTCAAGGTGATTGAGAATTCTGACACCTTCAAGATCATTGACTCAAATTTGAAGATTATATTTACACTATTAACCAAGGTGGAAAAAGTTGATACCCATGTTTCTTCTATCCCTATGCATGGGTTCCAACTTGCAATTGAGAAAACAGTTAATGACTGTCTCAACGATGACAACATACTCACATGTATGTCTAAAAGAAGTTCTTACTTTTATTTGGCCTCACTTGATTGATTTATGTTTTTTTGATTTCTTTAGGTACTATTGATTGTTTAACTGCTGTCGAAGATGTTGAGATTGTGACGGGTGGGTTTCGAAAAAGAGACTTGGAGATTATATTGGAATTGTAAGTAATCTTCCAAGTTAAATTGTCGTTTCTCCTTCTTTTAGCAAATAATTTGATACGGTGGTTAACTACTTCCTATTGCTCTTACTATTTACTTTAGCAATGTCACATGCAAAGTTACCTTATGGGGAGCTCTTGGTGAAAATTTTGATGACTCCCAATTCCAGGAAAACTTCTGGTGCCACTTTTATATCATAATAACTTCTATCCGAGTCAAAATATTCCAAGGTAATCTCTTTTATAATCTTTTAGATCATAACTTAAATCTTATATCTTTTCAACTAACTTCCACATAATATACATTTTATTGCTAGGTGTCCTAAACTTTGCAACTTCAAGTGCAAGCAAAGTGTATATTAATCTCAACATCGACTATATGTTGGCCTTGGCTGACAGATTTGCTAATGTTTGTCCTCGACTACATTTGGGGGTGTCTTCTGGTAAGGTGAAGAAAACAGTGGAAGAGGAGATGTTTGAGAATCAGATGAATATTCAACAACTGTTGCAGGGAGAGTGGAACAACAAACCAAAAGTAATTCTAAGAAACTATGTATTTTGATAAAAAAAAAATTTATTCTACACTAACATCCTCTTATTTGACGTACCTAAGGTTACATCATAACCATCTTGGGAGTTATTGAACATATTGAGACACAATATGGATGGTTCTATTTAGGTTGTCAAGGATGCTGTAGAAAATTCAATCCTATTGACGGTGTCTACACATGTGCTTCTTGCAATGTTGCGTACAAGAATGCTTTGATATTGTACGTGCTCCAAACTTTGACGCTTGCTAACCATTTTCATAATTCACATATTCAATCATTCTGCCATTTGTGGTCAGGTTCAAATTACATTTGTCTGTTCGGGATGATATCGATGTTGTCAACTGTGTTGTCCTAAACTTGCTGAGAGGATGGTAGACTCTTCTCCTTTGAAGCTATTAAACAAATCTGATTCGGACAAGGACAACTTACCATGGGTAATTACTTCCCTTAGTAGACAAAAGTTTGTGTTCTACCTGCAACTGTCTGATTATAATATCAAACACGACAACGATATCTTTACCCTCTTTAAGGTTTTTGATCCAGATCATGTTTTGGAGAAAGAATACAAGCCTGTTGATCCAACCACGGTTAGTTTTTTTTTTTTTTTAATGTAAAACTCAGATTTCCAGTTGTTTGTTGTATCATTTATCTATCTTTCAAGAATTTTAAATCGTTTTCTTTATGTTTAAGTTATTTCGTTTGTTTCCTTATGCGGTTTTCAAATGACATAAGAGATTGTTTTGAGTGATATGATGAATTTGGATGCTATTGGTGGGACCCCCTCATGTAACAATGCTACTCCAACCACTACACATAAAAGAAAGTTCATTGTCAACGATGATGAGGCCAACGATTGATTAGTTTTTGATTAAGTGACTCAATTTCTCAAATTGATAGTTTTTGTTTATTATAGTTTGAATAACTTGAGTGATTTTTTTAGCATTATGTTAGATTATATTATGGCCTAGAACATGTCAATTAAATTTTTCGTTCAAAGTTCTTAGTATTTATTTGTTCCTTTCATTTATCCGTTCTATCTTGCGTTTACTTTTGGATAGGATCTAGCCGAAGTGAATTGTATTAGAATCAAATGCATTTTATGACATTTCAATTTGACAATAGCAACATAATAACATCACATCAATTATGATATATAAAATCAAACAGTTTCTTTTATTTTCATTCTCATAATCATTGCTTAATACCTTTAACTAAACACCACCTTAATATAAGTTCAACATTTGACTAATAAATATAATGTTTTTTCCTTAAAATTAAAAGTATATTGTTTATAATGAAACAATGCTTTAATAAAATAAGAAAGTTTTATCTCATTCATGACTTCATTCTATTTTATTCGTTCCTTTTAAATTTTTGAAAATTGTATTTAATTAACAATCAATGTTCTTAAATATAACCATTATCTAACATTTAATTTATTTAATATATGATGTATAAATTTGATTCAATGCATTTAAATTTTAAACTGATTTACTTCTAATATTTTATTCAATTTAATTCCAATTAAATTATTAATATTTTTATTAAATATGATGATTTACCTGATACAAAACCATTATTTGTGAATAAATACTAGACATGTTACACTCTAAATCACGTAATCATAAACGGTTATATTACATGCTTATGGTGTTGCGTTTTTAAAAGAAGATTGCCAACATTTTTTTTCTTTCCGTCTTCAAAAGTTCATTATCCCAACGACCAACAAGATATGTAGCAAATATTTTAGCAAAATATGAATCTTTAGTTAAATACATGCTACAATTTTGTTAAAAGTTCCCATGTCATTAAATAGTACATGTTTGATCAAATGTATTATGTAAATACAATGTTTGATTAATTAGCTTACTACAAAACCTGATATAACTCAATATTTTTAGAATGCAACAATATAAGATTTAATAATTACAAGACTAAGGATGTAAAAGAACATTTTATATATAATTAGAAATTAAATTTCTTATAGTTAAAATGAAATAATTGATCAATTTATATTTTTCTTCCTTCAACAACTGCTTTTTTTATATGGTTTTTTGGTTGTTTAAAACAACAAAGTACTTTATATTATTAAACTTTGATATGGTTCATATATTTATTTATTTCAATTTTGTTAAAAAAAATATTTAATTTATAAATTAAATATTATTGAGGATGTGAAATGATATACGTAGATTATAAAATCGAAAATTAATCATTGCTAAATATGCATCCGATAAATATTTTAATTTTTTAATGTTTGATTCATACATTTATTTAATTAATTTTTGACAATACATAACAAATAAAACACATTTCTATTTCATTTCTAATTTGGTTATTAAGTTTTAGATAGTTAATTAAATTATCTATATTTTAAAAATTCTTACACAAAATATTCCATTTTACAAAAATTATTAGACTATCAGTCATTTAAGTTATCTAATTACATGGTTTTCTTATTTATCGAAAATAACTACTTATTATTCTTTTCCTTAACCAAATCTATTGTCATGTTAAACTTAGAGTCTCATCTAAAATATATGGTAATTATGTGTGTATTATTTATTTGTAGAAAAATAAGTTGAATGGAAAACTTCGAAGAGGTCGGTGAAATTCGTGTACCCCTTTTATGTCTTGCACGTTTTGAGAGGCGCCATAAACTCAGAGAAAAAAGATGGCTACGTTTACCCACCTCTCAGTTACATGTAGTTCAAAAGGTTATATGTAAATGTGCTAGACTTCGCATGAAAATTGAAATTATTAATCGGTCAGTACATCTAAATCTGGAGAAAACACGATTAAAATTCAATGTGTTAAGATATTCGTCGATCGAATTTCAGTTTTTGGAATTTAGAAAGTATTTACAAACGTAATTTTTTTAACATTTTAAACTTACACACACATATATATATTTATATTATCTAATTGGTTACTTTATTTATTTATTTCTTCTTATAATAAATTATTTTCTTATTTAAATGTGTTGAAATTTATAATTTTTTTGAATTTGGATCTATTTTGTGATTCAACTTTATTATTGTAACACACACATACATACATATAGATATATATATATATATATATATATAGAGAGAGAGAGAGAGAGGCGGGATCTGTTGAAAACTGCCTAATTCTTAAAAACCGTGTAAACCGATTTCGACCAATAGGGACATTCTTTTTTTTTAATTAAATTTAATCATTAAGAGTTGAATTGTAATTTACATTGTTTTTGATTAAATATGGAAGGTATTAAGTTATGTTAATTAAGGAAACGTAATAAAGAAAATGTTAAAAATGGTAATAGTTAAATGCTTATTTAATTTAGTATTTTAAAAATTAAATATGTTTATTTGTTTTATAGGTTTATACGTAGTAAGAATATGAAGATCAAAAGCTTATATTGATTGATCCACAAAATCAGTATTCGATCCTAAACAGAGATTCATGAACCGGTAAAATTATCATATTAGTGAAACAGATTCATGTACTAATAAAACATTCGTCTTTTGAAATAGTTGCTGATGAAATTGTTTCAAAGGTTTTTTTTTTTGGGTTATCTTGTTCACTTAGTGGTTATTTTTTTTTGTATGGTTTGGTAGAAGCAGTACGTAGTGTCGCATGTTTAGATAGAAAAAAAAATGATTAAATCGTTGTATATTTTACTAGAATACATAATATGTTGTATTACAAAAAAGGGCACTAATTTAATGAAAAATGGAAAATAATATAATGAAACGTATGCAAATCGTTTTGTGAAAACGTTCATGGAGGAACTTGTTTAATGAAACTTTTGGGAATGAAATGGTTGCTAATATAATATTTTTGGATAATCTTGTGTTCATATCAACAATTATTGATGAAATTGTTCCATTTTAAAAAAAATTTAGATGATTTTGTTCACTTAATGGTTAACATAGCCTGTAATGGTAGATGCATTGACGCTATGAAACATGTTTGATGCATTGACGCTATGAAACATGTTCGGATTGCAAAAAAATTTGTCGATGAAATGAGTGCATAACGACAGAGAAACCATTTCATAATTGTTAAGAACATGTTGTTTAATTAGTAAACAGTGAAACTATTTCATAATTAGATTGAAACGGATCCAACTGCCGAAAACTTGAAAATGACAAATATCTAATCTAGCATTATATTGATTTGTGTATTGATGAAACTGTGAATCCATTTCGTTCATGAAATGTAGCAATAAATTTTTTATTATTATTATTCAAAAGGTTTCATTATGTTAAATTGATTATAATGTGTTTTATTTTTATTGTTGATCTATTTTAATGATGAATGTTATTTTTTTTATAATATTTGAACATAAAATTAATATATTATTTTACAAATGATTTTGTTTCATTAAAATATTACGATTTACATGATATGGTTGCCATTAATATTACCACTACTAAAGTTACCATTTTGCCCTTTTCGGAATTATAAAATAAATTTTTAATTTTTTAATTTTTTAATGTCCTAATATAATATAAACTAATCTTGACCATTGGTCAAGAAACTGGATGGATGAGATTGATTTATATGGTTTACACAAATGAGGCCGGTTTTCATTTGATCGCTCCTCTTTCTCTCTCTCTCTCTCTCTCTCTCTATATATATATATATATATATATATATATATATAGGAGCGAACAAATGTAAACCACCTTTTTGTGCAAACCTTACAAACCAATCTCATCCATCTATTTTTTTTTTGTCAATGATCATGATTAAAATTTGTTATATTAGAAAAGTAAAAAATAAAATAAAATAAAAGGTTTAATATTTAATCAAGAAAGGGCAAAATTGGCAAACCATTGTTCGTCTCATTTTTGGAAATTGATTTCATCAATAAAAACATTTTGGAAACTGTATCTCATTTTTTCGTTAGTGAAATTTGTTTCATTATTCATCTGTATAATGAAATTTGAGCTAGATATGGTTCAGTCAATGATACATTTTCCAAAAATTTGAATAACATGTTTTCGTTAATGAAATTCATTTCATCATTGAAATTGGTTTCATGGACTCCACAATTCCAAAAACTGAATGACATTGTTTCAGTAGTGAAAATTGTTGAAATATTTCTTAACCAAAATGAAATCGGTTTCATGGTTTCTAACCAAGATGAACTCAATTTTACATATGAAACTAAATATTGTTTAGTCAATGAAACACTTCAAGTACGGAATAATAATATTTCATTCATTTTTAAATTTGTTTCATGTATCCTAATCAAAATGGAATCGGTTTCATGGTTTATAACCAATATGGAATTGATTTTATTAATGAAACCAAATATGATTCGGTCACTGAAACATTCCAAAACTTGAATACTATTATTTCATAAATAAAGTAGTTTCATGGTTCATAACCAAAATGTGATAACTGGATCCTGGTTATCATCTGAGGTAATCAATACGTGATTATTCTTGATTGGGATCAAGTAGAGGATTCAAAGTTTTCTTGTTTTTGCTAAAATTTAAGGTGACCGGATTGTCCTTCCTCGCTCTCCCAAATAATCTTTTACCGGAACGTGGTTTAAATGTTTTAAATCTCTTTGAATTGCATAATTGTTTGTATAACTTTTCACCCAGTTTAAGTTTAAATAGGATGAATGTTTGTCCGGATTAGAATAAACCGGACAAAGTGTTGACCGAATTGGATATAAATCGGACACAATGTCATCCAATTTAGGGTAAATCGATCATAGTGTTGATCGGATTGATGTGTTGAGAAAATTCTATCTTTAAAAATCGGTTAAATGTTTTGAATGGAGAAGTAGGAATACGATCAAGGGCTATCCGGTTTAAGTATTAAATTGAACAAAGGTTGACCGGTATGTTTGTAAATCGAATGATAAGTTGTCCGATTTAGAAGTAAATCGGACAAGACTTTGAGAATATTGTCCGGATTTGTAAATCAGACAAGGACTTGTGTTGTCCGGATTGATAAATCGGACAAAGGATGAGTTTTTCGGATTGGTTAAATCGGCCTAGGCATGACCGGAGATGAAGTCCGACCAAGTCTATGTTGACCGGATTTGTGCATTGACTTATGTATTGTTCAAACAAATCATCAATTTAATATTCTTTATAAAGAATGGGGAATTTTTGGTAAAGATGATTTTGAACTGATAATATTCCATTAGAACATTTATGACTGCAGTCTGTTCTAAATTGAAATTATTTTGTAAAATGATTTATGAGGAAATAAGGGTGGCATATCAAGGAGAGGTGTTCCATGGGATAAGGGTGACATATCAATGAGAGGTGTACCTTTGGATATAAGGGTGACATTTGTATGTGTGATGTGTAATATAACTCTTACTATTATATCTTTTAAGATTAATGTGATTTGGAATCCCTATTTTTCTGTGATTTTAAAGATTTAGAATCAGAGTTCTTATTGGAAACCATAGTCTAGATGTTATTGGAAAGGAAATAACAGGTTTGGCCTAAAACTTTGAATAAACCTTGTTTAATTAAAAAGGTTTAAAAGTGACATTATGATAAACCTGGTTAGTACAACCTATTTGGGTTTTGACGTATTATCTGGAAGCAGAGAGTTTGATTTGAATAGTCGAAAGGCACTGGTAATATGTTTTTCTTGTTCACATATTTGTTATATATATATGAAAAGTTGTTTTAAATAAAGTTTTGGTGATTTTCGCTCTGCAATAACATAAAAAGGGAACTCACTAGACCTATCGGTCTAACCCTCGTTTTATGATTTCAAATATGTATTGCAGGAAGTGCGGACGGTAAGGGCAAAAGGAAAATGTAATATTTTCCTATGTGCATATTTGCTAGAAGATTTGGCTATTATATGTAAACTTTTGATAGACGAACGTTGATTAGTGCAAGAATTGTATTTGGAATTTTTGGACCATGTATTCTGTAAATGTTGATTCTTGTACTAAGGGATCTATATGATGTATAAACATGTATTTCTTATGTATGAAGTATGTGTTACATGCAATGTGTGGTACGGGGTGTTACAGAAAGTGGTATCAGAGTCTTAGTTTAAGGGATTTAGGTATTTAACAACATGATACCTAGACTTAAACTATTTCATTGCATGTTAAGGGTCCCGGACATAGTTAGCACCATTGAAAATAAATATGATGAGTTAAAAGAATAGTGTGTAAGGTAAATTTTAATTGCATCTGGCCAATGTAATTATGAATTTACAGGTACATATCTGGACTTGAATACTTCATTATATTTGGGAATGTGAATATGTGATCATTAACATTGCAATATGCAGATGTCTAGTCGAACACGGAGATCTGAAAGAATGACTCGTCTTGAGTCTTGTTAGATCCCATAATTCATAAATGTAAAAGTAATGAAGAACAATAAGTGATGAAGAACCAGAAGACTGATGAAGACGTTAAGGCAGAATTGACTAAGTCTGGAGAACAACCAGAGGGTTGATGAATCGACCAAAGATGCGATGGAAAGAACATCTTCATCACCCCTCTGGTCAACAACACTTAGAGTTTTCTTCAGCAGTTCAACCAGAGGCATGCGATGAAGATATGGAGATAAGGTTGAATTAACATCCCATGGAAGACAGCTGGAGATAACAAATCGACAGCTAGATTTTAAGTTTATCCATACTTTAGGTAAACATTATCTTTCCTAGAAGATTGACTAGATAGTTTTACTAGATAGTTATCTTCTTATCGCTAGTATAAATAGGTAGCTAGGCCTATTGTAAAATAAGACTTTAAGTGAGTTTTTACGCAACTTTAATGCTCAAGTATATGCTTTGAATATACACATTCTTTGTTCTTGAGTATTCTTCATTTTATTCATCCACACTACTTATTTAGGTTATTCATAATCTATTTATTAGTGTTATTGAGAGATCTTAGATCAACAATTGGTATCAAAGCCGACTGATTGTATCTCAATCAAAACGATCACTAAAATCTCTCATTTCATCATCTCTCCATAAAACTCATTCCTCTCTCTTCATATCTCCAATGGCCAATTGGAATTCTGCGTATAGTGTTGGCTCCCTCACCAAACCTCCAACTCTTCAACGAGAAGAGTACCCACAATGGAGAATAAGGATGGTAAACTTCTTGGAAGGGATGGACAGAAACCTCCTGCGATCTCTAATGGAGGGTCCTTACGTTCCACAGACTCTTGTCCCAAAAGTCCCAGGAACAAATACCACAACATAAATTCCTGCTTATTATATGCCAAAGATGAAAAGAATTGGGATGAAGACGATATTGAGCGTGTAGAAATTGACAAGAAGGCCAAGCGACTATATCATCATGGCTATTCCCAATGAAATTTTTCAATCCCTTGATGCATGTTCCACAGCAAAGGAATTGTAGGATGAACTTGCGAGCCAATTGGAAGGAGGAGCTAAAACAAAGAAGAATCATAGAGCACAATGTCTCAACGAATACACCAACTTTAAAGCTCTTCCTGATGAACCAATACAGAAGACTTACGATCGTTTCAACACATTRATTAATCAATGTCGTCGAAATGATATCTCCAGAACAAAGGAAGAAAAAAAATGTTTTGTTCCTAAAAAGTCTTGGCGATAAATGGACTCAGCTGTCAATGTCCCTTCAAGCTAATCAGGACCTAGACGGATGGTCACTTCATGATGTATATGGAACGCTTGCAGCATAAGAGAACGACATAATGAAGAAGAAAGTATCCATCGGTGGACCTCTGGCTCTTGTTGCTGATGAAAAGGAAGTATCAAGGACCTCCACCAGAGATCACAAGAAGAAAGGAAAGAAAGCAATGGTGGTAGAATCGGAATCTGAAGACGAGTCATCTGAATCAGATGATGATATTAAAGCCTTTGCTAAGTCTCTGGCCTTGATTACAAGACAGTTCCAAAAGAAGTTCATCAAAAGACCCTATGAACAAAGAGACTTCAAGAAGGAGAAGTACCAATCATACCATGAGAAGAAACCATCGAAATTCTATCAAAGGGAAGACAGAAGAGAAGAAAGAGAAGAGAGAGAGGACAGAAGGGAGGACAAGAAAGAAGATAGAAACGGAAGGAAAAATGACCTTCGCTGCTTCAAATGCGGGAAAATTGGTCATTTTTCAAAAGAGTGCAGAGGACGATTGGTAAAGGATGCCGATTATTACAAGAATAAGTACAAGGACAATCCAAGAGAGCGAAGCCTGATGGCTGAGAAAGAAAATTGGGTATCCGACTCTTCATCCGATGAAGAAGATAAAGCACTCATCTGTCTGATGGCCA
>NC_037541.1:8378241-8380413 GCF_001531365.2 Cynara cardunculus var. scolymus
AAAGAGAAATTAAATTTTGAAAAATCTGAAAGACTAAAAGCGGAAAAAGAAGCAAGTTTCTACAAAAGAGAGACTGATCTTCTAATCGAATAAAAAGCCGAACTTGCTAAGGAAAAGACTCGCATCACCACACTTAAGAAATCAGAGGAAGAAAAACTTCTGGAACTAAACAAACGAATATCTAAGGACTTGAAAAAGAAAACTAAGGCCTTAAAAGAATCCGAGGCAGAGAGACTAAACTTAGTTGCTCTTAAAGATTTCTTTCAAAAGGAAAAGGAGATCCTTCACCAGAAGCTTCAAACCAATGAACTTCTGATGAAGAAGTACAAAGATGCCCAAGATGTTTATGAAAAGTTAAACAGTCAAACAGACACTCAAGGGATTGGATTCAATGAATTGGATTCCTTCATTGAAACAAATAAATCCACCCTTGAATCCACTTTCAAACTTGGATGCGTTCAAAAGCCCGACTGTACTCCGAAACCGAAAGCAAATTCTAAAAGAGCTAAAGTCGATGGAAAAACTGTCGTTTTGAGACAGGATTTTGACAACGTGGTGTACGAGAATAGTACATGTAAGAATTCTAATGAGTGGAACGACACCTCCAAATCAGATCCTCTGATTGTCAACCCCACTTCATCAGCAAGTACTGTCGATGAGGATCTGAGTAAGAAACCATCAGCTGATGAATTGATGATCCGCCCAAGTAACATTGGGAATTCGTCCAAGTCAGAAACAATGGAATCTCAAACAGATCACCCTGAAGCATCGACCTCTAGACCCACACCTTCCTCAGACATTCATGATATTTTTGACTTTGAGAAATTAGCAAGAGACATTCTTTATTCAGAATCCGAAGAGGAAATAGTATGTGAATCACCAGAAATCATTAAGGATAAAAAGCCTAAAAACTTCAAATCCTCAATGAAAACTGATGTTCCACCATCGATGAAATCTTCAGATAAAGGAAAGGGAAAGATAAGAAATAGCAAATCTGCCAAAGATAACTCACAAGGCCCTAGTACATCCTTTAAGTTCATTAAGTTTACTCGTGAACAAAAACAGAAGTGGCCTACCTCTGAGAAAACTAACCACCACTTTTTCTCTACTTCAGCTAAAGAAAAGCAGCACTTCCTCAGGAGGAAAGAAGTAAAGAMCAAGACCACAAATAAAAAATCCACACTAGATAGGAAGTTTGTAAAACCAACCGATGCTAGGACATGATCTTCATTCCCTGCATTTACTTCTTCGTTTCCCATCGAATAAAAAGAACGTTAGACATACATATCCAAAGCATCATAACTGTCAATGTTAAACTCTTTTACAAAACCTGAGGAATCACATGTTGACACATCACTGTATAATCTCCAAACACGTCTATCGCTATAAAATTAACATCAATAAAAACGTGAAAAAGCCCAAGTCTAAGGGCAAGGGAAATGCAAATCAACCCAATCCTGCAAAGGCTAAGGAAAATGACAAGAGATAGGTATCCAACACTAACAAACGAGGACCCATTATGAAATGGGTACCTAAATCCCCTTAATTTGTCTTGCAGGACCAGCATATGCAACCATGGTACATGGATTCAGGTTGCTCCAGTCACATGACTGGTGATAAAAGTCAGCTGTCCTTCTTCAACGAAAAATCTGGAGGCTCTGTGACTTTTGGAGACAACAGCAAGTGTACAATCAAGGGATATGGCACTCTCATCAAAGGAAACATCTCCATCAGCAAAGTGGCTTATGTTGAAGGTTTGAAGCACAACTTACTAAGCATAAGCCAGTTCTGCAACAAGGGTCTTGAAGTCAGATTTGGTAAGGGTTTTTGCATCATAGAAACAAAGCCCAGTCAAACAATCATCAAGGCAAAGAGAAAGGAAATCTCTATCTTCTAGATTTTGAATCCTCTATGGGACAAGACACCCTCTGTCTTGTGTCTCATAAGAGGGATGAAAATTGGCTATGACATCAAATTCTCGCATCTCAACTTTGATGCACTATGAAAACTAGCCACACAGAAGCTGGTCAAGGAAATTCCGGATCTTAAATTTGAAAAAGATCATCTATGCTCAGCCTGTGAGATGGGAAATCTAAGACGGGCCTCACATAAAAACAAGTCAGAAACCTCCTGCACCAAGCCCTTGGACATGGTACATATAGATCTCTGTGG
>NC_037541.1:8380908-8404231 GCF_001531365.2 Cynara cardunculus var. scolymus
ATGAAGGGATCTTTCTGGGCTATTGTCAAACTGCCAAGGCCTACATAGTCTACATCAAAAGGACAAGAATTGTCATCGAAAGCATCAATGTGTCCTTTGATGATTCCACACCAATGACTTCTGAACACAACAGTTCAGGACTCGGACTACAACAGAGAGCCTCTGATTCATCACTTGGCAAACCCAATGAATCAGAATTAGCTCACTTATTAGAAGATATCTTCGAAGAAGAAGTCATCTCTGGACATGCACCAATTACTAAACTTTCTTCCAGAGCCGATGAAGAACATGAAAACTCCAATGCTGAAGGTACAACTCTCACTGAAACTCATATTACTTCACCTTCTACTTCTTCTGTGTCTTCATACCATGAACCAAAACCATAGCACCTCTCTGGAGATGATCTATTCGAGAGGGAGCAAGCAGTCCCATCAGTCAATGAAAAACTGCATCCTGTTGCTCCAGAACCCCAATCAAGCACCAAATGGACAAAAGATCACCCACACCACCAAATCATTAGTGATCCAACATCTGGTGTCAAGACGAGATCTGCCACTGCCAATGAATGCCTCTTCGCCAACTTTCTGAGCATGATAGAACCAAAGAAAAAGAAGCCCTACAAGACCCAAACTGGATAGACGCGATGCAAGAAGAATTACTCCAGTTTGAAAGAAACAAACTATGGTCCCTTATGCCTCTACCCAAAGGGAAGACGACCATAGGAACCAAATGGGTTTTCCGAAACAAGAAGGACGAAGATGGCAAAGTCATAAGGAACAAAGCCAGGCTTGTTGCCAAGGGCTACTGCCAGGAAGAAGGGATTGACTACGATGAGACATTTGCTCCCGTTGCAAGACTTGACGCCATCCGGATATTCCTAGCCTATGCCGCTCACAAAGGCTTCAAGGTTTATCAGATGGATGTCAAGTCCGCCTTCCTAAATGGCAAACTTCAAGAAGAAGTATACGTGCAACAGCCTCTTGGGTTTGAAGATCCAAAACATTCAGATTATGTCTACTTTCTGGATAAAGCTCTCTATGGGCTGAAGCAAGCACCCAGGGCCTGGTATGAAACACTATCCACCTTTCTCATCAACAATGGATGCGAAAAAGGTACAATCGATACAACCATCCTTCTCAAAAAGCACAAAGGTTACATATTACTTGTTCAAATATATGTAGACGACATCATATTTGGTTCTACAAATGCAAAACATCGCGAAAAATTCTCAAAGTTGATGTAAAGCAAATTTGAGATGAGTATGATGGGAGAACTAAGTTTCTTCCTTGGTTTTCAAATAAAACAAACTTTAGAAGGAATTTTCATCAATCAGTCCAAGTATGTGACTGACCTTCTGAAGAAATACTCTCTCTCAAATTCATCATCGATGAGAACACATATGGCTACAGGAGCTAAGTTATTTGCTAATCCATCAGGCAAACCTGTGGATGTAACAACCTACAGAGGCATGATTGGATCACTCCTCTGTATCTGACAGCAAGTAGACCAGATATCATGTTTGCTACATGTCTTTGTGCAAGGTATTAATCCAATCTTAAAGAATCTCATCTCTCTGCAGTCAAGATGATCTTTAGATACCTTAAGAGAACCCCTTGATTGGGTCTTTGGTATCCTAAGAACTCTGGCTTTGATTTTATAGCCTATACAGACGTAGATCATGCATGGTGCAAGCTTGATAGAAAGAGTACGTCTGGAAGCTGTCAACTCTTGGGGGACAAGCTGGTAAGTTGGACATCTAGAAAACAAAATTGTATCTCAACCTCTACAGCAGAAGCAGAATATGTTGCTGCTGCTAGTTGTTGTTCACAAGTTCTCTGGATGAAGACTCAGCTTAAGGACTATGGCTTTCAATATGAAAAGATACCAATCCTCTGTGACTCCAAGAGTGCAATAGCTATCTCTGCAAACCCTGTGCATCATTCCAAGACCAAGCACATCGATGTAAGGTACCACTTTTTGAAAGACAATGTTGAAAAAGGTAATATAGAGATGTACTTTGTTCCTACTGAGATTCAACTTGCTGACATTTTCACAAAAGCTCTTGATGATAAAAGATTTTTGTTCCTAGTCAGGAAGATGGGTATGCTGAATTTCACCACTTAAAGGCAATAAAAGTCTTTAAATCAGAGATTCTCAATATCTCATGGTTATGCCTACAAGTGATACATAACAATAATCCATAATCAATAAGTACTCCAAACCAGCGTCCTGGTTTTAAAGACCAGAGCCTCTGGCCATGAAGAAACCTTTTAATATGGCTCAATGTTTTTCATCACCTTTGGAACCAGAGACCTCTGGTCGAAAGCAAATACTTAGCTTTTATTCACCAAGTATTACCTTCGCAACCAGAGCCTCTGGTACTATAGACCAGAGGCTCTGGATTCTCATCCTTTGAGACCAGAGACCATTTGGACTCCATGGTTCTCCCCCTGGATTCTCATACTTTGTGAACTTTTTCACTAAGTACCATTTCTTCTTAACCAGAGCCTCTGGTTCTAAAGACCAGAGCCTCTGGATTCAAAGCCTTTGGAACCAGAGCCCTCTGGTCTCAAAGGCCCGTACATTATACTCTCTCACATGCACTTAACCATATTTTCATATTTCTTTTCATCGCCTTTGCAACCAGAGCCTCTGGTTCTAAAGACTAGAGCCTCTGGATTCATTGTCTTTGAATCCAGAGCCCTCTAGTCTCAAAGACCCATTCATATTAATATCCATTTGCATACTTAGACATATTTCATACAACTTTTCATCTTCATTCACAACCAGAGCCTCTGGTTGTATAGACCAGAGCCTCTAGTCACCACAATCCACATTGTTATTATTTCTAGAGGGAGTTTCTAAATCTCAAATCTTATCCACATGCATCATTTGAGAGGGAACTATTCATTTATCATGAATCTCCATTGTATATATATGCATTTTCCATACCAGAGCCTCTGGTTCTACTATCCAGAGCCTCTGGACACTTAAATGCTAAATAAATAATGGATACACCATGTGTATTTAACCAGAGCCCCTCTGGTTCTACATAATGGATTGCCCATGCTTATCTAGAGCCTCTAGTTTGTCATCCAAGGCTTATTTATCATACAATACAACATTTCATCGATGAATTTATTCAT
Organism: Cynara cardunculus var. scolymus; assembly: GCF_001531365.2. Lineage (NCBI taxonomy): Eukaryota > Viridiplantae > Streptophyta > Magnoliopsida > Asterales > Asteraceae > Cynara > Cynara cardunculus. The sequence goes on from NC_037541.1 coordinate 8,384,055, forward strand.
ATATGTTCAACCAGAGCACCTCTGGTTCCCCATCAAAAAGGACATGTTCAACCAGAGCTCCTCTGGTTACATGACAAAATTTCTTTTCAAAAACCCATCTTTAATTGCAAATTTTTTAAGATTATACAAAATTACAGCTTTTGTGACTAAAAACTATACAACATGGGTTTTTAGAAGACCAAAACTTCGTAATTCGTATTTATCTTACACTTAGATGGAATTTAAATTTTTTTTTGCTATACTCTCAAATATGATATTATTTGAGATAATAATATAAATATGATATTATTTGAGGAAAAAGAGGAATCACCTGCTAATCTTCCTACAAGTACTTCTGGAAATAGAGGTCGGGAAAGACCAAGAGGAAGAGGTAGAGGAAGAAGCCAGACACAGGGAAGGGGTCGGGCTGAAATACATTCTGAGCATGAAGAATCCCATTCTGGAATGTTCAAGAGGGTTCAGTGCCACATCCAGAATACGTAACCAAAGATATGTTGGCTGAGGAAATGGGGAAGTTAAGGGAAACCTTGACGTCTATTATGGGAATATCAGCAAGGGTGGAAGCGGAAAGAGTGGAAGTACATCCCTCTGTTCCAGTTGCTCATAACAAGGAAGGAGACATGCAAATGTTCCTAACTTGTAAACCACCAACTTTTTCTGGGGAGGGGGATCCAGTAAAACTATGTGCTGGATTAAAGAGATTGAATCTGTGTTCAACACCATCCGGTGTCCAGAAATTGATAAAGTTCGATTTGTTGTATCAGTATTGAAGTCAAATGCTCTATTTTAATGGGAAGTCAATCGTTGGCCATAACATATGTCTTACAGACATTATCATGGACATAATTTGTGAACCGATTTAAAGATCAGTTCTGTCCCAAGACGGCTGTAAGACAAATGGAGGAAGACTTTCTCAAGTTAGAACAAGGCAATGGGACTATTCCGGAGTATACTGAATTTTTTTTTAGTATTCTCGATTTGCTGAACACTATATTTCATCAGAATCTAGGAAGGTGGAAAGGTATATTTAGGGATTAAAGCCTTCAATCCGTGAATTTGTAATTGCTATGAACCCCACTACCTTTTCACTAACCGTGAATGCGGCAGAAGTTAACGGAATAAGAATCGACAATCAGAAGGTAAAGTTATGGAGAAAAGAAGATGGGAAGGGCCTTCATTTAACTCTCGAGAACTAAAAGCAGTAAATTATGATAATAAATTTGAACAGAAGGTCAGTGAGAAAGTCTGCACACAATGCCGGTAGGTTCATCAAGGTGATTGTAAGATGGACCCAAGAAAATGTTACAAGTGTGGCGAGGTGGGTCATTTGTCAAGGAGTTGCCTATCCAACAGAAGATGTTTCAATTGTAATTCCCCAGATCATATTCGGCCTAATTGTCCATTGCTGAGAATTCCACAATTAACTATGAGGAGTAATGTGTCGGGTACTCAGGAAAGACCTACAGTATCCAGAGGAGGGTAAGGAGGGGAACGAGGACGGTTCTTCCAGATGACAAAGAATGAGGCAGAGGCAGCGCCAGATGTAGTAACAGGTACCTTCCTTCTGAATGCTATATGTGCTAAGGTGTTATTTGATTCTGGTGCAAACTTTTCATTTGTATCACCATCGTTTGCTCAAATTGCATGTTTGAATTCTATGTTACTTGATAACGAATTAGTAGTTGATACTGCTAATAGTCAGGAATCTGTTACTAGTGTATTCAATAATTGTATTATTGTTATTGAGGGGTGTGAGCTACCGATTAGATTATTCCCAATGCCGATGAAAGAATTTGATGTAGTAGTGGGTATGGATTGGTTGGCAGAGCATCATGCCAATATTGTTTGTAATAAGATAATGATCAGAATCATTTTGCAGAACCGAGGAACAGTTGTTATTTATGGTGATTGCCAGAATCATCATACTAGCCTTTTAACTGTGATAAAAGCCCGAAAGTGTATCCGAAAGAGATGTCAGGGGTGTTTGGCATATGTGATTGATGTGAAGAAAGAGAAAGGAAAACATGAATTGATTCCGATCGTTAATGAATGCCCAGAAGTTTTCCCAGAGGATTTGTCTGGTTTACCGCCAGACAAAGTCATCGAATTCAGAATCGATCTTTTACCTAGGGCAGCACCTGTAGCCAAGGCACCGTATAGGTTGGCTCCATCAGAACTAAAAGAATTGGTTACTCAGTTGAAGGATTTAAATGATAAAGGATTTATTCGACCCAACACTTCACCCTGGGGTGCTCCGGTCTTATTTGTTAAGAAGAAAGATGGATCTATGGGGATGTGTATAGATTATCGGGAATTGAATAAGTTAACGATCAAGAATAAGTATCCTTTGCCAAGGATTGATGACTTGTTTGATCAACTGGTGGGAGCGATTTATTTCTCCAAGATTGACTTAAGATCAGGATATCATCAGCTTAAGGTCAGGGAGGAAGACATCGCTACAATAGCTTTTCGAACTAGGTACGGGCATCATGAATTCTTAGTTATGCCATTCGGTTTAACTAATGCGCCCACAGCCTTTATGGATTTAATGAATAGGGTATGTAAGGAATATCTTGATAAATTCATTATTGTATTTATCGACGATATTCTTATATATTCTAAGACCAAAGAGGAGCATGCAGAACATCTTCGTCTAATACTGGAACTGTTGAAAAGAGAAATGTTTTATGCAAAGCTGTCCAAATGTGAATTCTGGTTAAGGGAAGTTCAATTCTTGGGTCATGTCATATCGGAAGCAGGGGTGAAGGTAGATCCAGCCGAAATAGAAGCAGTTGAAAAGTGGGAAACCCCGAAGACTCCTTCTAAAGTTTGAAGCTTTTTAGGATTGGCAGGCTATTACCGTAAATTTATTCAGGAATTTTTTAAAATAGTCGTGTCATTGACCAAATTGACTTGGAAGAATGTTATATTTCAGTGGGAGGAAGAACAACAAAAAGCTTTCCAACTACTGAAAGATCATCTTTGTACTGCCCCGGTGTTGACCTTACCAGATGGATCAGAAGATTTTGTAGTATACAGCGATGCATCGAAACTGGGATTGGGATATGTTTTGATGCAAAGAGCAAAGGTAATTTCTTATGCGTCATGACAATTGAAGGATCATGAGAAGCAGTATCCGACTCATGATATGGAATTGGCAGCAGTAGTGTTTGCTCTGAAAATTTGGAGGCATTATCTTCTGGGAACAAAGTGCCAAATTTATACTGATCATAAAAGTCTACAGCATCTGTTCAACCAGAAAGAACTGAATATGTGACAGCGTCGATGGATTGAACTTGTTAATGATTATGATTGTGAAATACTCTACCACCCAAGAAAAGCCAACGTGGTAGCTGACGCTTTGATTAGAAAAGAAAAGAGTGAGACTATTAAAACCGTGGCAATGAAAATAAATCTAGTCCCTAATACTCATAAAGAAATTCTAAGATGCCAGAAAGAAGCCATGAAAGAAGATTTCATCAAGTCAGAAAGATTGGGTAAGATGATTTCATCTCTGAAACCGAATGATGAAGGAATTATGTGCTTTCAAAAGTGAATTTGGGTACCATGTTTTGGGGATATCCGGAAAACTATTCTGAATGAAAGTCATAAGTCTCGTTACTCTATTCATCCAGGTACCAATAAGATGTACAAAGATCTGAAATCATTTTATTGGTGGCCCAAATTGAAGAAAGATATAGCCAGATACGTGGAACAGTGTATAACATGTCTACAGGTTAAGATTGAGCATCAGAAACCGTATGGAAGTCTTCAATATTTAGAGATTCCTGTATGGAAATGGGATCACATTACAATAGATTTCATCATGAAGTTACCTCGAACTCCAAAGGGGTATGATGCAATCTGGGTAATTGTTGACCGCTTGTCTAGATCTACGCATTTTCTACCAATAAGAGAGGGTTACTCTTTAGAAAAGTTGGCTTAGGTTTATATTAAAGAGATTGTAACTAGGCACGGTGTTCCACTATCTATTATCTCTGATAGAGATAGTCGCTTCACTTCAAAGTTTTGGGAGAGTTTGTAGAAAGCTCTGGGGTCTGAAATCCGATTAAGCACAACCTATCATCCGCAAACTGACGGGTAAAGTGAAAGGACTATCCAGACTCTCGAAGACATGTTGAGAAGTTGTATCATTGATTTCGGAGGATCATGGGAAGATCATTTGCCACTAATAGAGTTTAAGTATAATAACAGTTACCATTCCAGCATCCAAGCGGCACCGTATGAAGTATTGTATGGACGTAAGTGTCGAACGCCGTTGTGTTGGAACGAGGTAGGAGAAAGAAGTTGACGGGTCCTGAGATTGTTCAAGAAACTTTCGAGAAAATTGAACAGATCCGTGAAAGAATTAGAATAGCACAAGACCCCCAGAAAAGTTACGCTGAAAATCGTCGAAAACCAATTGAGTTTTGTGTAGGTGATCTTGTAATGTTAAAAGTTTCTCCATGGAAAGGTGTTATCAGATTCGGAAAGAATGGTAAGCTCAGTCCGAGGTATGTTGGGCCGTTCAAAATATGTAAGCGAATTGGGCCGGTGGCTTATCAGTTGGAACTACCAGAAGAGCTTAGCCTGATCCATAACACTTTTCATGTATCAAACTTACAAAAATGTTTAGCTGATCCAAGTTTATTTGTACTGCTTCCAGAGGTTAAATTGGACAGTAAGTTGAACTTTGTAGAGACACCAGAAGCTGTGATTGACCGAAAGATCAGAGTGTTGAGAAACAAAGAGATCAGCTTGGTTAAGGTTCAATGGCAGTTTCATAAGGGATCAGAGGCGACTTGGGAATTAGAATCGAGAATGAGAGTAGAATATATGTGGCTCTTTGATTAAAAGAATTCCAGCACATAATTCTTTTGAGGGGTGGATAATGTGATAACTGGATCCTAGTTATCACCTGAGGTAATTAATACGTGATTATTTGTTATATGATTACGTGTTAGCATGATAAATTGTTATGTTTGATCATGCGAGTGTGTGAGTATGCATGAGTTCAATTTGCATGCTTGATAGATAAAATGAAATGCATATATTAAGTATATATATATATATATATATATATATGCATGGATGAATAAAATATATGGATGTATGCATGCATGAGTAGCATATGTATATGGTTATGCATAAGGGAGGCAGGGGTGGAGGCGGTTTTAAGCCGCCTAACTTTATTTAGAAAGAGTATAAATAGGAGGGTGAGACCCTTATATCCTTTTTCTTGGCCATTTTGGAAATCAAAAAGTTTAGGGAGAAAAATAGTTGTCCGGATTATTCTTGATTAGGATCAAGTAGAGGATTCAAAGTTTTCTTGCTTTCGCTAAAATTCAAGGTGAATGGTTAAAATGTTTTAAATCTCTTTGAATTGCATAATTGTTTGTATAACTTTTCACCCGGTTTAAGTTTAAATCGGATGAGTGTTTGTCCGGATTAGAATAAACCGAACAAAGTGTTGACCTGTTTGGATATAAATCGGACACAGTGTCATCCGATTTGGGTAAATCGATCATAGTGTTGATCAGATTGATATGTTGAGAAAATTCTATCTTTAAAAATCGGTTAAATGTTTTGAACGGAGAAGTAGGAATACGATCAAGGGTTAACTGGTTTAAGTATTAAATCAAACAAAGGTTGACCGGTATGTTTGTAAATCGAATGATGAGTTGTCCGATTTATATGTAAATCAGACAAGACTTTGAGAATGTTGTCCGGATTTGTAAATCGGACAAGGACTTGTGTTGTCCGGATTGATAAATCGGACAAAGGATGAGTTGTCCGGATTGGTTAAATCGGCCAAGGCTTGACCGGAGATGAAGTCCGAACAAGTCTATGTTGACCGGATTTGTTCATTGACTTATGTATTGTTCAAACAAATCATCAATTTAATATTCTTTATAAGGAATGAGGAATTTTTGTTAAAGATGATTTTGAACTGATAATATTCCATTAGGACATTTATGATTGCGGTCTGTTCTAAATTGGAAATATTTTGTAAAATGATTTATGAGGAAATAAGGGTGACATATCAAGGAGAGGTGTACCATAGGATAAGGGTGGCATATCAAGGAGAGGTGTACCTTTGGATATAAGGTTGACATTTGTATGTGTGATGTGTAATATAACTCTTACTATTATATGCTTTAAGATTACTATGATTTGAAATCTTTATTTCTTTGTGATTTAAAAATTTAGAATCTGAGTTGTTATTAGAAATCATAGTCTAGATGTTATTGAAAAGGAAATAACAGTTTTGGCCTGAAACTTTGAATAAACCTTGTTTAATTAAAAAGGTTTAAAAATGACATTATAATAAACCTGGTTAGTACAACCTGTTTGGGTTTTGACGTATTATCTGGAAGCAGAGAGTTTGGTTTGAAAAGTGGAAAGACATTGGTAATATGTTTTTCTTGTTCATATATTTGTTATATATATGAAAGTTGTTTTAAATAAAGTTTTGGTGATTTTTCTCTCTGTAATAACATAAAAAGGGAACTCACTAGACCTATCGGTCTAACCCTTGTTTTATGATTTCAAATATGTATTGCAGGAAGTGCGGACGGTAAGGACAAAGGGAAAATGTAATATTTTCCTATGTGCATATTTGTTAGAAGATTTGGCTATTATATGTAAAGTTTTGATAGACGAACGCTGATTAGTGCAAAAATTGTATTTTGGAATTTTTGGACCATGTATTCTTGTACTAAGGGACCTATGTGATGTATAAACATGTATTTCTTATGTATGAAGTATGTGTTACATGCAACGTGTTGTACGAGGTGTTACACAAAATGAAATTAGTTTCATTTTTGAAACATTTTGAAAACTGTATAACGTGGTTTCATTAATGAAATTTGTTTTACAAATGAAAACAAAACAATATATGAAACTGTTTCACTGTTTCTTGAATGAATTCATGAGACTACTTGTCACCTTGAATGAAAGATGGACCATTTGACATGGTGTTGTGAATCAATATATGAAATTATTTCATTTATAGTTATTGAAATAGGATTAGACTGTTAATTATTTGTAATTAAACTGATTTTAAGAGTATAGTTTTACAATTCATATTTTAGGAGTATAATGTAATAAGAGAATATAAACTATTAATGGTAATAATTATATATTAAAATAAATTGATTTAAAGCTTCCATAAAAACAATTACTATATTTAATTTTTCATATTTAAAAACAATTAAAACATTACCAAGGTTAACCACTACAAAGTAAAATGACATTTATACCTTATTCATTAAAAATAAAGAATCAAACATGGAATTTTCCTATTGGTTGAAATTGGTTTCTATAGTTTGCATGAAATAGACGGTTTGCAATCTAACCCCCTCTCTCTCTCTCTCTCTCTCTCTCTCTCTATATATATATATATATATATATATATACACACACATACATACAATAAAAATTATAATGATAATTAGTTTTTTTATTTTTACCTTTTTTATAATCACTTAATTTCTTATTCAAATACATTGAAATTTATGAGGTTCATGATTTTGAATTGTTTGCCAATCTAGCAATTTGGGCAATGAAGGTGAATGCACAAAGAAGTATTCAAACTTTGACAGTCACGGAATCAAGCCGAAATACTGTTATCTGAGAAGGTACGTCTGTTAACTTTGTGAATAACATTTTTAAGTTTTATATTTATAAAATAAAATCACCACAATTAATTTTACCTAAATTCATAAATAAAGGGTAAATGTTGGTTTTTATTTTTCAATGCATAATTATCCTAATTATCAACCATCAACATTCCCTTTATTTATTTAATTTATCCTCGAATGTGGGCTTTGCATTAAAAGTTTTAAAATTGATGTCAAACAATTGCATGAAGATTAAAATTAAGTTTTGTGATAAAATTTGATGGAAAAGTGGTCATCATCACAATTATTGAACCTTTATGTCCTAAAGTGGGTTCTTATTATTACAATTTTTCTAAAAACTTTACTGTAGGAAAAAAATATAAACTAATTCAAAACTTAAGATTGATTGGTTATCTTTTCTTATTCTTCATCTACAAATAAATTTGACCATATTTTTAGTAAATATGAATGTGGTAGAAAAACATCAATTGAATGTAATCATATTAATGACCAAAGCTGAATTCAGTATAATACATTTATAATTATTTGTGTATATCTTTAAAAAAATTTAAGCATGTTTAATCTTATTAGAAAACTCTGCAACTCCTTGAAATTTTGGTAGACTGAACCACACTTGTGGACAATGTGGTACCATCATGTGGTACGAAGAAAGATTTCAAAAGGACAAAAAAACATCTAATCCAAAGTTTATGAGTTGTTGCTCGGAGGGACGCATCAAACTACCATTGCTTCCACCAACACCACAAGAACTTGATTACCTTCTTTCCTTTGAATCTGGGAAAAAATGCGTCAATTTCCGAAAAGAGATAAGAACTTACAATTCAATTTTCACATTCACTTCGCTCGAATGTCGTGTGGATTCCAAGATTAATTGTGCCAAAGGTCCCTATATCTACAGGGTTGGTGGCCAAAATTATCATACGATTGATTCTTTGTTACTAGAAATTGGGAAGAAACCACAATTTGCGCAACTATATATCTATGACACTGAAAATGAGACAAATAACAGAATTGAAGCAATGAGAAGGCAATTTGGAGTTGACGGCCTTGATCTTCAAATTACACAAGATCTGTCTACAATGTTAGAAGAACACAACGTGTTAGTACATTCATTTCGCATGGCAAGAGACATATATATATATATATATATAAATGTGTGTGTGTATATGTGTGTGTGTTTTGTGTGTGTTTGTGTGTGTGTGTGTGAACTGAATATTGTTTTTTGATTACGGATCATAAACAGTCGCACAACGGATGGCCGACAGTACAATCTACCCAATGCTAATAAAGTTGCAGGCTTGATTGTTGGTGACCTGACCGAAAACAATTTCGAGCGTGATGTTATTGTTGAACATCGTACAACTGGACTTCAACGGATTACTGATATTAATCCATCTTTTATGTCGATGACATACCCGTTAATACATCCTTACGGTGAAGATGGATTCAGGAAAAATATATCACTCCAAAACATGGATGGATCTTCTTTAAGGAGACAATTTGTAACAATTATTGTTTTCTTTTACAGCAACGATCAAATGAGGGCCATACTCTTCTTCGTTCAGGTAGGCTTCTTCAACAATACATTGTTGATGCTTATATGACGATTGAAGAAGGAAGGTTTCGGTGGATTCGTAATAATCAAAATCAATTATGAACAAATTTATTTTCTGGGTTGATGGATACCATAAATCGTGGTGACATGGATAGAAAAGAAATCCAAAAGGTCAATAATACCACCCTCATCGGTGGTCCAAGGTATAAAGGACAAAATTAACAAGATGCCATGGCATTATGCAAGTGGGATAGGTACCCAAATATTTTCCTGACATTTACTTGCAACCCCAAATGGCAGAAGATAAATGAAATGCTCCACTTAATGGAACAACAAGATGATCCAAATCGGGAAGCTCAAACATTTGATGGAGGACTTAAACATAGGAAAACCATTTCGAACGGTAATTGCATGTAAGTATAAACTATTTACTACAAGTTGTCGTTTTGTCTAACATGCAATTAAACTTTCTCATTTGCATGTATTTTTTTTCATTAGGCGTAACAAACAACCATGTTTATTTTTTTTACCCATGTTTATATACCATTGAGTTTCAAAAGAGAGGTCTTCCTCATGCACACATATTACTTTTCTTGGAGTCATCAGAGAAAAACTCATCAACAGATCGTATTGACAAAATCATCACAACTGAGATTCCAAATCGAAGTATCGATCCAGATGGGTTTAAGGCAGTAACCAAATTCATGATTCTATGCGGAGATCTCTATCCATCATCCCCATGTATGTTACAGAGCAAATGTTCTAAGCATGTCCCAAAAAAATTGTCCCCCACATAATAATTGATCATGATGGATTTCCAATATACATAAGAAGAGATACATGAGCTTTTGTGGAGAAGAAAACACATAAGTTGGACAATCGGTATGTCGTACCTCATAACAGAGATCTGATTGTTAAAATCGATGCTTATATCAGTGTTGAGATTTTGTAGTCATTCGAGAGCCGTGAAGTACCTATTCAAGTACATACATAACGGTTCTGATAGAGCTACTACTATAGTTTATTCAGCAAACTTGGACGATGACCATGATGAAATAAAGACATATTTAGATTGCAGATACATTTCAGCTGTTGAAGCATGTTGGCGTATTTTCCAATATGATATTCATTTCAAATATCTAGCAGTAGAACGATTACCTTTCCATCTTCCAGACGAACAACCGGTTGTTTTTAACGAAAATGATAACCCGGAGTCGGTAGTGGTCGAGCCTGGAGTAAGTAGAACAAAGTTCACAAAATGGATCGAAACCAACATAAGAAATCCCGATGCCAGAGAACTTAGTTACTAAACATTCCCAAAACACTGGGTCTGGAATGCAAGGGATAGAATGTGGACAAGACGTAAAAAGGGCATATCAATTGGCATAATATACTTCACTCATCCGTCATCCGAAGAAAGGTTTTACATGCACATGTTTTTAAACTTTGTAAAAGGATACACTTCGTACGAACACATTCGAACAGTGAATGACATCACATATCCTTCTTTCAAGGGAGCTTGCTATGCTCTTGGATTGTTAGATAATGACGATGAATGGTTGATTGTTTAACAGAGGCAGCAAATTGGGCAACTGGTCACGAGTTGCGACATTTATTTGTCACAATTCTTGCAAATTTCCAAGTCTCAAATGCACCAAATCTTTGGAAAAGAATAACGCAACATTGTCTGAAGATATAGCAACATTACAATGTAAAAAATACAGAGCATACGCTATGCAACTAACGAATGATCAAATTGAAGCTCACACATTGTTCGAGATCGAGGCAATCATATTGAAAATGGGCAAAAGTTTAAAATACATAGATGAAATGCCACTCCCAAATAATGAACTTTTACGAGCATTTCGTAATATATTGGTCAATGAAGAACTTGACTATTGTACCTTGGATTTGAAGGTTGCTCATGACATCTTTCTAGTCTCAATACTTGCCAAAGAAGAGCTTATGATGCCATTCTTGTGTTGTTGTACAATGATCGAGGTGACCTGATTTTCATTCATGGTCGTGGAAGAATGGGGAAAACTTTTCTTTGGAATACAGTCGTATCAAGACTTAGATCAGAAGGAAAGATAGTATTACCGATTGCTACTTTAGGCATTGCATCTTTGTTACTACCAAATGAAAGAACGACTCATTCAAGATTCTGAATCCTATTGGATTTAACTGTAGAGTCAAGTTGTAAAATTCGTCACGACACACATATAGCTGAGTTACTTCAACAAACGACATTGATTATTTGGGATGAAGCCCCTATGGCACATAAACACTTCTTTGAAGAATTGGATAAAAGTTTGCATGACATAATGAGTTTTCATTATGAAAATAGTAAAGACAAACCAGTTGGTGGACTCACAGTTGCTTGTGGTGGTGACTTTCGGCAAATTTTGCAAGTAATATCAAGGGGAAATCGAGCCAATATTATGAATGTCGCACTACATTCATCTTATTTGTGGCCTTTGTTCAAAGTATACGAGCTTAATGAGAATATGCGTTTGCAATGCAACACTTAGTCACCGACAGATATAATAAATATTAAGGTGTTTGACTCATGGATGTTACAAATCGGAAATGGCACTGCTTACGATGATGTAACCAATGAATTGCTACAGTTGCATACTGGCATCTTCCCAGAAACAGTTGGCGACCCGATTGAATCAGTCATTGAAATGATATATCATTATCTCTTGGAAAACTGTAATAGTCCTTCATATATAACTGAAAGGGCAATTCTCACACCAGAAAACGATATGGTCCAAGAATTGAATACATTTATTATAGACATGCTTCCAGGAGAAGGAAAAACATATCTAAATTCAGACACGGTTTGCAAAGGAAGTGTACAAACAAATGATGAAATTCCCCTTTATCCAATTGAATTCTTAAACAGTTTGCAATTCAATGGCATACAAAATCACGAGATTCATCTAAAGGTAGGAGCCCCAGTTATATTATTACACAACATCAATCAAACAGAAGGATTGTTCAATGGAACACGATTGATTGTCACATTACTTGGAACATGGTCTGTTAGAGGTGACATTATTTCCGGAACTAATAAAGGAAAAAGTTTCATTGTTCCAAGAATAATAATGTCGCCCAACAAATCAAAATGACCATTCAAGCTTAACCAACGTCAAATACCATTGGTCCCATGCTTTGCTATGACAATTAATAAAATCCAGGGATAATCTTTAAGTCGTGTTGGCCTATACCTCCCAAAACAGGTACATTCCTCAATTTTCGTATATTAGGATATTTAAATATGTACTTATATAATTGCATAATATTCCAATTGATAGGTTTTCACACACGGACAACTATATGTGGTTGTTTTACGAGTGACATCGCATGAAGGATTAACCATAATAAATGCTGATGAAGAAATGGAACACTGTACACTCATAAAAAACATTGTCTACCATGAAGTTTTCAATAACATTCATCCATCCACCGAGTAGATAAGGTAATATTTTACTAAGTTTATATATCCATATTCTCTAAAATCCAACTTCTAATATTTCTTCCCATATTTATTATGATTCTCACTAACGCCTATGATGGTTAATGCAATTCTATTCAACATCGTATACAAGAAAATTTTCATAAAAAGCTTCATCGAGGATTATAATATATTGAAGATAGAGTTGGATGATAAACGATTGAGTAAGCATAGAAGAAGAAGCTTCGACTATTGACCAAGCTGAACCATATACATAGGGATCTACATAGGTTATTTTGGTTTATCTTATTTGTTTCTTTATATATTAGAATGACTTTATTTTAGTTATTGTTTTCGGATGAATGATGTTTTTTATTTATAATACCGTATAACGCGCAATTATCATACTAGTTAATTGTTATATGTAAACAACATTTACATGGTGTCTTATCTAGCCATTACTTGACAAATCAGCCAAAAAAAAAAACAAACACTATTACAACTTACTATTCTAATTTGAACCAAAAAGACAAGCTCCATAAAACATTGGTTTTTCTTGATTTTGGCCTGTTGAGAATATGTAAACCTAAGTTACTAGTTTGGATGAGATTTTACGTTTTAACCAGATGTAAATGTGTAATTGGCATATGAAAAGGCCAAAAAAATAGAGGTGTGCAAACAGATCTAATGAGTCGTTTACCAAACGCTTACCAAATCATATTACCTTACCGGATGAATATGACAATGACAAATAATTTTACCCGACAAGAGCAAATGCAAGGACCAAGAGTCTTACCTGATATGTGAGGGCGATGAGTCTTACCATGATTAGCACTTACCGGGTAAATTATTACATACGATACCCTTTAAGTGGAATAAAATCTTACCTGATAAGTAGGAGATTGTTTGTTTACCTTTACCAGTTTCATTAAGATGCAACCTCTAAATCACTAAGAGGTGAATCTTGTTTGGCAAAAAAAAAAAGTCTGTCTCTTAATGATTCTAAAACCCTCTTAATGATTTTGAATCTTGAGCCTCCCTCAACCATTCAGCGTCTTAATTTCATTCTGAACAATTATCAAACAACCATATTTTGTTTTGTATTATATCATAATAGACTCTTAATCATTCTGATTACTTAACCATCCTACACCATCAACAACTGTCGAAAAAACATCTACATTAATATTAAATTTTACCGATAAACACTTATCCAAATAAACATTTGACAAACGGTCCCTAAACATTATACCGGTCATGGGCAATGGTCCTATAAGCTCAGTTCATGGCCCAATAAACCAATTTCATTTTGTTATAAAAACCCGATTTAGGCATGAATTAGTTGATTCTTTTTTCATGTATTGTCTAATTTCGTATATTTTTATTTTCTTCATAGAATTTATTTGAGGCATTTCTGATAGTCGAACAAATAGAAGTTTTCTTTTAACAATTAAAGCTTTTTTTAGTTGAAATGCGCGACATATAATCTATTATTGTTTCAATTAAAGCAGAAATAGCATGAGTTTGAAATCGATCAAGATTGTTGAGTTCAAACTTTCAAATCTAATGTCCGGTTTGGTTTGAAGGAATGGAATGGATTTAGAGGGATTTGCATTTCAAATCTATTTCAATCACATATTTGGTTTATTGGATTGTCCGGATTTGAAATACTAGAATTTAATTGAAATCTTTCAAACATAGGATTTTCCAAAGAAGAATGAGAATTTCTGAAGTTTTCTTGGGGTTTTTCGCTTCAATAGCATAAGCAAACAAGTCAAATCAATGCAGCTTTCTTTCCCAGCCTAAAGATCTTATCCTCTTGCGGCTGGAGCTCTTGATGACACGTTCAAGTGAGTTTATGAATGAATGAAATCAGTTGAAGGAGCGGCCAAGGACGAAAGCTTTGATTGGGTTCTGCTATGGTTGGCCTTTTGAAATCTTTAGGGAGTGTTTGGGATTTCACGGGATTTCGTAGGATTATATGCAATAAGGTTCTAAAATATGTTAAAAACATTTGTTTTGTAAAAATCGATTAATAAAAATGTAATTCAATTATTTTTTTAATTTTTTCTATAAATTATTCATAAATAATGAAATCCAATTTATTCCAAATCATACAAACCAAACACACCAATAAGTTCAAAATCATTCCAATCCAAATCTCTCCAAATCTAAATCCCACTACAAAATCCATATCTCTCAAAAACAAACTTGCAAACCAAACGGATCATAATCAAGACTAAATATAAATAACTTGGTTGCAAAGTAAATTACATGTATTTTTTATCTCACCCATCAATTATTTTATTTTATATTATTTGTTTAACTATTTTCTTTTTAAATTTTTTCTATTTTAATAATATCAATAGTTTATTGACGAGAAGAAAAAGGATACGAAACCAAACAAGAGTTGACTAAGTGAAAGTCAAAGTAGTTGATTAGTCAATTTCATTTACCACTTCACCTTCAAACAACAGCAAACCCTAATTAGCACTCTCAATAACATTTGAAGTGAAAGCAAAGAAACCTCAACCTTCACCCATCATCATATCATCAACAATAATACTCCCTCAATGCCTCCTCTCATCTCCACCATCATGGAAACCCAAACCCTACCGGAAAACCGACCACCACCACCACCACCCGCCGCCATAGACTACAGCTCCAATGTAGACACATCCCGTGCTTTCCGGTCGGTGAAAGAAGCCGTAGCCATCTTCGGAGAACGGTTTCTCACCGGAGAGATCTACTTACCATCATCTAAACCCCCTTTTACTGTACCCAAACAAGAAACCCCATCTTGGAAATCTACAGATAGCTCCCAATCTTCATGGAAATCATGCTCGTCTTCCCGAGAAAGCCAAGAAGAATCATCGTCGTTTCTGGTTGCTTCCATGAAAAAGATTCAGTCGGAACTCGAAGAAACAAAGAAAGAGTTGAAGTTACTGAAAGAGAGAGAGTCCGAGACGGAGGTGGCGTTGGCTTCTTTAAACGCCGAGCTCCACAAGAACATGTCAAAGATCACGAAATCTGATCATTCTGAGGCGGCGGAGAAAGCGGTGGCAAGTGGTGGTGGTGGTGGTGGTGGTGGTGGTGGAGACAGGATGATGGCGGAGAGAAAAAGGGTGAAGAAAAAACCGATAATTCCTCTTCTTGGAGACTTGTTTCCAAAGAAAAAGGGAAAACCAAATGCTTCTATTTTGAATCCACTTTACTCGTCTTCTCAGATGCATTGGATTTGACAATTAGGGTTTATGTAATTCCATGCATGCATGAATCCATTAAATTGCATTTGAAATCATTTTATTCGTTTCATTTAGTCAAGTGTGAATTAATCCGTTTCTAATTGAATATTTTTTTTTTGGGTGTTAAAATTGTGGGTTTGAAATTAAGTAAGGTGTTGTTTACCTAAATACTTATCCGGTAAGTACTTATTGTTAGAAGTCAACACTATAATTATTTTCTAAGTAAGATTGTAGTATATCAAAATGGTATCGTGTGCAACAATATATATGGTAAGCGTTTACCCGAGTAAAAGTCGTCATCCTCACTTACCGGGTAAGACTCTCTATCCTTATCATCGCTCTTATTAGGTAAGATTCTTGGGTCTTGCCATGTTCGTCCGGTAAGGAAAATTGCTCGATAAACACCTATAGGATAAACATTTAGTAAACGGCTCGTAAATATATATTTCTTCTCAATATAAAAATCAAATATTTTAATATATGTTTATATTAAAACAAATGTCCCCTTTAAAAAATATACTATTACATTAATATAGATTCATTAACAACAACTCCTACCATATCATTAAAAAAAAACCAAAAACCGCAAATACGGTGGATCCATAAACACTAAAAAAAAAACTAAACTTCAATCATACTCTAAAAAAAACATTAAATTTGTGGACCCCGCATTAAAATAACATACTTTATTTACTATTTTTATTAACAATAATTATAATTTGTAATAGATATTATAATAATAAATAATTAGTAATTAATTTATTTAATGAAAAACTATTAAAATAAAAACGATAAATTTTTAATTAATAAATTTTATATTAAAAAAATTACATTAATTCAAATAGCACAAATTAAAAAAAACACATAAATAATACTAATTCTCCGAGTTAGTATAATCATCCCACAAATATATTCGGAATCGTCGACGAAACATTGACTCAGGAAATCGAGGATTTTCAGAAAAATAATCATTGAAGAGATTGCGATCGACATTTTCTCGATCACGATTGATAACTATATGGCCAGGAATAGAACCTCGATAAGATACATGGTTGTTTTGAACATAATTACGGATATAGTTATCCACTTCAGACGCTAGATTGAATGTCTCACTCATTAATTCGACATTAGTATTATCAAAAGCCTCATCGTCTGAATACGAATTATCAGCCATTTGAGTGGTATTTCTCAACAAAGAAGATTGCAAATATAGTTGAGATATTTTTTTTATAGATGTGATTCAAGTTTTAATTATAGTGAGAATCAGTGGTGTTGTCAATTCTTACCAGACTTTTCAGAAGAATCTTACCAGTGTTGTCTAATCTGTCTTCATTTGGAGTGTACTAAAAATTTTGTATATAAATAGGGGATGAGTCGGTAAGCTAAATCACACACATTTTCATTGAGATATTACCAGCCTTTTCATAAAAATGTCTTCAACAATCCGAATTTCATTCTACAAAGATAACGAAGACATACATCTATGTCATTGTTATCTTGATATAACTCAAAATCCAATAATAGGTAGAAACCAAACAAAAGATAAGTTTTGGTCAAGAGTAAAAACTCATTATCACCAAACCGAACCATTCGCAACCAATCCTCGACCAAGAAGATCATTGGAAACGAGAATGTCTTGCATTCTAAAAGCTTGCAAAAAATTGTGAGGGTGTATCAATCAAGTTCAAATGAAGGAATCCAAGTGGTGCTTCTGAACAAGATATCGTAAGTATTTATTTTTTAAGTTGATCATTGTTTTATTAATTTAAATATAACGTGTTTTTTCATAGATGAACGAAGCGAAAGAGATGTTAAAACTAGACGTATCCTTTAAGAAGGGTTTTAAGTTTGATCATTTCTGGAACATCCTGAAAGACTCCGAGAGTTTATCAAATGTCACTGTATCGACTCGATATCAACGACAAAGTCCTTATCAATCACCTTCTTCCGGTCCTGATTCATCGTATGGGACAGATGTCGGTTTATCCTCGTTGACTATTCACGACACAGAAGGTAGTGCTTTAACTCAAAGACCAATTGGTGTCAAAAAGGCAAAATCAAGGCTCCAATCTGATAATAAGCTAGAGACTTTAGTCAAGGCTAGTAAAAAAATGAGCAAACAAATAGCCAAAAACAATGAAGTTATTATGAGAAGGAATGAGATTCAAGTTTAGAAAAATGTGATAGAGTTAAGGTTGGCGGATGACAAAATTATGGTCACCTATCTAAATTCTATCACTGATTATGTGTGTTTAATTCATAAAAAATGAGAAAATTCGAATAGCGAGAGAGAGAACGGAACCCCAGGTTCATATGTTTGGACAAGGATCAGAATATGTAGCATCTCAATATCAAGAATTTGGAGAACGAGTTCAAGACCAGGCCGAAAGATCTCAGAACATAGCATGAAACTTTAGTCAGTATATGGCTAGCGGAAACCAGTGGACCTTTTAATTTATCTATTTTAGTTTTTAAAATTTCCATTAATAAACTACATTTACGTTTATCCGGTATCATATTTGTGTTATTAATAATTTATTATATATATATATATATATACACACATAAATTTATATAATAAATATAAAAACCAAAAAGTTAATATTTGTAATTATTTATTTATAATTTCTCAAAAAAATGGATTAAAAAGAATTAGTGGTGGGGACCACTTTTTTGGTGTCCAAATCGTGCACGACATTTTTTCCGTTCAAATTCACCCTCCGGCCAAAAAATGGTGAGTTTGTCGTTCGATTGGACCTTTGAAAACGGCAAATACAAGGTTTTGCCGTTCGATTGGAGTTGCTCTAACTAGTATATAAACTATACAAAATCAATCTTAACACTTCATCTAGTTTAATGAATATTTGATTCAATGAATATCTCGATTCTTCCTGATATAAAACGTTGATCATAATAAATAAACTCTGATAATATTTTATAAATATCCAAATCATAATAAATAAGTTCTCACAATTTTTATGAATATCTCAATTAATTGGTTTATGTGGTTTGTAATAATATGGTGGTTTGCAAATGATCTGTCATACATATAGGAGTTGGTTCAAATGTTAACCAAGATTATTGTGTTAACTTTGCTAACCAATCTTGGCCATTGATTCTTACAATAAACGGTTGTGATTAATCATGATAAAAAATTAATTTTTTAAATTTRCAATTTCAAAAAACATATGTGAACAAAAGGAAAAAGGGTATTTAGCTAAGTTTCTTTTTTATGTAACTCCCATATCATTAATTGGGAGTTACAAAATCAAAAAATCTCATTTTTTTTGTTAATGTAAGAACCATATGAAAACACACACACACACACATAGAGAGAGACATATGAATAACATGTGAACTGTATGAACAACATGTGAACCGTATGAACATCTTCTGTATATTCAGGAGTCAACTTTGTTGTATGTACATGAACACGTATGAACCAATGCATCTAGGGTTGTATGTTTTCATACGTGCTCACATATCTTCACATGTTCTATGTGTGTGTGTGTGTGCATATATATATATATATATATATATATATATATACGGATTCATATGAACAACAAGTGATTTGAATTGACATGAACACTTATGAATCACAACATCCAAGGTTGTGTGGTTTCTGATGTGTTCATATGTCTTCATATGTCTGCGTGTGTCCCTATGTCTTTATATGAACATCTAATACATTATGTGTTAACTTCATATGCCTTCACCTATAAACTAATTAAATCTCTCAACAGAGCCAGCTCCTAAATATACAAAAGTTGTTCAACAGGTCAGCTGCAGTCACTTTTTTTGCAAGATAAGTGAGAACTGTCAAAGGTGAGAACTGTCGATTAAAACGAATGCAATATCATATTAATCCATTACCAATACAAACGCTTTGATCATTGTCTTCACTTCCGGAACTTGAAGTCCGATTGTCATCGTAAACCATTTTAACCTTCTCATTTCCATTGTTGTCGATCTGTTTTCCAATGGGTTTATCCATATTAGCTTGGACGATATCGAAAACTTTACTATCGAAAATCCTTTAACAATCACAAATTCAATAACATTATAGATAGATAAATTAAATTTCAAAAATAATCACAAATTGAAAAACAAGATCAATATTATATCATCATCAATTATGAGATTTTTATATTTTGTAACTCCCAATTAATGATATGGGAGTTACACAAACACTACTAGAAAACCAGGTATCAGCGACGACTATCAGCGAGGGAATTTTTCCCTCGCAGATCAGCGAGGGATCAGCGAGGGAA
>NC_037541.1:8404331-8411621 GCF_001531365.2 Cynara cardunculus var. scolymus
GAACAAATTATTCGGAATTTATCACAGATTATCTGGATTAGGAAGCCTTACGCAAATGGCTATCCCCGTGTCAAGTGAGATATGAAATCCGTACCTTAACCGAATTTGACAATTAACGCACGATCAAATGTAAATTCACGATCAAGTTTGATTTGCCCGCGTGCCTAACGAATGCATCACTGGTTACTATTTACAAAGCATAAAAACCAAGACATAAATATTCTATTAAAATTACTTAGGTCTTAACGTACTTAAACAACGTAGACTTCAAGAAGAACAGTTGTATACGAATTGAAAACTCAAACGTAAAACTTAACCTTATTCTCTTTCAATCCAACCGTTTCCGATCATCTTATTTCTAAGCATTTTTACCTACCTTAGAGACCAATCCAGACTATACTGTCTAAATGAAAGTTGTAGGTTGGTATCATACGAGTCTATTGCTTTTGAAATCATCTCATTTGGATCATCCATCTACTTTATATGAATTTTACAAAACTGCAAATTAATCCCGGATACAGTGTAAACAGCCCTAAAAACACACTGTTTCGATCTACCTAGAATCATAACTGGACTTTCGACCCTTCATGAAACTTGTAGTATGAAGTATGATCTTCCTGACTGCAAAATATGAGCTTAATCCGACTTACGGTTTGTGAGTTATACACTGCCAAAGTACAGGGGTTGCGTTGTCGGTAAAATTCGATTCCGTAATTTCCGACTAACTTTTATGATCCAACTTTCATGATTCGCTACATTTACTTCAATATACTAAACAATAAAACAAATCTAACGGTCGTTAACCCAAGCTTAATCATGCATTTTTACTCCTTTCGACATTTAACCGAACAATTGGTGTACAGTTAAACATTTACCCACAATCTAACCATATTGAAACTACAATATACCATTTTTATTTCTACATCAATATATTCAGTCTTAGTATCCTAAACATCAAATATATCATAATTTTGATAACATCAATCCGTAAACTTAGATATAAACACAGTTTATAAACCGATCTAAACAATCCTAAAATAAACACCTTAATGAAACTAAATGAAACTTATACCTTTAAGAAGGGTACGGAGAGTGGATTCCGAATATATAATTGTTGCCTCGATCCCCTTACTAACTTGACGTAAAATCTAGAGAGAAGACGACAGTTTTAGAGAGAGAGAATTGAGAGAGAGAGATTTGAGAGAGATTTGAGGCACCGCCTCATATGCATAATATATATATATATAATTATAATTTTTTTAACCGCCTCATATATATATATATATATATATATATATAAAATTTAACTATTTGACGGTTTTTACCCTTCAAGTTAAATTCCCAACTTTACGTCAATATAGGTATAAACACATTTTGACGTAAAACTAGTCTAGGGTACAAATTGGTTAAGCATGGGGTATAAATATATTATGCATAATTCTACCAAAATTCTCTTAACCCAATTTGTACGAGTTAACGAAACACGAATATTATACATACTGTCTTACTAGATTGAACTTTCTAGTCTCCTAAACCTGAGAGGTTCCTTCATATTGGACACATAGAGTATCTCATACAAATTTAGAATATTTGAGTTTCATCACTGAGTGATAGATCTCATCAGGAAGAGACATAGCTATTATAGACCGAGCACGCGTGTCTATAGTTATTTTCTTCTTGTCCTCATCGCTCCATTGATGTGGAAGCTTTGGAATCTGCCGTTCAGGAATCGCGGCAGTCGTAGTTGTTGCTGGAACAGCCGGAACAATAGTAAATGGAGTATATGGTCCATTTTCTATATAATATGGAATTTCAGGATCCACACCTTCCAAAAAGAGGGACATCCGGTTCTTCCAGAGACAAAAGTTGTCACAGACAAACCAGAGAGGTTTGGCAAGAGAGCCATTATCTTTTGTGTGTGTGTTTGTAATATGTAAAGCCATTTGAAAGCAGTAAGTTATCTAAGGAGAGATAAATTAATACAAAGAAATAACAAAACACAAGGAAAGAAAGAAAACACTGCTCTGATACCACTTGTTGGTCCCGAAAGGGTCTACAAGATAAGAAACAGTTTGTAGAAGGGGGGGGATGAATACAAACACAATGTTTTTAAATTTAAAATATATATTGATAGAGAAGATCAATACAGATTTTACAAGACTGTTTGCGGAAAGATAATGTATAGAAAAACCTATCTAAACAATCTTTGATTACACACGAAGCTATAGCAAACACAGAAAAGAGAATGCTATAAGAGAGATCCTTTACTTAAGCTAGAGGATGTTTGAAGTATTGGAGAGTGATGCGCGCACTTTGCAAAGAGAAGAAACACTTCTATTTATACTCAGTGCATTAAATGAACATTTAATGCAATATGGTAGGTTTAGAGTGCGTGTCAAGCCTTAAGAGGAAGGCTTGTCCTTTGCTACAGTGAATAGTACAAAAGCACTATTCTTGAGCAGACATCCTTGCCTAAAGTTGGTGGACAAAGAGTCAACTAATCGGCTCCGTAGCGTACTAACTTTTGCAAGGGTATGGGTTTGTCCTTTGTGTGCATAAGGACAAGACAACAACTATCGTGCTAAGCAAGCTTCTTTTGATTGATGAATGCTGGGATGACCTGGAGGTCTCATCATCATTCGCTGAAGCTAGAGCAGTCTTCACACATATGTAGACAGGTTTGTAATCACTGAATACCGCTTCAGATCACATACTCGTCAGTCTCTAATCTTCAGTTTCAGTCTTCGACGTTCGCTGAAGGTTCTTTGGTGTGAGTATTGTCTTCTTGAAGTATTGTTTGTCTCTGATGAATTTATCACTGAACATACTCAGTGATGATCGATGGAACTGAAAATACAGAAAACACAAATACAACGTGAAAGGAAAAAGGGATTATCATCAAATCACTGAGAGAGAGGATCAACATTTTTATACTTCGAATCTTTGGCATCTTTGTGTAGTATATTTCATACTAAAAATCCTTGTTCCTTCATTCAGTGCAAGCCAAGTGGCTCTAAATATCGGCTTTGTTGTGTCCACTGAGCCCAAGCTCGATTACACTCAACCTCATATTAGATGACTTGGCCCTGAAGTTCAACAAATGCCAAAGGAGAAAGGTGGTACCCTATTTACGCTTCCTTAAGGAGTACTTGACAGAATTTTCAAAAAGAACTATCCTGAAGAAAGCGATATGTCATTGTCCAAGCTCAGTTAGCACATACTTGATCACAATACCACCAACAATGGCATTTCACTATTCCTAGGTATGTTATGCATCGCCAACACTCCTACCTCCACTTCTTCTATTTCTTCAATGGATATAACATTGGCTCAACTCCGATTGCCTACCAAGCCACCAAACCTAAATCCTCATTGAGGAGGAAATCATCTGAAATCAATCTTAATCCTCAAAAGAAGGCTAAGAAAACTAAGAAGAACAAAACCACATCCCTAGGTGATCTTGACAGGCTAGAATTTGGCCTCACGTCCAAGGCACCTGCTTCAACCCCCACCTCTTTAGTGATCTTTTCAGTCATTGTCATATAGATGGAATCTACCAAGCCACCCTAGTAACTAAAATCACCGAGTGCGTGAGTTTAGGAATCTCCACTGCCTCCTTGTTGCACATGATCACAACCCCCATCTCTTCAGTAATCGTTTCGTCTCATCCTCCTTTGGTCTCGGTGACACGAGCTAATGATGCTTATCCTTACAAGTGTTGAAGCCACAATAAGCATAGCATTTGAGGATGCTTCTCACAAGAAAACTCAGTAAATCAACGCTAATCTTTATGACAGCGTGGAAAACATACTCAAGGTTGATCCCTCGAACACTGAACGACCCTCAAGTATTCCAAACTTCCATACCCTTTCATTCATGGTTACTAACCTTGAGCATTATTTAGCTCAAAATATCATTCTTTTCTTTCATACGTCCTTCCATGGAGAATCCTTCAGCCGGTGAATATGACATGGCTGAGGATGTTAAATGACGCTGCCAGCTTTGGACACGGTGCTGATCAAAGTCAAGTCTATGACAAAGAAAGTTAAGACGTTACAGAAGACCATCTCCAAAGTTAAGACTGATACTGAAGGGCATCTAATTACCCTGAAAGATGAAGTGTTAGAGATCAACGAGGGTCTTTTAGAGAACAAATCATCTATCCAAACTCTTCAGAGCTTATTCAATAAACACTCTAAAAAGGTCAGCGCTCAGCTAGCTTAAACATGGCGATCTGCTCAAACAGATTTGTCATGCCATCCAACACCCACCAGCATCGGAGTCATCTTTCAAAGTCTCTAACAGAATGACTCTTGATAAGGTTGCCGAAATGAGCATTAGACAAGCTAAGTACTTCGCCAACTTGGAGAACGATGTACAGGCTTTATCAGTTAGGGAACCTATCCCTCAAGTTAATGATGATGATAAAGAGGGGGAAATGATTGTATATAAAGTGCCACTTTCTGAACCTGAAGCTGCAGCTAAAGCAACGAGACTCATATCAAAGGCAAAGAACCTAATCGAGAAATATCAAGTTGAAATGGAAGTCGTCGATGAAGATACCGACACTGATGATGTTGTTATCATCAAGGTAACTCAACCTTCCACCTTAAAAGTCATAGAACCTGAAGGTGAAGAAGAAGACGATGAGATAACGATGACGAAGATCCCAATGATGATGCTAACTTCAGGCATAAAGATAACAATGGTGATGATGATAGTGATGATGAAGACGACTTCTTTGTTCAGCGTGTGCCTCAATCCGCCAACAAAGGAGTCACCATTCAAGAACCATCATCTTAGCAAACCATATCCTCTCAGCATGAGAGATTCAATGCTAATAAAGGCAAAGAGAAGGGTCAAGACCTTTCTACATCTGAAGGTTGAACAGTGACTCAAGAAGCATACTATCACCAACATTACTATCATTGGAAGGAAGAAGGATGGAAAGATCTTGGTCAATATGAACATCTTTAGAGATGATCATGATTGGATTACTAATTATCTATAGTTTTTTGTATAAGTATGAAGATTCATCAATGCATTTAGAAGTCCAAGTCTAGGTATAAATATATTGTTGAAAAGGAGTTGAACGAACTGTTTGAAAGAATTTCAAAAGTTGTAGTTGTTCCTCCCTTGCCACTTAGGACCAATCGCAGAGGATGCAATGCTAATGACAACATTCTACCACTAAGGAATGAGCATCAAACAAAGTTTTCACTCGTGACATCCTCTCACACCACTCTTCAGATATATCAATGTTGAATCTAACTCTTCCGGCCAAAGGAGATCAGATTCCTGGTAATGTCATCTATAAACCTGAATATGGAATCTTCTTCACTAATATGAATGGAGATCTCCGATTTCAGCAAGCTCTAGAGCTTCATCCACTACCTGATGACAATCTGATATTCCTCCTCACATATTATGATGTCTCAACTCTTCCCGGCCAGTTCATAGACATGAGAATTCGAAAGGAGCTGCTGAAGAAAAGAGATCAAAGTTCTCAAATGTCTTACTATGTCACGTTTGATGATTTTAATTGATAGTACATTGTACTTTCTTAATTGTTTTCAGTTAAAAGATCTTTCAGTTATCATACTTCCTACCTTATGCAATTTCATTTTTGTACTTGTAATTTTTTTTATATCAATGAAATTTCAATGAAGTATTTTTTACTCCATCATACTACTGAAAAGATCCCTCAAAACAATAATTGGGATAAGTATGTTATGAGTGTTATTTTCTCTCTGTTTTAACTTTAACAATTTTCTTTATATTGTTGTGTCATCATCAAATAGGGAGAGATTGTTGATCCAAACTCTCTCAGTGATTTGATGATGACCATCATACTTAGTAAAAATACCTTGTTCTATTTTATCTATTCAGGTTCAACGATCAGTCTCAAACTGAGTATGTTTAGTGATTCTTGAACTCGTTCTTTAACAGTTGGAACTTAGTTTAACTTCAAGAAAAAACCTCCATTAAAGCAACCTTCGGCAATGTCAAAGAAGTAGCTGAAGAAAGAGACTTGTCTGATCATGATTTGAAGCGTTATTTAGTGATACCATAACAGTCCATATTAAATGTAGGATCTAACCAAGACTCAACGATAGCTGATGAAGTCCTCAACAATCTCATCTTAATAGCTGATCAAAGTGTTGCGCATCAATATAGTTTTTTTCTTACTCTCTTGCACTAAATGACATACCCATGCTTCCACCAGACAATGGTACAAGTACGGACTTTTTTGGAGACAAATGTGCGTACCAACTACCTGAAGCTACTGTTCATATGCGGCCAAAAACCTGCCATTTCTAAAGAACACGGACATCCACTCATCTCTTGACACGTGGATTGGACCTTCTGAGGTACATTTAATGCAATGGATTTTCTTCTTACTTTCTTGTGCAAGAAAAACTTAATGATTCTCACGATTGTTTAGATTAGGATCTTCTATTTTCTAGTTACCGCAAAAATCTATAAATTCCATGTTGATTCCTCTTCAATCAACAAAAGAATTTAAAAAGTGAAAATTTGTATGTATGTATTTACCCCTTCCCTCCTTCTACAAACTATTTGCTCTTATAAAACCCATTCGGAACGTTATGGGAGAGAGACCCAATTTAAGTAATGAAGTCCATAATTTACACTGTTGTAATCTCTCTTAACTAATTTCATTAATTTTTTCTTGTCTACATATAAATGTAGTATTTTTCGCAAAAGTTTCCAAACTTTTGATAAGGTCCTTTATGATCATTACAGAATATTAATAATATCGATTTTGATCTTAGTTTTTTTCTATATTAAGAATAAAATTAAATATTTAAACATATAGTGATACAAAAAAAATCAAAATATGCGTTAAATTAGATTTAATATTTATTTTTATGGGTTGTATTAGAAAATATTCAACAAGTGGTGATTTTGTCTCGTGGTATCCACTAAAAAGGATAATGTTACATTTTAAGAACGTTTTTCTTGTTTACGATGATCGATTAATGATTATCGGTTATATTAGTTAAGTATTAGAAGCGTACTCGTACAATGCAGCGAGATACATCGTGATTTTAATATTTCATTTTATTATTTATCTCAGTCGATGTTATAATATGATTTTATGTGATTTTGAGAAAGCAATGATGTTTTTATTTTTGAATAAAATATATGTTTGAAGATATCATAAAATTTAAAAAAAAATATATCGATATTAGTATCAAATTAACTATTTGAAATTCCTCATTTTTTGTGTAATTTTTTAATTCAATTTTTTTATAATTTAATTTATGT
>NC_037541.1:8414246-8418427 GCF_001531365.2 Cynara cardunculus var. scolymus
GTTTATCCTGTATTTGATTGTGTTTATCTGCAGTTAGTTACACGAATTCAGATATGGGATGAATTCGGATAGAGATGAACGGGTTTAAGAGTTTTTAAGAGTTTTAACCAAATGCTTTATAAGATGGTATAGATATAACGTACATTAAAAAATCAAGGTTGATTAACGAGCTATTGAAACTTTTTTTAAGTTATTACGTTGCTTATAGCTGGAGCATTCAATTATTTACTTCAACATGCACTTACGATATTGGAATGCATAAAAGCTTATAAAGATAGCTCCTTATATAGTTAGATTCTCTGCTAATGTATTGTCAAATCGCTTGTAATAAGACTAAAAAAACCCGCAAATAGGGGTGTTCAAAAGCCCGATCAACCTAATCAACCCAACACGAAATAATTCAAACTGAAGCAACCCGATGTCTAATCGAGTTGTAAAATTATCAAACCGTAGGTATTGGGTTGATATTATTTGAACCCAACTCAACCCGATGAACCCGATATCCTTTTATTTCTTGGATTTAATATGATTGTTGAATTTTTATTAATATGTACATTAGACAATTACACTATCATGTATGCTCTTCATATACACATATTTTCAATCTATTCCATCTCTATACAACTCATTCGTATATATGTTCAGTAACTGTGAACATATATATGTAAATTGAGAAAATTAACTGAATATGATATACGTAAGAAGTATGGATAAGTTGTATCAAATTATTAATGATGAAAAAAAAATTATAAGTAGAGAAATAACATATTCTAGGTTAGAAAAATATTTTAATGTACCAAAGTATCAACCCGACTAACCCTTACGGGTTGGGTTGCACTTTGGTTCGGGTTGGATTGAGTTGAGATTTTTCAAACTGCAAGCATTGGGTTGGATTGTTCAAATGTCTTCAACCCGATCAACCCAATCCAACTCAACCCATGAACATCCATGCCACACTTATCTACAAACCATTATGGTTGTGCATAAGTGACAATGATTTCACCATCCACTACAGTCGAATGAATATTGCAATTTTACTAATATATGGAAGCACTTATTGTAAGTTGATTGAACATGCAACAAAGGGTGCATTGGTTGTAATTACTTATGTAGTTGTTGATCCTTAATTTTTGATATTTTAATAAACCGTCCCTTAATACTTACTAATGTTGTGAATTTTAGACTTGGTTACGAAGGCCTCTTAAATCAGTATCGTAAAGCATGACAAAAAAGACTATAGAAAAATCTCATGCTTTTTTATAAACAAGTCCTAGTGGTGTCTATTTACTTAATGAGTTATCAATTGCCAAGCCTTTTAAACCAAAATGTCGTCCAAGAGTTTGTTTCTGAAAATGAGTGGAGAAAATATTTTGTGAAATGTGTATGAAAATCTGAACTGTTTTGAAAAAATCAAGTTTTAATGTACATATGCTTTTTACCGAACTTTCGAACCGGTGTAAGCATGTTTTGTTGTTCTTAGCAACGACTACTGTTTGAATTATGGATGTCCGAATGGTCCATTCGGACTTCTAGATATTGTTGTTCAAACTTATGAGGATTATAATTTACATTGTTCAATGAATTTTAGAAAGAAAGAAAGTCATGCAAGTATTTGAACTTAAAGGGGCAAAAATTTCACTCGACACCAAACATGAGGGGGTCAACGAAGTGAAATTAATTAATTGGAGTTATTTGTATTTTCCATGTTTTTACATATTTAACTAAACAAGTTTGAAGTTTGCAATATTGGTGTAGTAGTACTACGGCATCTGCAATAATCATGTTATATATTTTTTTAAAGTAGACTATAAAAAGTCAAGATTTTTAAAAAGAAAGTTACATTAAGGGTTGTTTACCAAACGCTTACTTAGGTAAGTGAACATCAAACTATATTACCTTATCGGATGAATATGGTAAGGACCAAAAATCTTACCCGGTAAAAGCGAAACAAAGACCAAGAGTCTTACCCAGTAAGTGAGGACGACGACTCTTACCATGATAAGCACTTACCAGGTAAATTGTTGCTTATGATACCATTTTGGTGGACTAAAATCTTATCCGGTAAGCAAATGATAGAGTTAAATTTATCAGTAATCGCTTACTGGGTAAGTGTTTGGTAAACGACCCCTAAAATCGAACAGACAACAATTACTCTATTTTAGATATTACTTATATTATTAAAATATTCAAGATATTAAAAAAATTATTTTTCTCTTTTAAACATTTAGGAGTTGTTTACCAAACACTTAGCCGGTAAGCGCTTATCAATAAAATTTAACAGTATCATTTACTTACCAGGTAAAACTTTAGTCTACCAAAACGACATCGTATGTAACAATTTACACGGTAAGCACTTACCTTGGGAAGAGTTGTCGTTCTCACTTACCGGGTAAGACTCTTGGTCCTTATCTCGCTCTTACCAAGTATAAATTGTTGGTCCTTACCATATTCATCGGATAAGGTAATGTGACTTGGTAAGCGCTTACCTGGGTAAGCGTTTGGTAAATGGCCCCTTAGTTCTTATGATTTAATTAATGGAAAAGATTAAAAAGTTATTTCTCTCTTAAATATTTGGTTTCAGAGATTCTCCAAATTCGAAAGTTTCTATCATATCTCTTCTCATTTCTCTATTTTAACATAAATTATAGCATATCTGTTAGAGGAAAAATCTAAAACCACTGAAAAAAAATCCTATTTTAATACAACTATCAAAGATGCTCTCAGTCTCTGAACTTGCATCAATCAAAAAACCTGATTGCCAATAAAACTGGCATAAAGGTAGAATTGCTTTGAATTGATATCAATTTTTTCATATCAATTATAAGTTAGTTAGTACAGCGTATAAGGTTACCACCTTTGAAACCAATTTCGTATCAACTTTTTCTTTGAGTGTCTGTTTCCTAATCAGGTTTGGAATGACCTTAAGCCCAAGTTGAACCTCCCTGTTGTCCCGGATAACTAGGCTAATATTATCAATATGTTCCAGCAAACCATCAAAGGCAAGACCATTTGGTCTATCATTCGAAGATTACTGCTTGCTGGAACCGTTTACCACCTCTGGCAGGAAATGAATAATCGTATCTTTAAAAATAAAAGATCTTCTAACATGTTGGTCAAAACCATCTATGATGATGTCCGGTCCAGACTGATTGGCCTTAACATGAAACATTCCCTTAACGTTGTCTGTGCTAAGCTTATTTGGAACCTTCCCTAATGGTTGGTTCCTTTCGTCCCCCTCCCTCCCCTCTTCTCTTTCTTCTTCTCTCCATTTTTTGAGTTTTGCTTCTTTCTGATGGTTGCTTCGTTTTAGCTTCCATCTGTGTACTGTCCTTGGTTTTATTTTCTGTCTTTTTTAAAAAATTCTTTAAAAAAATTGTTTTTACTTTCTTTTTTTCTTGATTGGAGGGGCCGCCCCCCTCTATATAAAAAAAAAAAGGGTTACAAAACTAACATTGTATCATGTTCAACCCAAATCAAAGGTTTAGAAAAGAAGCATTGGAACTTAAAGGAAGGAAAATGCCACTTGACCAATCTAGAGGGTAAGGTGTAAATTGTAATTGATTACTTTGGAGAATTGATGAGTGACGTGTTGATGTAGAAAAACATTAAATTCAACATTAATTCCTTATAAAACATAATTTCTAAATATAAAATCAATATATTTGAGGTAATTACTCAATTTTTATTATTATTGTAACATGTGATAACCAGATCCTGGTTATTACCCAAGGTATTTAATACGTGATTATTTGATTTAATAATTACGTGATTAGTTGATTTAATAATTACGTGATAGCATGATAATTGATACATGCCGGTTTGAAAATTTGTGAATTAGTTGGATATATATATATATATATTGTGTGGGAATATATATATATATATATATATATATATATGTTTATATGCATGCATGGAAGTACGGATATGTATGTATGCATATGTATGTATGGTATATGTGTGTGGGAAAAGGGTTAGCCGACTTTCCCTTTTGGGAAAGTATAAAAAGGGGCTTCACCCCTACAATTTGGTTTTTTACCATTTTGAGAATTGAGAGGGATTTAGAGAAAGGTTGTCCGGATTGCATATTAGAGGAAGAATTCAAGTTGAATTAAAGAGTTGGATTTCAAAGGTTGATTGCAAGTATTTTGGTGTCAAAAGCTTTATAAAGGTGAGTGGTT
>NC_037541.1:8418527-8419707 GCF_001531365.2 Cynara cardunculus var. scolymus
AGGGCTGTTTACACTGTATCCGGGATTAATTTGCAGTTTTGTAAAATTCATATAAAGTAGATGGATGATCCAAATGAGATGATTTCAAAAGCAATAGACTCGTATRATACCAACCTACAACTTTCATTTAGACAGTATAGTCTGGATTGGTCTCTAAGGTAGGTAAAAATGCTTAGAAATAAGAGGATCGGAAACGGTTGGATCGAAAGAGAATAAGGTTAAGTTTTACGTTTGAGTTTTCAATTCGTATCCAACTGTTCTTCTTGAAGTCTACGTTGTTTAAGTACGTTAAGACCTAAGTAATTTTAATAGAATAATTATGTTTCGGTTTTTATGCTTTGTAAATAGTAACCAGTTATGCATTCGTTAGGYACRCGGGCAAATCAAACTTGATCGTGAATTTACATTTGATCGTRCGTTAATTGTCAAATTCGGTTAAGGTACGGATTTCATATCTCACTTGACACGGGGATAGCCATTTGCGTAAGGCTTCCTAATCCAGATAATCTATGATAAATTCCGAATAATTTGTTCTGAATTTCCTTTATGCTCGTCGTATGTTATTGAACTTTGTTTCCTTTTGAATTACGACTTATATTCTTATTCGGAATATGGATCATTTTGATCACTTGACTTGTTTTGTTGCTTCATTTGTGAAACATTTTACTATAGACTCAATAACTGGAGCACCGGTATTGAGATGTTTCCATGGTGACTAAAACGATCATGGCGTCCTTATTTTTATGAGTCCTTAAAAGTGTACTTGATTATGTACCGGTCGAATAGAGGGCGTATGGATCGATCCTAGGAACCGTTATCGGATATTGAATTGTGGTCGTGGTTAAATTCACGGAGAGGATTGCTATGTTGTGCTCACACCCCTTTCCTCATTTGTGCCTGAATGGACTGATCATCCTTTGGGTACAACGCATCCTCGTGATGCAGTTTGGTCTTCTGACCCTTGATATGCTTTTGGGCATTTTGACTTTCTTTTGGATCATCATTTGGCGTTATCAATTGTTTTTGAACTTGTTATCTCATATTCATTGTTTTATTATATTATTATCCATTAACTGAGCATTAAGCTCAGCCGAGATTTTCTTGTCCTCGGCAGGTACATGACTTAGCAGGGATTTTGGGATGAGAGTTACGGAGATGACAATATTGAAGATAACTCATT
>NC_037541.1:8420837-8423745 GCF_001531365.2 Cynara cardunculus var. scolymus
TTAACATTGATCTTCATGAGCAATTAAAGATTTGTCATTCTAAGATCAAAGAACTGACCTCTGTTGAGGAAAATCTTAAGGATCAGGTTATTGTAAGCCAGGCCATCACTGTTGAACGTTGAGATTTCCAACTCTGTATCTAAACAAGAGTTCCAACTGTTCCAAAGCTGCATTCTCAAGAACATTGAGATTTTGTCTCAAAAGATAATTGAGGTGTAAGCTCAAACACAAGCCACTATATTAAGCCACCTATCCACCCTCAAGTAGTCCCAAATGGATCATCCTAATAGATAAGCCCAAATACATACACCAAGCTAACCCCCAAGTGATCCATCTGCTTCTCAATAAAATTCCATCCTTGCCATCCGTAAAGCCTATATTCCTAACACTGAATATTTTTCCACCTCTGCTCAACTCAATGAAGTCAAGGAAGACATGGTAGATCTAAGGTACATGACCATGCTAATAAGGAGGGATCTTAAGGAGATTAGTTGCAAGGAGCAGGATGGCTCATCCAAGAGGAAGCATGATGACCAGGATGATTCTGATCATCATGAGGGGGAGAAGATGATGAGGCTAGAGAAGCCTATGGGATTGCCAAAGAGATCTAGCAATGAAGGGGGAGCAGGGGGAGTGTTAGAGGATGAAGAAACAGAAACATTCCAAGAGGAGACTGAGGTAGAAAAGATAGTTGGACCTGAGTTGGTACAAGAAGAGGATATGGTTGATGTGATTGAAGGAACAGTCCAAATGGTAATTGATGAATTCAATCATGCAGAGCAGAAACATATAGAAGAAACTGAAGCTGATAACATTCCTAGTTCTGACTAACTGCATAGATTAAATTGGTATTAATTACACTAGGTCGGTAGTACCGCACCAAGAGTGCAAACTTGGTTAGTACACAGTATTGGAAGTCCCGTACCATGGTACCGACTTATTTAATTAGTTATTAGTTTTAATATTCTTTAGGTATTTAATATAAAAAATTACAGTTTTAACTATTTTATTTGAACGTTTGAATGTTTGTAAATTATATTTTTTACAGCCCTTAAACATCATATGTGTAACCTGAAATGTCAGTTCATATATGTAACTTCTTAAGGCTAGTACAAAACGAATATCAACCAAAAAAGTATACCAAGTATAGTTAGTTAGTACACAATACAAATTTATGTATACCAATTATCATTGAGACAAAAGATCGTGTGAGAAAAAGAGTTAAGGTGAGAATCGTAATAATAGATTTGAACCATTGATCACTTTTCATCTCGATGTCCACCAATGAATTACGCATCATAAGGAAATTAATCTGGTGCATCTCGATACATCTCATTTATGTTGACATTCAATTAGAATTGATCCAATAATATAGATACTTTCTTAAGCTTCCCATAATAACTTTTTTTCTCACCAAAACTCGATCATTATAATGAACCAAATCCACTCATAAAAAACTTTCTATTTTTATCTAATCAAAAAAGACCACCAAGAGATGGTAGAGTAATCAACACAAAATACATTAAAATCCAACTTTTTTTTAATTTTTCAGTTTTAACTCTTTAATATTTTTAACTTTAATTCTTCAACTTTTTTAATATTTTCATATTATATTCCTTATGTTCCTAAATTAAATAATTAACTACAAGGGTATAAAGTGTAAATATTAAAAATATTTTTTCACAGTATATATGATATAATAATATAATTAAATCTAAAATATTCAATATTGGGTTTATTTCAAAGGTATTGACGAGACGATTATAATGGTGTAACTTGTTAAAATTAAAACGTATTTTTTAATGTATTTTAGTTTATATACGATTATGTACGTTAATATGATAAAGATATAAAAACGAAAAATGAAAAAAATGAGTGACATAAAACAAAAGAAAAATTTTAAGAAAACTCAATGGATTTTAGTGTTTGAAATGGTTAAGTATCTAGACAATTTTTTTGGAACAAATAACTCCTTATACATTCTTAACCATGTTAAATAACTCTTTGAACTTTCTAAAACCTGTTAGGTACATCCTTATGAGTTATACAACTGGTTAATATGGTAAAATAATTGAAAAAGTTTGGAAAAAAGCTAATTGACTTTCATATTTTGAACGATTAAGTTCCTAAATATTTTCTGAACAAAAAAAATATTTACATATATAAAATGAAACAAATATACCAAAAAAAATATTTATGTTTACAAAAAAGTACTTATATTTAAAAAAGATTATTGATGAAACTTATTTTAATTAAAAATAAAATATATTATGTCAGTGATTTTTCAAATAAAAAAAACTTAAAAAGAATTATTGATTAAACTTATTTTAATTAAAAATAAAATATATTATGTCTATGATTTTTCAAATTAAAAAAATAAATAAAGATTTTAAAAAAATTATTGATTAAACTTATTTTAATTAAAAATAAAATATATTATGTCTATGATTTTTCAAATTAAAAAAATAAATAAAGATTTAAAAAGGGTTACTGGTAAAAATTATTTTAATTAAAAATAAAATATATTCCGTTGGTAATTTTTTTAATTAAGCAAATAGAAAATAATTTAATTAAATTAATGATGGATTAACGATAAAATTTAACTAAATACATAATTAATTAAAATTCGTCGCTAATCCGTCGATAAAATGATATCACCGACAAAATTCAAACACAATTTTTCACATTTATTAACATATTACTGTGTTTGAACGCCTGACGGTAGTCAAATTAGCTATCAATTAGATATAAATAATTCATGCATATATATATATCAATAAATACTAGTGAGGAATTTTAGTTAATTATGTATATAGTTAAATTTTATCATAATCCGTCTATAATTTAATCAAATTATTTTCTATTTTTTTTATTTGAAAAATCACCAACAAAATATATTTTATTTTTA
>NC_037541.1:8423803-8433113 GCF_001531365.2 Cynara cardunculus var. scolymus
TAAGTATTTTTTTAGTAAATGTAAGTGTTTTTTTTGGTTAAAAAAATATTTAAAAACTTAATCATTCAAAATATGAAATTTCATTGGATTTTTTTCAAGTTTTTTATTTTATTTTATCATATTAACTAATTTTATAGATCATAAGAATGTATCTAGCAAGTTTTAAAAAATCCAAGAAACTATTTAATAGGTTATGAAATATCCAACTTATTTATTCAAAAAATTATCTAAGAATTTAATTATTTCAAATACTAAAAATTTTCCTAAAATAAATTAATTAAGTAATTATAATGATAAAAAGTATAATTTAAAAATTAATAGCGGCCTCCATTAATAAGCCTCCCGTCCCCTACCATCACTCTCTCCATGTTTATATATTACAATTTATATGTGAAACATTAATAGCACCCTCCATTAATTACCTTCCCGTCCCCTACCACAACTCTCTCCTCTCTCCATCTTTATATATTGCATTTTATATGTGAAGAAATAAATTCCGTACCATTTGCGTTTTTCCTTTTTCATGCCTCCTATATTTCCACCATAGAAGACAAACTCATCTCCCCCAATTTCAACTCTGTTTTCCTCGTCCAAAACCCTATTTCCATGATTACAACCTCCTAATTTCTCAAACCAATATCAGTTACAGCTTTGATAGATGAGGTGCAAGAAGCACTACACCGATCTCAGTAGTATCGTCGGCGTCTGCGCTTCTTGTCTCCGTGAACGCCTCTTTTCACTCGTCGCTGCTCAAGAACAGGCACGAGCGCAAGCACAGGCACAGGCTCAAGCTCAAGCTCAAGCCCTAGAAGATAAAAATCGCAATTCAGACACGCATCTGGTGTTTCCTCGTTCTGTTTCTCCTTACATAAGTCGCCGGAAATCCGATAATTCCGCCGCATCGATCGTAGCTGACGCATGGCCTAACGACAGTCATCATTACAGTCGTCATCATAGCCTTCCGGATCAGCGGTATTTTAGCACGCCACAGGTAGGGCCTACCACCGGTGGCTATAATTCAAGCCGTAAGAAGCGTCATAGTTTTATTCGCTTCTCTTTGTTATCGAATTTCTTCAGATCTAAGAAACGAAACGAGGATTCGAATCCTCGATTTTCGGTTTCAAATTCTGGTGGATCATGCAATGCTGGTGATAGTGCCACGTCAGCAATGTCGTCGCCTTCCTGGTTCTCAAACATTAGGTCCGGTGGTGGTAGCCGGACGAAGCAACCGTTTTATTGTAAAGAGGCTTCAACAGCCTCCAGAGCTGGCGTGATGAGGAAGCTGTACTGTCCAGATCGGGGCATGTCTCCTGTCAGATACTCCGATGGTTATGGCGGTGGTGCAGAAGACGAATTCTGCGATGGATCCAGCGGATACGAGTCGTGTGAGTCGCGGAAACAGACTCCGTGGAGGACTCCAGCTCATCCTTCGGTCCGGCGCGGTAGTGGAAACGGCAAGAATGTTTCTGGACTAACTTTCTGTTTGAGTCCATTGGTTCGAGCTAGCCCTAACCGGCATTGGAACCAGAAAGGAATGCCACCGGCGGACGGCGAGATGAGAGCTCCGGTGAAGCCTCACTTGTCCATCACCAAATCCTTCTGTGCAAACAGATCAAGAAAGCTCGCTGATTTTGGGAGATTCAATACAAACCGTTGATTTCGATGACCGTCGAACATTGACCAAGTGAGCGAACACATTTGACTCCCGTTTAAAGTACCATTTTGCCCTTGCTGCCTTTTTATGCCTGTTTCCTACTAGTAGCAGTAGCATTAAATACTGTTAGAAATAAAAAAAGAAATGATTTTAAGAATTTTTTTAGTTTTTCTTCTGTAATTACCAATTTGGACATGAGTATACCTTGTAATTACAAATTTACCCTCGTCTTTAATTCAACTCGAGTGTGGGGCCTGCTGGGCAGGTGATGATTTATTGAGTGTCCCTTTCGTGTAATTAATTATTTGTCTTTTATTTACAACATTTATTTATTTTTAAAAGAATTTAATAATATTGGTTTTCTTTAGAAATATTTAACAAAAAGAAGTTTTAGTTTGACTTTTGGTCAAAAAAGTAGTTTGTTGAGTTACTCGGAAGGTTATTGTCTTTATTGCACTCGATTTGGTAGATTTGATTCACTCGAGTGTGTTGGAGACACTTGCTTTCTTTATAAATATATTAATGAACTAATAATTCCTTAATCACGCATCATTTCTATGTAATATTACATATAGTTTGATGATTGTGTTATCTTATTTTTATCAATGTTTTGTATCAATTTGTACAAACCGTTCAAACCACCTTCATCCGTCGATTTCATTGTTTAATCTTATGAATTTTTTTTTTCATAAAATTGTTTAATCTTGTGAACCTTTGATCACTTTTAATCTCATGCACACCTATTAATTGCTCTTTGAGTGTGAAATTATCCGTTGCATATTGGTGCAACTAATTCTAAACCTCATACCTCAGTGTTTATATATATAAACAAACACACATTGTGTACCTACCCCTCCCGGTTTCCATGGTACACTTATGCACTAAGGTGCACATCAGTTGAAATCTAATAAATTTAGATGGATTAGATTCGACCAAATCATCTATCAGATGTTGTATTTTGCGATCTAATCCAATTGACATTGGAAAACCAATATGATCCAATGGGTAATTGTATTATATTGGTTTTAACCATCGGATATTACTATGGATTATGTTGATGTGATGGGATCAAATTTTCAACCGATTAATCTACCACGACTTGTATAATTTCTGAATATATGAAAAACAGTACATATGAATATGATGATATCATCTAAAACAACATAAAAAAAAATATAAATATTAGACAGGTACTGGATTCGATTTTGTCCCTTTCCTCACTAGTATCAGTCGTTGAGTGAATAAAAATGTCCCTTTACATTAGTGTCCTTAGAGACAAGTTCTGTGTGGTACAGGTTAGGATTGTCGGCAATCAATTTTTGTCCAAACAGTTACCTAAATAAGGGAGGTTAAGGGGCCGTTTACCAAGTGTTTATTCGGATAAGCGCTTACCAAGTAACATTATATCACCATATGAGTATGGTTATGATCAAGAATCTTATCTGATAAGAGCAAGACAATGACCAAGAGTCTTACTCGGTAAGTGTGGGTGACGACTCTTACCACGGTAAGCGCTTACCGGGTAAATTGTTATATACGATGTCATTTTGATGGACGAAAATGTTGCCGGGTAAGTAAATAATAGTGTTAAATTTTACCGGTAAACATTTACCGGGTAAGTATTTGGTAAACGACCCTTAA
Organism: Cynara cardunculus var. scolymus; assembly: GCF_001531365.2. Taxonomy (NCBI): domain Eukaryota; kingdom Viridiplantae; phylum Streptophyta; class Magnoliopsida; order Asterales; family Asteraceae; genus Cynara; species Cynara cardunculus. The sequence goes on from NC_037541.1 coordinate 8,427,099, forward strand.
ATATATAATACAAAACTTGATGGGTTGAAAATGTTAATTTTCAAGGAGGTTCTTATAAAAGTTGTACACCCTTGTTCAAGGGGAGTTCTTATTCAACACATGTATTCATTGCCATGTGACCACATTTATTTTGAAGGTAGAATCATATTATCATATAAAATTTACACTTATCATTTTCAAGTTGAATTGACTATTGATTTGGTGTTTAACATTTGGTGTTAACAAGAACTTTGTTCCATTTCAAAGAACACCTTCCAATAAATGAGAAATTTACAAGGGTTAGAGTTGTGGCTTGTACTGTCGGTTGAATTTGTCTTTTGCAGTGTAAGAATTATTACATTTCTTGGTTATGCCACCATAGTTGTCGAAAAGCTAAATGATAGATCTCAAATACAGCCAAAAACTGATTTGAACATTTTGATCAATCTCGGCATGACATTCATTTTTGCAACGCGTCCCAGGGCACACAAGTTCAGTAGTTTGGATCGCAATGTAGTCCAAGATTTGCACGCTACTTCCATGGGATAAAAATCACCTGTCTCAAAATTAAACGTCTCATTCCTGTCCCGCAATCAAATTAAGACACATGTGGGACAAGCCTTTCTCATAAACCAATACTTATAATCCACGTCAATGCCACCGTTTTGAGATTGGATTTCTCATTCACTCAATCTCAGTTTTGGATACTCTTTGCGTCGTTGCATAGCTCTTCTAGAGGAGAACGCAACCCATAAAATGTTTTAAAGAACAGATCAATGATCCCCGTTAATATATGTATCCAAATATGGTGAGAACACACACTTTTTCCAACAACTATTTTATAATTATATTTTGTTTTATTCCATAATTATTATTTATTTAATTATATATTACAGTAATTATTTTGTGTTATCTCTGGGGAAAAAAACTTTCGGGTATGGCTACGCTCATCTCCGAAAAGAAGAAACTTTAGGAGAAAGTTTGACGGGTTTAAGTGGAAAAGGTGCTTTGCATAAACTCCGTGAATTAGGGTACCTGAACACCATGGACTACAGTTATCTGGTCAATAAAGACGTATTTATTTTCTGGCATGTTGTTGAAATATCAATTCGTATAAGAAAGAGGTTGTGTCATCAAACTTCTAAATTTAATACACATCTTTGTTTTTTCGTAGAACGTTGGTTGAGATCACGTATCCAAATTAGATTCGAATTCATATTCAATAAATGCATTTTGGTATGTGTAGAGTGTACTTTATACAATCAAATAAAGATATACATATAGATTATACAAGTACATCCCATTTTTATTTGATTTGATTACAAATTCATATAAATCATATATATTAAGAATGTCTTTATTCATTTAGACACATTAAAGGGTACCCGTGCAATGCACTGAGATGCATCTTTATTTTAATGTTTCATTTTTTTTTTTTTTTGTCTCTGTTGATATAATATGATTTATGTGGTTTTGAGACGGATAATGTTTTTACTTTTAAATAAAAATAAATTTAAAGAAATTATAAAATTTTGAAAAAATATATCAATATAAATATCAAATTAACTATTTAAAAGTTCTCGTTTTTATGTACAATTTCTTTAATTCAATTTTTTTATTACAGTTTAATTAAGGGTCAGATAGTGAAGTAATTTATTTTTTGCTAAACAATAAATTTTTTATAAAGATAATGATTATGTTAGAACTCAATGATTATCCTAATTATATTTTAAAATTTTTATATTTAACATGAGATATTTATCTTATATTTGATTATGTTTATCTGCATTTAGTTATACGAATTCAAAAATAAAGTTTTAATAAGTTGTACCTACGCACAATTTACTTATAATATATTTTTTTAAGTAATATACATTAATACATAGTGCTTCATGCATCAAAATGATTTTTAAGAGTTTTTGTCAAATGTTTTATAATTAGAAGAGTACTCGCACAATGCTGCGAGATACATCTCGATTTTAGTATTTCGATTTTTTTTTTGTCTGAGTTGATGTTATAATACGATTTTATGTGGTTTTGATAAAGTAATAATGTTTTTATGTTTAAATAAATATAAATATGAAGATATCATAAAAAATTGAATTTTTTATGATTAACATTAGTACAAAACTAACTATTTAAAATTTCTCTTCTTTTTGTGTATTTCTTTAATTCATTTTTTTGGTTTAATAATATAATTTTTTATAAAAATAATAATTAAATATTTTGTTAGAACTCAATGATTATTCTAATTATATTTTAGATTTTATATATTTAAAATATATTTATCATCTATTTGATTTTGTTTATCTACACCTAGTTACACGAATTCAAATATAAAATCATAATAAGTTGTACTTACGCATAATATACTTGTAATCTTGAATTTTAAGTAATATGCATCAATAAACAATACTTTATATATAAAAAGTTGTTTTAAGTGTATTTATCAAATGTTTTATAATATAACTAAAATGGTACTCATGCAATGCATCGACACACATCACGATTTCAATGTTTCATTTTGTTCTTTATCTATATCGATATAATAAGGTTTTATGTGAGTTTGAGAAAACGATAATATTCTTATTTTTGAATAAATATCATAACAATTTGAAAAAATTATATCGATATTAGTATCAAATTAACTATTTAAAAGTTTTTATTTTGTGTAATTTCTTTAATTAAAACTTTTTATTATAATTTAATGTAACTAAGTAATTTAATTTAGGTTTAATTATATAATTCTTTATAAAGATAATAATTAAGTATTCTGTTAAAACTTAATGATTATCCTAATTATATTTTTAATTTTTTATATTTAAAATGAGATGTTTATCCTATATTTGATTATGTGTATCTGCAGTTAGTTACACAAATTCAAAATGGAGCTTTAATAAGTTGTACTTACGTACAATTTACTTGTAATATTAAATTTTAAGTAATATGCATCAATAAACAATATTCCGTGCATGAAAATTGGTTTTTAAGAGTTTTTGTCAAATGTTCTGTAATATAAGTAGAAGAATACTCACGCAATGCAGCAAGACACATCTTGATTTTAATGTTCTATTTTATTCTTTGTCTCTGTCGATGTTATAATACGATTTTATGTGTTTTTAAGAAWGCAATAATGATTTTATTTTTGAATAAAATAAAATTTTGAAAAAATATGTCATATCAAATCAACTATTTAAAAGTTCTTATTTTTTATGTAATTTTTTTAATTTATTTTTTTATTATAATTTAATTTATTTTTAATTTAATGGATGAATTTTTTATAAGATAATAATTAAGTATTCTGTTAGAACTCAATGATTATCCTAATTATATTTTAGATTTTTTATATTTAAAATGAGATGTTTATTATGTATTTGATTATGTTAATCTGTAGTTAGTTATACGAATTCAGATATGAAGCTTTAATAAGTTGTACTTACGCACAATCTACTTGTAATCTTAAGTTTTAAGTAACATGCATTATTAAATAGTACTTTATGCATAAAAAATGATTTTTAAGAAGTTTTGTCAAATGTTTTATAATATAGTATAGATATAAATTATTAGTTTGTAAACGCAATTACAAAATTATTGGTAAAATGTTAAAATAATATGTAAAATATGTCATGTTGCATAATCTTAACAAATTGATATAGTGGCAAAAACATCTTACTCGAAAAGTTAACAAAAATAAATTAAACTTTCTTATTTTAAATTATTAAGTTTTTAAACTATTTCTTTTAATAAAAAAAAAATATTAAACTTTCATTTTTTAAATAAAAAAACCATTAAACTTTTTCATTTTGATTAATTAAGTCAATTAATATTTTTTTAATAACTAACCATTGCACTTTTGAAAATTGGTTATTTACATTGTAACCCAAAAAACTTTACATTAACCGATTAGTAAAAGTTGTATGGTTTATTTTTTATTTTTTTTAAGCCAAAGTTTTAATCATTCAATATGTAAAAGTTTAATGATTTTTTCATTTAAAAAATAGTTTAAAGACTTAATTATTCAAATGAAAAATTTAATTATTTTTTATTTAAAAAAATAGTTTAAATATTAAACCATTCATAATGAAATAATGGGTTTGGTTTTTCTAGACTTTTTCTTTAAAAAATAAAGAAAAACAAAAAAGTTAAAACCGTATTAAAAAGAAGAAATTTTGTTCATTGGGTGAGTTTAATGATGGATGAAAAGACAGTTGGATTACGTTGGGTTAACTCGATAACACTTTCTTAATTTAAAAAATAATTAGCATATTAAAATATGATTATATAATATTATAATGAAATATTGATCACAATAAACAATTTAGTAGGTTTGCACACACTTGACTTTTTTTTCAACTCATTTAATCCGTGTCATTTTTAGCTATTTTATAATATTACTCATTAAACCCGTTAAAAATAAATATAGCTCTAGAGGTGTCAAAAAAATCGTTGGACCGTTCAAACAGATCGAATCACGTCAAATCAAACCGTTTTTGGCTGTTTGAACAATCTGGCAGTTTGGTCTGGTTTGGAAAATAGCAAAGCCGGGTGGTCTGATCCGGTCTGCGGTTTGGATCAAAAAAGGATTATATATATATATATATATATATTTATTTTAGTATTAACAAGTCCAATTTTTTAAATTTATGGGCTATCGCCCAAATATATCCTTAAGCCCAACATAAAGTCTAATATCTAACGTAATCAAATCCGAATGAATCGACACCTAAAATCACTAAACCACTAAACATATCGACGCATTCGACATTGACGGTCTCCAAATTTTGAAATCTCTCAAGAACTCTATCAATCTATCAATCTTTCCTAATCCATGATTTGATTTCGACGCACATCATCAAGACATCAACCCAGTGATTCAACTCTTTCCTTCAAGTTTTTCGATTCCAAACTCAATATATTCAAATCCATTAAAGGCCCAAACCATCTAAACCGCTCAGACCAGACCGCCTTTTCGTTGTCTCGGTTTGACCGATCTGGGCACTTGATGTCATTGAAAACTTTATAAACCGCCATTACGGTTTGGTTTGTGGTCTGAGGGGTTAAACCGCCTAAACCGGACCACGAACACCCCTAATAGCTCAAATTGATTTATTTTCATATAAATGCGTTATAATAATTCCCTATACAACGGTTTGGTTTGCAAGATTGTTTTCAAAGGATTTGGATTTCATGAACGGATTTGGATTGGAATGAATTTGAGATCATTGATGTGGTTAGTTTGTAGGATTTAGAATGGAATTGGATTCCATTATTTATAAATAATTATAATAATACTTAAATTACATTTTTATTAATCGATTATTTCAAAATCCTAGGATTTCATATCCGGACAATCCAACAAACTAAACATAACATTGGAATGGATTTGATATCCAAATCCCCCAAATCAATTCCATTCCTGCAAACTTACCGAGGCCTAAAAACAGTAGTGCTAATAACTCTCATTTTGTGAGAGTTATTTGTTGTGCAATACTCATATTTTATTGTGTCTTTTTGTTGGTCCCGTAAGGGTCTACAAGAATAGAAACAGTTTGTAGAAGGGGGGGATGAATACAAACACATTATTTTCAAATTTAAAATATATATTGATAGAGAAGATTAATACATATTTTACAAGACTGTTTACGGAAAGATAAGGTAAAGAAAACCTATCTAAACAATCTTTGGATACACACAGATCTTTAACAAATACAAGAAAAGAGATTGCTAAACGGAAGATCTTTTACTTAAGTTAGAAGATGCTTGAAGTAAGAATAGGATAGCAGAGAGATGCGCGCACTCTGCAAGGAGAAGAAACACTTCTATTTATACCCAGTGCATTAAATGAACATTTAATGCAATATGGTAGGTTTGGAGTGCGTGTCAAGCCTTAAAAGGAAGGTTTGTCCTTTGCTACAGTGAATAGTACAAAAGCACTATTTTTGAGCAGACATCCTTGCTTAAAGTTGGTGGACAAAGAGTCGACTAATCGGCTCCGTACCGTACTAACTTTTGCAAGGGTATGGGTTTGTCCTTTGT
>NC_037541.1:8435123-8457179 GCF_001531365.2 Cynara cardunculus var. scolymus
GATCACTGAACATACTCAGTGATGATCGCTGGAACTGAAAATACAGAAACACAAATACAACGTGGAAGGAAAAAGGGATTATCATCAAATTACTAAGAGAGAGGATCAACACTTTTGTACCCATTTTGCTCCTATCTTGTATTTTGGTCCAAAATAGTTTAAGAGGTGATGAAAGGTCAAGAATTTGATTATTTTCTGAAAAACCATTGTTGTTGGTAAAATGCCCACTTTCTGCTCACATTCTTCCTACTGCATATTTTCCTCAAGACGGATTTGGACAAAATTTAAGTATTGGCTCTCCTGAGTATTTAAGGGATTTAATTATGAAGTCAGATCCGAAATTCTTGAATTATTTGGAAGAATGAGCTTGGTTGAATTAAAAAATGTCTTAAAGTAACCCTACCATTATTTTAATAAAAAGGTCTTCCTTACCCTTTCCTTATTTTAAGAGTTAGGTAACTTTACCTTTTTCATCCTTTCAAAAAAGGTGACAAGGCCAGAAAAGTAGACAAGAAGTGATGAGAGGTTATTACCCTCTAGTCAAGAAGACTTTCTTCCTTTGGACGAAAGGAATGTCCGGTTCTCACTTTTTTCCCTATATATTGAAGCATTCTCTCATTTGGAAGACATCAACCAAACAACCTTGGAGAATTCACTCTCAACTGAAGTTCTAGAGCAGTAGAACAAGTTTAGTTTCTGCATTTAGTTTTATTTTCGTATTTAGTTTTAAATCTCGCCACTGTGCCATGTATGCCCCCTGTGGGCAACAGTTTAAGTGAAATTTCATGTCAAGTATTTCTTATGCATTTTTCTTTTTCTCGTTCCTCTATGTTTTATAATTTTATTATGAGTTAATCACCCCTTTGGGTGTGGGTGTGAGTCAAACTTAAGAATTTGAAGGCACACTTGGGTGTTGCCATTTTTATTAATTCTTAAGTTTGGTCATTTAAGTCGGGACTTAAGCTCAACGCAGATAAGCTGATCACTTTGAAGTGTTAATATTAGATCCTTGATCCAGAGATGGGCGGATCTGAAATACGGCTTAAATGATGCACAAATATTTGAGAGAGTCTTTGATAATCACGTAGAGATACGGATTCTGCATGTTTTTAGCTAATGTTCAGATATTAGTCAAGTTTATACTACAAAGAGATTTGAGTATAAATCTTCAGGCTAGTGGAACCAGATATCTTTTTATCTATTAGCTAATTCGACAAGTCTAAGATTGATAAAATTGGACGCTTTGTGGGCACTCTGTGGGCACAGTATATAAGAATTCACTTTTGAGAGATCGGAGTTTTTATAGAAGTCCCATGAGTTTCTGACCAAACTGTTCCTGCAATCTTCTTAAGGGAAACTTACACCCATACCCATCTTTTAATTTTAAAGGTTATTTCGTATTTTTAAGCTTTGCACCAACAAAACTCAACTTTTATTCCCAAACCGAAGCATGCTCAAGAAGTTTATGAAACTCTCTGATTCTCAGTAAGTCCAGTCCCTGTGGAAACGATCTTGGTACTATATCACTCTATTACTTGAAGCGATCATAGTGTCGGCGTGCACTTGCACCGCCACTGTGGGGACTTTGTGCCCACTGTGTGAACACTGACGATTCCAAGCCATCAAGTGCAGATGGGGCAGGTAGGGTTGAACATAAAAATTCATGATTAGAATTCGAGTGTGGTGCTCAAAGTATCACTTCTAAGATTATGAATATGAAAGTTGTTTGACGACTACTAATACTTTATTTAAGATAAGGTGGCATGGAACAAGTAAGAACTAAATATTGTTAGTATATGAATAATAATAATAGGCTATCTTTATTGTAGGACCTTATACTCTTACTTACATATATGAAAATCATCAAAACCACCATTTTATACTTAATACATTAACAAAATAATCATTTTTCAACCTTTTTTTACAAAATAACCACTCAGATCGTCACCGGGGGCGATTTGACCATATGGAGGCGATTTAACCATGATTTGACCAAAAAAGTATGGAAAGGGTCCCACATATATCTGATTTGGAGGACAAAAATCAAATATTTATCTGAAAAGGAGGATCGCCCCCGGGGGTGATTTGACCATATGGAGGCGATTTGACCATGATTTGACCAAATAGGTATGGAAGGGGTCCCACATGTATCTGATTTGGGGGACAAAAATTAGATATTAATCTGAAAAAGGAGGATCGCCCCCACGTACACCTGGATCGCCCCCGAGGGCGATTTGACTCCCTTTTGACTGCTATTTTGTTCTCTAGTGAGGACATCATATGACGCACCGATTTGACAATTAAGGGGGTGTTTTTCAATAAACAGGGGACAATTTTGACTGGTATTTTAACCCTTAAACACAATCTACCATCACAACCCTTAACACATTATGAAACCATGTCAAGCTTAACAAATTTTACTATTTTTTTAAACGAATATATGAAATCACAATGTTTTTATATTTTCTTATAAAAAAATAGTTAATATGAAAAACCAATGAATATTAATATTTTTTAATAATTGTTGATAAGAAAATAATTGTTTTCACGATTTCTCCATTTGAGTTACAGATGGATTACACGTGTATATTATTTGGGGGTAAAAAAATCATATAAGAACCAACAAATATTTTTATATTTTCTTATAAAAAATATAGTCTTTATAAAAAACCGACGAATGTTAATAATTTTTATTAATTGTTGGTACGAAAAAAATTATTTGCATCTGATTTAGGCGATAAAAATCATTATTATATATCTGATTAATCCCAGGATCGCCCCCAATGGGGTGATCTTGACCCTAATTTTTTCATCTAGTGTCCTACGATTTGACGACGATTTGACAATTCAATGACGATTTGACAATGATTTGACGATCTATTTTGTCTTATTACATAACTGTTTATATAAATAGGTGGTTAGAGGGGACTATTATCACCATCCCCACCGACCACTGACTCTACCATATAGAAACACACCTTTGGTATTCATATCATTGACCACCGATCATCGTCGACCATCGATTACCGTCCATCAACCATCGATCACCGTCCATCGACCATCGACCACCAATCACTGTCCATCGACCAATGACCACTGACCAACGACCACCGACCACCGACTGATGACCACCGATCACCGTCCACCGACATTGTTGTTTACCCAACAGATTATAAGAACAAGCAATTAACAATAATACGCAATGAATCAAATCTATCAGCTTGTCTATTGATCAAAAAGTTGAATACAATGTTTTCTATGCCACAGGCGGGCTCAAATGATTAGCTAATGAGTACGATGAAAAGCATTTGATCATGTTCTTATAAACAAACTTTTGTTATTTCAGAAATCTTTTCTTTTAGAAAAGGTGGAACATACACTTTTGGTTCAACATCATTTTCAGTATGTTCCATTTGATTTTGGGAAAGTTCTTCCTTAGTGTAGTTTTTGAAATAGTCATTCGACAGAGGTTGTCTGACATATGGATATGTGTTATTCAGTTTAGCATACACAAAAGGAAGTTGCATTTTGTCCAGTCTTTCGATGGAGTGAACTTCATTCGATATTTAGGATCCAGTTTCCTATATAGATAACTATAAGGTGTAGGAACTTGTGAAACTGCCTTTTTCAAGTAACTTGGGTTTTCAAACGCCAAGATAGCTTTAGGTTGATAAAACAAAAATTCCTTTGGTCTGTTCATTAAATTTTTTTGATCTGTTTGACCCCTTTTCACAAATCTTTATTCAAGATTCTGAAAATTTGAAATTAAATTAGAATTTTCATAACATACCTTTTCATACATCAAAGCATACTCATTCGTCTCTCGCTTCAGAGAATCAACTTATCAGATAACTCAAAAATCTGTTCGTTTAGGGTCTTTGAAGCATTATCTTTATCATTTAGAAATCTCTCATTTTCTTCTTTCAAAGATTTAAGTAATTGTAAATCTTGAGCCTTTTCACATGAGAGAGTAACAATTAGCTCATGATTTTGTTTACGCTTGGTTTCCCAAGAGGCACTCAGTTTCTTTTCTCTTTGAAGCTTACCTTCAAATTCAGTTATTTTATTCATTAAGTTCATAAGTTTTTCATCAAATAGAGACATACAATGTACCTCGATATAATTGGAGTTGCAAGATCTAACATCATTGTTACGAGAATTTATAACATAAATCTCTTGGAATGTTAGTAAATGGAAATTAGTGCAAGTATACACTTATCAATCCACTATCGTCTTTCACAAGTAATAGAGTGGTAAAAATACCGAATATCGTTCACGAGGAAAAGAATAAAAGTTCATTAAAAGTCTAAATAAAGATATGATTTCAGATGGTGAGTTCGAAAAAATATTTGTGGTGGGTTGGTTAACACTACTGTTGTGAACAAGTAATAAAAAAGAGCTTAGGGTGTAGAGATTTGTGAAGATATTAAACCGATTTTTAAGTAGACAACATGTTACAACATGGTTCTATAGCATGCTTTATAAATAACTTGTCCTTACAACTAATAGTTTCTTTAAGGTACTCTCTCGAGATGTAGAATGATGCACAACCATAGATTAAGCCTTCATATCTCTATGTAAGGCTGGAGTCTCGACATTGGCTCAAACTATTCCTTAGAGTGAAACGAGTCTTCTTGATTCTAAGTAGCTCTCTCAAGCCTACTTCCATATCATTCAAGTCGACGTGTGCTTGTTGGTTTATCTCTAAATCCAACACACTTTAACACTTTTGTCCATGGATGATATATTTTTGCCATATAAACTTGAATGATGTAGTTGGAAAGACTTATTATTTGATTTTCTACCAAAGGAATTGGTTTTTCTCTTAACATCACCCAACACCCAAGCTATATTTTTAGTCTACCATACGTGAAATAATGCTAAAGAGAATTATAAAGAAGACTTCTTGAATTTAGAGAGAATTTAAAGACACTTCCATAATATACTTTCATACCCAAATTATCTTCTTAAATTGCTTGTTTTCAAATGCCAAGTATCCTTTCCTTTATAAAGTAAGAAAAGGGGACACAAGGACCAAAAAATAAAACTATTATCCAACTTTTTACAATATCCAAAAGATAAAGCAATGCTACCCAAAAGATAGTACAAAGAGAATATTTTCTTATTGTACTATGATGTCTTCAAATCTGCAGAAGATGAGTTGTCAAAAAAGAGGATAAGACATCAAAAGATCCTCCGTACTATTATCCAAAATGCCCCTGGAATCATCCTGCAGCACATGCTGTAGCATACATCTGTTAAATCACCTATTTACATAGCTTTTTCTCAAAAATTAGCACATATCCAAGAAGTAAACATGTTTATCACTTCAATTTAGCTCTAATATAAAAAAAATGCAAAACTAAAATAAAAAGAGTCAATTTGTGAAATTTTGGGAAACTAAAACGGATAAATAAAGTAACAAAATTGTAAAAGCATCAAATAAGTTGATGCCTATCAATCATCATCATTAGAAATCTGAGCTTCAGAGTCATTGGCCATAAAACAGACTTGCGCGTCCGCTTCGTCTTCATCATCACTCTCTGAAAGTTGTAGCCAATGATCATCCTCCACCATCGGTGCCTTCCCAGCTTCCTTCTGCTTGGCTAAGAGCATCTTATTCTTGTAATAGTTGGAGTCTCTGATGACCGGCTTTCGATATTCTTTAGCATAATGCCTGATCCTTCCAAAGTTATAGCATTTCTGAGGCTCCTCCGTCTTCAGTTCAATCGTCTTCTTCTTGTAATCAGGTTTTCCTTGAATTTGAAGAAGTCCTCAGTTTGTTGGACGAAGGCTTCTTGTAGAATTTTTTTTAGAAAAGCCTTTGTCAGATGGAATATAGCTTGTTTGATGTCGTTCAGGTCAGAGTCACAACCACTATCCACTTCGTCAGTGTCGGACTCTTCACTGTGTTTCTTCTCCACTTTCAAACTTCTGGAAGCATACCTCTAGCCTTTTTCAACAACAAAAAGGGCTAAGGGATCCACCTCTAATTTCTCGTTCTTTTTCTTCCCTTCAAACTTCTCCAATACTTCTTCCTCATTTTGCAGCAGCGTTTCATAAACAACGTGGATGTCCATATCTAATAGAGACTTGTTCTGACTAATCTGGGAAGAAAATCTCTTCCATTACAGTTGAAGATTGCTCGAAAACTTGATATTGTTCTTTATCAGTGTCTTCTATAACTCATTCTTTCTCAGCTCGTTCAATAGATTGCAAAACCTCTCGTACACAGACTCCAACATCTCACCTTCTCTTGCATTGAAGTTCTCGTAGCTCTTGATGCAGTTTGTCACTATATTTGGTATATGTAGCTCAGACTTTACACAAGTACACATGTAACACCTCAACTCCCATTTGCATAAAATTCACAGATTTCATATAACATGAAATACAATTATTACACACTGGTCCCAATATATACAAATTTCTACATACAAAAGTAGCTACAAACTTGTTGCTCACATAAAGTACATGACTTGTATGTAACATATTCTCAAGTACATGCACATATTCAGCTTTCCAAAAATTCCACAGATGTAAAGCATTAACAATCCCTTCACATCTTTCCCTTACCCTTACCTTCCACATGTATCCGACTTGTAATGCACATTTTTGAAAACAAAATGAGGGTTAGACATTAAGGTCTAGTAAGAAATTCTCTTGATTGCTATTACAGGGTGAAAATCACCAAAACACTTTTAGAAAGCCAATCTTTGAAAGATAATATGTAAATATCATTTATTATAAGAAACCTTCATGTTTTGCATCATATAGATGAGACAACTCCATTTCATAGCATTAAACCCAATGAGATACCCAACTTGTCGCATCTCATTGATGCAATAACACAATTTTGTCACATCCAACATATGCGATCACCTCAACTTATTTCATTCAACAAATACGATAACCACATCTCTTCGCATCCAACAAATGCGATAAACTCACTTGTCGCACCATAATGATGCGATAAACACATTTTGTCACATCTCACTGATGTGATAAACACCACTTCTCACACAACAAGGATGCAATAGAAACAACCCATTTCATTCATCTCAAACTCAGTGCATTAAATACATGCGATAAAAATCAACCCCATAGCATCATAAATATGCATTAATAATATCCCATGATCAAAAGATTATCATTTCCAAAAATAGATTATGCCACCTTATCCCAATATACCTAGATCCTGATTATGCCACCGTTATTACAAATTTACTGTGCTCCTGATTATGTCACCCTTTTCCAATCAGTTGATAATAACATACTAAATCCCAATATTATGCTAAAAATAACATATAACCATTTAAAAACACCCCACGTATGGAACCATATGGTTTCTTACTAAAGCAAATCAAATGATGCTTTCAAATAAAAACTCACCTTGTAACACAAGTAGATGAAGACTTTTACAACAACGATTAGTCAGATAAAATTATAAAATCAAGTTCTTCCTCTTTCTTCTGTTTTCTTCGAATCCTGGAAATCAAAATATCTTATCACCCACCTTTCTTATCCCAAAAACAATCAAAGAAAATAAAAGAAAACATATATATATATATATATATATATATATACACACACACACACATGAGGCGATGAAGGTTTGATATTTTAAAACAAATTTTCCAAAACACACCCCTCAACATATAAACTATTTTAGAATCCTCCCCAAACTTTTGTATCCATTAACTTGGTTATCATAATACCCTTCCACAATACATTGACACATATATGCATCACATTATTTGTATAATATTAGAAAAAGGCAAAGGAGAATGCCTTATTTTGACTAGGAATGGTTTGACCAAACCCTAGGGGATAATCGATTCACATGTCTCGATCGGAGCCTAGTATTTCGACATAACCAGGTCTCAGGTTTATGAGGTTATCCGAATTTGAGAGTAGTTTAACTTTTAAGTAAATGAGCTACATTGTAATCATATAATAAATGTGTTTGAGCGTAGTTGTTTGGATCTACGGTGAATCCTTTCTTACACCACTTGCCAATAAAGATGCAGTGGTGGATTTAATGAGTTCTCCCTTTTTGTACAACAATACCCTGTTGGGAGGGTAATGTAGATGGGTAGTCGGATGCCAATGACTCGGATTGGCGAATTCGAATATCCAATGAATTTTAATAGTCTTTGGATAGTAATGAGGTTTTAGTCATTTAGGATGACTGAGTCTTCTTTGAAGATCCCAGTTTGGCTAAAGATTATAACAACCGTTTTTGTTTGGAATGGGTAGAGACTTGGGTAGATTTCGAAGGTTCATTCGAAATTATAGCCTCTATTGAAGTATGACTGAAATTAGTTATCAAGGAAGTTGTATGAGAATCCAATACACCTTTAGATCTTGTGCTGGGTTTCTTACTTTTCTTCGATGGCCTTGAAGAAGGCGAGAAAGAACATGCCATTTTCGTTCTCTTTTCGGATAAGGAGGTAAGTTTGGCTAATAAAAATTATCAAGTTGCCTATCTATCAAATAGAGAGTTCCAAACCAGTCGTAGAGATTCAGCAAAAAAGATCAAGACATGTAGGCATTGGTGGTTCCAAGAGTAGGGTCTTCTAGCGGAAAATGTTGGAGGTGATGTGATTGATCTCCAGGGTTGATTTTTCTGATTGACTTGGAACTTTATCTCCAAGTTACTCTCCAATAAACCGAGCCAAGAATCGAAAAAAAAGAACATGATCTTTCTTCTTTCTCCTTAGGGTGATCTTTTTCACCAATTAATGAAAAAAAGTATTTTCCAAAATTGATGTTCTTCTAGAAAATTAGAGTGTGTGCAAGTCTCGTCACATTGCTAGGATATTAATCATAACCACTGACCTTAGAGTTGAGACATTGAACCAGATGGGCAAATAAGTAATGTCAGACCCTTGACATGTGTTTGAGTAGAATGGTTCCAAAGGCATTAGCATCCTTGTCTTTTGATAAATATTGTAGAATATGAAGAACTTCTTCAAGTTCTTCGTCAGAGCATAAATCATGATATATAGTGGATGAAGATTCTGGAAGTTGAAGAACTTTGGTGACCTTATCATCAATAATGATTAGATATTTATCTATGAGAACAAAGACAATAATCGAATCATACTTCTTTGAGTGAACAAATGAGCACCAAAAGTTACCGAGGAGAAATGTGCTCATCTGAGATGGTGCGGGAGAGACTGTGAGAGCATGCTTGAGAGGACTTTTGGCCAAGAAATCAATCATATTATGATAATCAGGATGATCATCATGCTTTTCCAGGTATCTAATGAAGTTTAATGAGGAAAACTTCACACTTCGAAGGACAAGGAAAACTTAACACATGTCAAGGGTCTGACCTTACTTCTTTGCCCATCTGTTTCAATATCTCAACTATAAGGTCAATGGTTATGATTAATCTCATAACAATGTGATGAGACTTGCACACACTCCAATTTTCTAGAAGAACATCAATTTTGCCAAATCTTGAAGAAGAAGACTTTTTCATTGTTAATATATTTGCAAATGTTTTTCAGATCTTCTACCTCATGTTGGATTTTGCCAAACTCTTTGAGTTTTTCAAAACACTCAAACAATTTAATAGACAATTCTTCTACTTTGTTTTCAACCTTTTCTTCGGATTCAAGAACATTTGACATTTTCACATACATGCGATCATATGATGAGAGAGAGGGATGTACCTGTTTGTTTAAGGAAATATGAGCCTTTTTTACTGATGAAGAACTAGTTAGATAGATCTTGTCAAACTCTTTGCGTTCTGTGAGATGAGCCATAAAACATAGATTTGTTTTATCTTCTTATACATTTGATGAAGAAGCAAATTCTACTCAATTATGTTTTTCAACCATCATTCCTTTATCTTTTCTTTGAGAGTTCTTATGTTTGAACTTGTCCTTTTGACTTTCATTTCTTGCTCCTTTAAAGGAGTATTGTGATGCATGAAATGTTCTTGTAGATAGAGAAGAGATTGAGTTTTTGGATTTGCAATCAATTGCAAAATGTCATTTGTTTCCACAGTTGAAATAAGCATCATTAAATTTATCATGAGAGGACAAACTTTGATTGACAAATATTGTCTTTTGTGAATCTTTCTTTTGACCTTCTTTGAAAGCTACTTTTTCTAGCAACTTTATTAAGATTAGAAGCAACAAAAGAAAGAGTCACTTATGTCTTGCATTAAAAAACCTTCAGTCTCATTATCATAATCTTCATGGAGATTAAATGAGGAGTTATCATTGTGATCATTAGAGATGTCAGAGTCTGTGTCATATGAAACATTTGACATAGATCCTATTCTCTTATACTCAAAGGAAACAAAAGCAATGTTTGTACTTTTGTCTCCTAAAAGACATTTTTCTTTAGTGCTTTAGTTTGCTTATAATTATATAAAGTTCCATAAAGAGCAATTAAAGGCATATGATGAAGATCATTGGAAGTTTTCAAGCACACAGTTAATTTTCCCATGTGTCAGGTAAATAAACCATAAACTTGCAAAGTATCTCAACATTATCAAAAACTTTATCATTTACCTTAAGATCATTAAGAAGAGAGTTAAACCTATTGTGGACATCTATGAGAGATTTGTTCTTGTGATATACAAAAAGCTCATATTGCATGAGAAGACTGATTCTTTTGCTTTGTTTTACTTCTAATGTCCCTTCATATAAAATGGTGAGAGTATTCCACATATCTCTTGGAGTGAAAAGATTCATGGTAGAATGGTAGACATCATATGGAATAAACATAACGATGATTGTTCTGGATTTGGTGTCAACTACGTCTCTGGAGACTTGATTATTTTCCAGGTTCAATAACCTTGTCATTTTCATCTCCGACACTATCAAGGAAAACTGTAGGAACATATGGGCCATTTTTTAGAACATGAAGGATTTAGCTGTCAACTCCTTCAAGAAAGAGTGTCATCCGATTTTTCCAATAAGAAAAGTTATCTTTTTGAAAGCGAGGGGGTTTAGATAGAGAACCATTTCCGTTGGTTGTGGAAGTCATTTTGGATCTTGTTTATGAGTTTAAACAAACTGCTCTGATACCACTTGTTGGTCCTAGGAAAAGATGACTTACATAGGTGGTGTTTGTGTGTGTGGGTGGGGAGGGGTGAATACAAACACAATAGATTTTTACTTTTTAATTTTATATTCGATATTTTGTATAAAATAAAGAATTACAGTTCTGTTGTGGAAGTTAGAAAGATAAGACTTGTGATCTTAAACAATTTAACTATGACAAATTTGCTAACACTGGAAGAATGGGGGGAAGAAAGTGCTCTTGCAGATCCGAATAACTAAGGAAGTTCTTGAAAGGGTGACGCTGATTTTGCCTAAGAAACATTCACAAATAAGTTCTTTCAATAAGGGTAAGTAGCAACGAATGACAAGGGTGACATTTTATAGCTACCACTACATTAAATGCTAATGTACAACTTTAATGCGTTTCTTCAATTGGTTTGTTGATCTATACATGTGTGCCTTTGGGTTGATGTAGACACTTGTTAACCTTTCCTATCTTTCTGTATGTCGAGGGAATAGTAAAGAAAGTATGACACTAATAAAATAGTACTTTAAACATATTTTGGCTGACATGTTGTGCATGTTTTCATACCAAGATGGGTGTTGGAGAGTTGATGAGCCAAACTTGCTGGACAAGTGTATGTTCAAAAATTCAGCTTGCAAGTAGTAGTATTTGTTAGACTACTTGTTGACTTTTATCTTGTATTGATCATTTTGTCTATATGACAAACAAATCTTTTTTAGTGATGATCTTGACCTCACTTTAACTAGTATTCGATTTTGTTGAAGATATTTTGCTCTTGGACCAATACAGATAGTTAATAACACTTTTACAAGCAAAAATCTTATCTTTTTCTATTCCTAAATATAAGCTATAGTCCAGATTTCCAGCTATAGGAATATTATGAAGGTGCTTCATCTGATATCAAAACACTTGGTATAAATTGTTAAATATGAATCTTTAAGCTTTAAGTGATCAAAGGGGAAGCCCTTCGGATTTCTTTGATCAGATGAAGAACTCTCAAAGATACAAAAGTTGGTTTCACAATCTTTACATAAGGGATTGATGAGATACATCCGAGACCTAAGACTTTGAAGTTCATCGGTTATATTCCTTGTAAAGCAAGGTAAACAAGAATTTTATTTTCTAAGTGTTTGATCAATGAGTATTATTTTCAAATCCAATAATTGAGACCAACAATTTCTACAATCACTACATCCTTTTAGAAAGAATATATGCTTTTCGAATATTACAAATTTGAAACATACACAATTGCTTATATACTTAATTAAATATGTTGGTTGGCAATTCAAAATTTATGAATTCAAGCATCATACATTAAGGGGGCGTTTGGTTCGTAGAATGGAATTTGAAGAAATTGGAATTTATCAAATGAATTTGACTTTGAGGGAATGAAATTGAATTTGATGGAATTAAACCATGTCTTTTGATTGCGTTTGGTTAGATGGAATTGGAATGAAATTCTTAATAGAATTGGAATTATTTTTTTTCGCTCACGGAATTCAACGAGAAAATTACATAGATGGCATTTCGAGAAAATCCTTTTTAGGATGGAAAGAACGAGAGAGAGAGAGAGAGAGAGAGAGGTCGAGCATACCAGATCGAGCAGAGTGAATGAGATCGAGCAGTTTTGAATAGGGATGGCAAAAAAACCGAAACTGATGGTGAAAACCGAAAACCAAAACTTTCGGGCCGGGTTCAGGGACATCTTATCGGGGACGGGGAGGGGATCGGGGACAAATTCGGGGATTTTAACAGGGACAAGGACGGGGGCGGGGATGGTGATCATGGCCCCGCTCGGCCTGATATGTGTATGTATATTAATTTTAATTTATATACATACAAGGAATGGTTCAAACGAGAACAGTTTCATTTTACGAGAACGCAAGAACACCTTTTTACTATAGACAATCACATGTGATACTATTATTCCATCACATATGATACACATGTGATACTTAATCAAAGATGCGGGTGATTTTTGATGCGATCTTGGTTGCGGGTCAAGTCATACACCACTAAGCCTCCTCATAAGTATTATCACATGTGATAAGGTTGTTGTTGATGTGATACTATAATCCATCAAGACCATCACATGTGATGCTAAATCATAGACGGAGACAACCTTTGGTGCGGCCTAAGTCGTAGAACATGTCGTCCGCACATCACATGGTCCCCTCATGGGTATTATCACATGTGATAAGGGTGTTCTCGCATTCTCGTAAAATGGAGGTGTTCTCGTTTGAACCTCCACCTATATATATATATATATATATATATATATAATATCATTAAAAGAAAACAGTAACATTAAAATTTAAGAAAACTTTTATTCATTTTACTTCAACAACTCAAATAAGGCTCATAAAAAAGTCCAGTTTATTTGTTTAATTGTGAAATCATGATTTTAGTTGTATGATGTTTGAAGTTATGTTTAGTTTTATATTGTATTCTAATACATTGTTTGTAATCGGTTCGATTATGTTTGAGATTTAAACTTGCATCTTTAAAAAAATTGTAATTTACTTTTAGTTGTGAAAATTAACATATTGTAATTCTTTTAGATCGGTTTCGGGTTTCGGGTTCGGTTATAACCAACGGTGAATGGGAAAAAGAGGATTTTTATGTTAACGGGTTCCCCAACGGGGATCGGGAAAACCGTGGGGACCCATGGGGATCCCCAATCAGATCCCCGACGGGGATCGGGGCGGTCACGGGGACGGTTTCAGTTATCGATTTTGGGGGCAGTGATACTAATAACCGGCCTGAACCTGGCTCGTTGCCATTTCTAGTTTTAAAGGAGATCGAGCAAAGGAGATCGAGCATAGTAGAGCAAAGCAAATCGAGATACAGCGTCAATGAATTTGGATGAGGGCTAAGGAATTTGTTGGATTGGAATTTGAAATTTGTGGTATATGCTGTGGAATTGTGAAATCTGTAACTTAAGGAATTTGTTGGAATTGGAAGGATTCCTTCACATCTATTCTGTGAACCAAACATGGTATTTGGAATTTGGTCAAAGATTTGGACATTCCAATTCCACCAAATTTCATGAACCAAACACCCCCTAACAATAACTTATTTGATTTGATTTGATTCGATTCATACAAGGAAAAGCTGTAAGATATGTGTTCAAATTCTGAAACAATATATAGTTAATTAAACGTGCTATTGTCGGGGATACACACGCTATAAAAGGAAAGAGATTCCAACTCCCTGTCCCTAGAATAGATTGAGACAGAGACCGGGACATATAATAGAATTAGGGACATGAACGATGAATCCTACCTTGTTCAATTCCTATCCCTATTTTTGATAGATTTATATCATACACAATATAGTATATGTGAAATTACAGAAAACTATTTATATAATGATATTATTTATGTAACTTTACTTTATTAATACTTTTACCTTTTCATTCGGTTGAATGAAACAAGTTTTTCAACAATAATTGCTTAAACACGAAGAATGCAACACTTCTT
Organism: Cynara cardunculus var. scolymus; assembly: GCF_001531365.2. Classification (NCBI taxonomy): domain Eukaryota; kingdom Viridiplantae; phylum Streptophyta; class Magnoliopsida; order Asterales; family Asteraceae; genus Cynara; species Cynara cardunculus. The sequence goes on from NC_037541.1 coordinate 8,449,658, forward strand.
ATCTACAACTTCTATAAGAAATATACTATTATATATAAACACATGATTATATTCTCGAAATAGTTTTATACCGTTCGACATGTTTCATTTTTACATAATTTGGTTTAATTATTCGTTGATATCAAAAATAGAATTTAAAACTACAAGGGTGGTGTCTGATTGATTTGAACTCGAACTCTAAAGATCAAAAGTGTCTGAAGATCCCAAATACAAATCCAAGAAGGAATAAAAATCCTTTTTGTGGGCATGAAAGTTCAAATACAGTGACTCTAGATTACTTGCAAAACAGATGATCGTTTTAAGATTAATCGACTCATATAATGAATTGGATATCCAGGTTAACGTAGAAAAAATATAGAATTCAAACTAACAAATTGAGATTCTAACTACTATGTTTCTTAAGTTGCACATATACATAATGGGTTAGTATTGGAGGTAGAGAGTGGATGACACATGGAATCCATTTGGTAAGTGGAAATCTAAATGAAAATTCAATTTATTTTTTTAATAGAAAAAATGATTGTTAATTTAGACATTCTTTGAATTTAAGCCTTTGATAACCCCACCATTTACCCACTTTCACAACACTTATAAAGTCAACTCTTTCTTAAATAATCATTTTGTTTATATTTATTTATTGTTTATTCTTTTCACATGTTTTAAATCAAGAATAAATGCTCCACTATAATATTTTTCTAATTTACTTTTGAATTTGAAAATTATTATATGATTTTTTATTTAATATTATTATAACAAAATTAATTTTATAGAACGTTTGGGATGTCGAAGCGTCATAATAAAATACTTTATAGGACTTGAGTTAATATGATCAAACTAAAAGATATCATATCTAAAAGTGTTACAATAAGTTTATAAAACGTTTTTAAGCATTTTAACAAAAAATTTGGAACTTTTTAATAATAAACTATCCTATAAACACGAGTGTCCTATAATTAAAAAGATGAGTTTATAGACATTTTTCAAATAACGTCGTATAAAGTAGCTAATATTACACTTTATCTTAAAACCATTATAAAAAAAACTTGTTAAAACGCTCAACAACGTCTTATAAACATATTGTAACATTTTTAAATAATAAGCTTTATATTTTATCCTATAAACTAAACTTCTATAAAATATTTTATTAAAACTTTTAGACATTCTAGACATCTTATAAAACCATTTTTATTGTAGTATATATTATAGGAAAAGTTTAAAAAACTCCACAAACTTTCGTGTTTGGAATAATTAAATTCTTAGACAATTTTTTGGAACAAATAAATTCTTGGTAATTCTAAAATCTGTTAAATAAATTCTTAGATTTTTTAAAACATGTTAAATACATTCTTATAACCTATAAAACTAATTAAATTGATAAAATAAAACAAAAACCTGAAAAAAGTTCATTAATTTTTTTTAAACTTTAAATTTTTTATTCGTAGCGTCTTGTCGTGTATATCAACCCCAAAAACGAACTAAAATATATGTTCCATTTTTATAACATTAATTGAGAGGAGTTATTCCACTCGTTTTTTGATTTTTTTTATAACCAAATTCAGAACAAATAGACTATCTAATACTCTATAATTATCAAAAGTTCCATATCAACTCTAATAATTATTTTATTGTTTATAAAAAAAATTAAGTATCATGTCTTTTTTGATTAACCTAAATATCAAACCGCTATCCGAGCCGACTAATATCAGGGTGACCATCTGCTTTACGAATAGCCTAGAGTCACTGCATTTGAAACTCCGTGGCCAGAAGATTTTTGTTTCTCCTTGGATTCTAACTTGGGACCTACAAACATTTTTTACATTTGAAGCCCAATTTAACCCTTTTGGTTTTTAAGTACCATGTTAGTATCAAATGAGAATAAAACTCCAATTAACTATTATTTACTTTAATTTAATAACAAAAGTTTAATTTATTAAAAACAATAAAAATAATAAATATAAAAGTATATGATGACGGAAATATAAAATTGCGTCAAATAAAAACATATTTTATTTCAATTTAAGAAATATTTTGTAATTTTATAAAACAGATATTGAATAATTATATTTGTATTTTTATTTATTAGTAAATTAAATTAACAAAAGTTTTACAACAATATTTATTAAATGATAAAATATTATGTTTGACACAAAAAAAATATTTAGATTAATAACTATTTTCTTTATTGGAAAATCTTTTCGATAAAATCTGATTGCAGTCTATTATTCATTAACCTATTATATATTCTAAGATTGTTTTGAAAATAATCCTCAAGAAGAATACCATAAGAAATTTGTGGCATAAATACTTTAAGTGGGTGTTTGGGATTTGTTTATTTAAAACAATTTATGTTTTTTTTTTTTTTGTAAAAATGCTTATTAACTTATGTGGTATCAAAACGGAGTTTGCAAAAAATGTTTGGATTAGCTTATAACGGTACCAAAAAACAATAAGCTGATAAGTTGTTTTTTAGTGTTTGACAAATTTTGCTTATATATGTAAAATGATCAAAAATGACATTTTTCCATATTATTGATTTATGAGAGTGTTTGTGATTGCTTATTAACTTATTTGATTTTTTAATATTTAAAAGTTTATTTTTCATCATTTATCATGATATATTTGACAAAAATTTATATCAATAAGATTAATAAGTTATAACCAAAAAATTAACTTAATTAATAAATATTTATATCAATACCATTAATAATTTATGACAAAAATAATAGATTTATACAACAAAAAAATATTAGATCGTTATTTATAATGTAATATTTTTTATAACCAAAATATCAATAACAAAAATAGATCGTCATTTATAATAAATATTCATCTGGATCTACCTATTAGATCTCCTGCAATCATATCTCTTACTGCACTCATATATAGATCGTCGCTCCTACGACGTGAACTTGTGTTTTCATCTGCTTCATTATTGTTACCACATTCTCCATCATCAACATCAATATGAGGGTTGTATAATTCTTGTTGCGACATGTCAAATGCTTCGTCAAAACTACGGTTCATTGTAATATAATTGTGAATTGCCATCGACGCTAGCACAATATTTACTTGTGTCTCATAGGTGTAGTTGACATGCATATCTTCTAGTATTTGCCACCTAGCTTTCCATACTCCAAAAGTTCGTTCAACAACATTTCTCAGTGATTAGTGATGATAGTTAAATGTCTCTTTTGCTCCTTTGGGAGCACGTATTGCTGCAGTTTGTCCACGACGGAAATCAGGTATGTGATAACGAATATTTGTTCCTTTGTATGGAGCAAGATAACCTTTAGTATTTGGATATCCGACATCAACAACATAATACTTATCTGTTATGAAAAATAAACAACTACTGTTATTCGTTTCAAATGGTATGAAAACATAAAAGTTTGCATTACTACAAAAATCATATTTTTTTTCCCTATCTAAAAATCTGAGAGGATGAAATAACTTCTTTTTGCCACTATCTAAAATCATATTTTTTTCCTCCTTTTATGTGTTTACATGGGTTTTGCATATATAATGGTAAACTCATAAGTGGGATTTAAAACTATATTAACAAACAGTAATATAGTAGGTGTTTTTAGATTTGAAAAACTTATTGCCAAGACCAAGAGGTAGAGTAGAAGTTTAAGAAATTTCGTCTAGTGTGTTAAAGCAGAGACTACATATCCATGCCCACGAATCTGAAACAACATTGCAAAGCTTAGAGTTTCATGAACTACACCATTATTATGGTTACTATTTATCACTTCATGAAGCAATACAAAAGATACAACGGAAGTGAAGGGCATTTAGAGACCACCACAACCACATTCTCCTACTGCTCCACCTTCTTCATACAATTATTCAATCCAAAACTGAAACAAACAAGAGTGTTTTATAGTGAAAACCTTTTGGACCTAAACGTAAATCTATATAATCATTCTAACGCCAATAAAGAAACCTCAGTTTGTCAACCTTCCACCACTAATTCAGAATGAAAAACAGAAACTTTTAGACCAACCCCTTAGACAGATTCATACATATTTCCTCATAAATCCATCATACTATATTTCCACCTACATCTTAATCTACAGGAGAACAGGAACTCGTAAACAAATCATAAACCCAAGTTCTGCCTTATCAAATAAGCAATCCCAATCACCCATTAAAAGTGACTTCAAGTTCTGCCTTATCAATTTTGTATATATATATATATTAAAGGAAAAATCAAACATAGTGAGGTGGCATCCTACCAAACACCCTCTAAAAGTGACTTCAAATTCTGCCTTATCAAATATATATATATATATATATATATATATATATATATATATATATATATTAAAGGAAAAATCAAACATAGTGAGGTGGTATCCTAAAAAGTGAGTATTCTTCATTTCTTGAATTGTGGTTGCACTACAAAAATGCAAAGTATCAGTGAGGGAAAAATCCCTCGCAAATCCCTCGCTGAAAGGGCAATCCGTCGCTGATACTCCGTCGGTCAATTAGTCGTAGGTAATGCTATCAGCGACGGATTTGCGAGGGACACTTTCAGCGACGGATCAGCGAAAGATAATTTCAGCGACGGATCAGGGACGGATCTGCGAGGGAACCTTCAGCGACGGATCTGCGAGGGAACCTTCAGCGACGGATCTACGACGGAACCTTCAGCGACGGATCTGCGACGGAACCTTCAGCGACGGATCTGCGACGGAACCTTCAGCGACGGATTTGCGGCGGAATTTTCGAGGACTTTCAGCGACGGATTTTCCCTCGCTAATCCGTCGCTAATTTATATAAATTTAAAAAATAAATTTTTTGAAATTGGATAATTCCTATATTTATTTATAAAAATAACCTGAAAATATTTAACAAACAAAAACTGTAAACAAATTTTAATAACCAATTCATACGATTTAAAATATGGATTCATAAAATTTAAAATATTCAATTCATACAATTTAATATTCGAATACATATAATCTAACTATCGGGAGGTGGGGGAGGTGGGGGAGTTGGGAAAACGTATCATGACTGCCGCATAAACGTAGCAAAATGCTCCGATAATGCGGCCTGTTGGGCTAATGCAGTAGCTTGTCTGGCCTGTTCGGCCTCCAAATCTGCCCTCTTCCTCCGTTCGTCCTCCATTTCGGCCAAATGACGTTCCTCCCGTAACTGTGCCTCCTCCTCTACCCTTGCCAACTTCTCTCTCAACTCCGCTACCTGTAAATATTAAATATTCGACAAAATCAGTAATTTGTTTCCAATTTTAGCAATGAGAAAGTTTATAACAATATAACCAACGTACCTCCGCTCTTGACTCGTATGATGACCCACTACTGCTACATCTACCCGTCATAGCATAAGAGGGATCCTGGGTGGTCCCGAAACCAAATATTCGGCCTTTCCTCCGTCCTCCGACACTTTGTTCCTAAAGAGATGCCTCATCAGGGAGAGGGCTGTTGGTACTAGATTGTGACTCACCCCTAAGCGATTGAAATCGTTCCTATGGTTCACCAAAACAAAAAACGGGTGAGGTTATGTATGTAGATATTTCAGCAGCATAACGACTGTAAATCAAACATAACCAATGCATGTATTTAACAACTAAGCATTCTAATAATACCAATGTTCGAAGTCACATTCTCAACCTACTTACTTAGCCTAACGTCTGCCCAACAATGGCAGCCCAAACTAATAGCATCACTATGTTTATTGAAATATATTACCTTAAACCTACCAAACATATCTATTAACCAAAGTAATGGTTTTAGAAAACTTACATGATACCTAGCAGCTTTCGGGTAACTGAAGTAAGGAGGATCGATAGGCGGGTCGGAAGAACCTTGATCGAACTTTCGGTTCGTGCAATGAGTGCGCTCAAACACCTCAGTAGCATTACGCTCACGACCCATTACTTGTGCCTACATTAGACAATTAGGTTAAGTTGTTACTAACATAAAGAACGAATTACATTTTCAAAAAAGATTAGATACTCACCATCCTGTCTCGATGTTGTGCCGTACTAATCGATCCCCCAGTGTGTCTGGACGACACCCCGTCAAACTGGGTGTTCCGATTGGCCCGATTGATCCTGGATTTCCTTTTCTAAGCCTCGGTATCCCAAACCTGTTAAAAACAGAGCACATATATAAGAATTAAGTCGGTACACATGGCAGTTAGAAAAGCTCACAATAAAGATGCATACTGTATCAATCATCTGCAGCCAAAACCTGTTTGGTATCCATACGGGATGGTGTAATTTAATCCGTAAGAAGTCCTCACCATCCCATTGTTGATCACCATGATAGGCCTGTGCCATGGCCCAATCACGTGCAGAGCTCATCCAGTCAGAGTACCTGTTGTGCATGGATTTGGTCCATAAATCATGAACCGTGTCATCCAGCTCAGGTTCCCACTGGAACTTAGCCTACATACACAATGTTTGTATAAATGTAAAAACAATAACATTGTATGTATAATTACATTAAAATGGTACACCAACCCTAAAGCGCTGGAACATCAAGTCGTGTGCTTCCTGAGGTACTTCCTTCCATCTATGCCACGAACCAGCAAAGGAAGACCTGAAGATAGTAGTCATCTCTCGGATAACATGGGCATCTTTAAACCTGTACAATTAAAAAAATATTTACAACACAAAGATATTCGTATTATTTTATTATGTAATACAAAGTCTTATACACATCTACTAACCCATGGCCTAACAAAGACAGATGTCTTCGGTGGCTCGGATGACTCGGTGTTGGCATCTCCATGTTGGGGCCTCTCCCCGCCCCTGAACCTGTCGAAGCTGGGGGCTCCATGGCAACCTCTTGCTCATCTAAACAGCGTAAAGCGATGTCCGAAAACTCTACAATGTCATCGGCGCGGGCAGAGTTGCTACCCCTACTAGACATGGGGCTGCCGCGACTCCCATGACGGTTTCTACCATGCTCTCGGCATGACATCTCCTGAAAAACAAATATTATATTATATCATGAAAAAAGATGATGACAAATCGCGATTATATATGTACAACTGTTAAATAAGCATATAGAAGACAAACTACTCATCAGAAGAATGATCAGATAACATCGGTTCATCTTCATCATTTGAATCATCATCTATGTCTTCAAATTCTGGTTCATCTTCGCTACCTTCGTTCGATTCGTCGCCACCTTCATCTTCATTTATAGTATGGAGTATGTTTACCTCCCCTGTGGCAAGACGAACATCATCGAGCTCGTTTCCCAATGAGAATGTTGTATGAGTTACCCTTTCGTTGACTTGAAAGAATTGTTCTCCATCCACATGATCGTTGTTTTCAACATCGTTAATCATGTCGTACACTTCATATATGCCACGAGCCTTTGTCTTGACAATTGCCCACCAATCTTTCAAATCCTTTGTCATCGAAGGATATGAAGTATAATAGACTTGTTCTGCCTGTGATGCTAGAACGAACGGGTCGTCGGATCCAAGTCTAGACTTATATTTGATATCTACCAAATTGTGTTTAGGGTCAACTCTAACCCCC
>NC_037541.1:8457994-8460866 GCF_001531365.2 Cynara cardunculus var. scolymus
AATACTTGTTTGCAATGGAACCAAGTCATCTATGTGTAACACCCTTGAACATATCACATGGAAGAATGTGCACAACTCCGTTATTGCATCCCATATCGAAGTTGGCAGCCCTCGTAAAGCAATATGAAGCAATCGTTGCATAAACACATGACAATCATGACTCTTGAAGCTATAAAAGCTAGAATCTTCTWGGTTCACACAACTTTCTATGTTCGAAGCATACCCGTCTGGAAACTTCAACTTCTTCAACCATGCACACACTTGTTTTACTTGTTGTTTGCTCAAACTGTACGATGACTTTGGTTTCACTACTTTGTTGCCTGACATGGCAATGTGCAAATCTCGTCGATCGCAATGAATCTCTACATCTTTTCTCGCCTTTACATTGTCTTTAGTTTTTGACGTATCCATGACGGTGTCAAAGAGATTCTCAAAAACGTTCTTCTCAATATGCATGACATCGAGGTTGTGTCGGATCAACAACGTCTTCTAATATGGCAACTCCCAAAAGATGCTTCTCTTTACCCAATTATGATTGGTTCCTAACCCGCTAATTTTTCTATTTTTTGAACTATACGGGACACCCTCATAAACAGTTGGAAGGTGACGAACGAACTCCCAGATCTCTTCACCGGTTACCTCAGGTGGTGGACCAGTTAACCCCCTATTACCTACCATAAATCCTTTTCGATCACGACGGAAAGGGTGTGTTGTAGGTAACCATCTCCGATAACAATCAAACCAACATGATTTCCCTCCATTTTTTAACTGGAAGGAATCCACCTCCCCCATGCAATATGGGCAGGCTAACTTGTCATGCGTGCTCAAACACGACAACATTGCATAAGCCAGGAAGTCGCTGACGTTTCATAGTAGTATAGCCCTCATCTCGAAATTATTCTTACGATACGCATCATACGTAAGAACACCCTCTGTATACAACATTTTTAGATTATCTATTAGCGGCCTGAGAAACACATCCAAATTCTGACCGGGGCTCTTTCTACCAGGGATGACCAATGCAAGCTTAACATACGAATCTTTCAAAGCCATCCAAAGAGGTAGATTGTAGATGGTAATAAAAACGGGCCATAGTGAATACGGATTCAAAGTTGAATTATTCGGGTTGAAACCGTCGATGCATAACCCAAGACGAACATTCCGGATCTCAAAAGCAAAGTCAGGATCCCTCATGTCGAAATGCTTCCAAGCCGCACCATCACTTAGATGTACCATTTCAGCCGGTTTCGCCCGATGATCGTAATGCCAAGTCATCTCTTTTGCGGTCTTTGGAGACATATACAATMTTTGGAGTCTTGGAACAATCGATAAGTACGTCAACACCAAGTTAGAGACCTTCTTTTGTCCACTTGCCTTGTAACGACTTTCATTGCATACTCGACAGTGGGTCAACCTAGAATCATGCTTGTAAAATAACATGCAATGGTTTTTGCAAGCATCGATCTTTTGTTTTGGCAGAGCAACATTTTTTAAACTCTTCTTCGTCTCATAGAAGTTACAAGGTAATTTATCACCCTCAGGTAGCATACGCTTAAAAACAGGAAGCACTCTATTATATGTCGTCTCGRGTACATTACATTCTGCCTTCCAATGCAACAAACTCGTCGCAGCCCCTAATTTTGAAAAAGTTTTACATCCATCCCATAAAGGTTTGTCAACAGTTTGTAACATGTTATAAAATCCTTGGGCAGAAGGATTAGGTGTTTGCTCTTCCCATGTCATGGCATCATGTACCATGTGATCGTTCACCATTTGAAAATAACTTTCATTATGATCCACTATAGGATTAGAAGATTGACCCGCGTCTTGATGAGATGCATGTAAAGAAAAGGTTTCACCATGTCCCCACCAAATGAAATAATCAGGAATGAAATCATATTTCATCAAGTGCAGTTTCACGTCTTCTCTTTCTCTATAGGCTTCGTTTCGACACTTGGAGCAAGGACATCTGATGTGGAACACTATCCCATCACGTGTAGTTGCCTTTACAACATAATCTTCATTGGCATAGGCTATGTCCAAAAAACCTTTCAAGTGTCTGATATAGGTCTGGCTCAGAGCCCCGCGATCATCATTCTTTCTATACATCCATCCTCTATCTGTCGACATATTCAATAACTACAACAAAGAAAGAAGTAGTTAGTCGACAAAATCAACGTATAGGTTTAGAGGAGTTTCAGATGACTTTAAAACTTTGACCGTAGGTGCGCATGAAATTGGCGGTCTTTGAAAGAGTTGAGAAGTCTACATGTCAAATATTGACTACTAGAAAGTCAAACTGTAGGTTCAGAGGAGTTTCAGATGACTTTAAAACTCTAAGTGTAAAGGTTTGACCACTTCAAAGTCAAACCATAGGTGCGCATGAAATTGGCGGTCTTTGAAAGAGTTGAGAAGCCTACGTGTCAAGTGTTGACTACTAGAAAGTCAAACTGTAGGTTTAGAGGAGTTTCGGATGACTTTAAAACTCTAAGTGTAAAGGTTTGACCACTTGGAAGTCAAACCGTAGGTTTAGAGGAGTTTCGGATGACTTTAAAACTCTAAGTGTAAAGGTTTGACCACTTGAAAGTCAAACCGTAGGTGCGCATGAAATTGGCGGTCTTTGAAAGAGTTGAGAAGCCTACATGTCAAGTGTTGACTACTAGAAAGTCAAACCGTAGGTTTAATGGAGTTTCGGATGACTTTAAAACTCTAAATGTAAAGGTTTGACCACTTCAAAGTCAAACCGTAGGTGCGCATGAAATTGGCGGTCTTTGAAAGAGTTAAGAAGCTTACGTGTCAAGTGTTGACTACTAGAAAGTCAAACCGTAGGTTTAGAGGAGTTTCAGATGACTTTAAAACTCTAAGTGTAAAG
>NC_037541.1:8463211-8494958 GCF_001531365.2 Cynara cardunculus var. scolymus
AAGATCCTTAGACGGGCTTATGTTCTAATTCCTTGACAATATCCCAACATAAATTAAAGCTTTGGTTCATGTGATTAATTAAATAAAATAAAATAATAAAAACGTGCTAACTTGATGTAAATTTGGTAGCATTCCACTCGGTATTCGGTTCAATTAAATACCAACGGCCCAACTGGACATATATAAGATTCGTCAAGTTTACTTTTCGACTTGTTTGAACTAAAGGGTATAAATGTAAACTTCAATATCAGTTTAATTTTGTTGCTTAGCATGAAAAGGTGATTTACAAATTGATTAACAATTTAAAATTCACACATTAATCACATAYGTCAAGCTACATTGATTAACAGTATAATGGGTTGGATAAAGCATATATAACTTCAATATCAGTTAATTTGTAGTTTTAAACTGTTAAAACATATATGATTAAACGGTGGAAGAATTGCTAAATAGAGAAGAAAACAGGGCTTTGTTAGATGGGTTGGATAAAGCTACAGAGAGAGTTGAATTGGCCAAGAGAGAACTTGCTCAGATCGAAAAACAAGAAATTGAAAGCAAAAAGATGAAACAATATATCAATCAGCTCGAAATCAGAGCAGCCGAGGTTTGTTTCTTCTTCATGAACCCTATAATTATAAGAAATTTTATTCCAATTAAATGCATTTTGGTATTAGGGAATTCTTCACAAGCTTTAATACGACTGAAATAGTTGTGTTATCATCAATCATATGCCTTTTAACTGAATTAAGGAGAAACCTAAGTGGCATTAGAATGTTAGAAATGGATTACAAAGTGTAATACTACCTCCGTACCTATATGACGGTAGTGGTGGTCAGAAATGGAGATGACGGTGATGGTCGGAAATGGAGACGGCGGTGACGGGAAGGCAGTGGTGGTCAGCAGAAACATTCGGAAATGGAGACGGTGGTGATGGGGTCGGCAGAAACAGTCGGCGGGTGTGGCTGTGGCGGTCGGCGACGGTGTTGGGCGCTGACGGTGGTGGTCGGCGACGGGAAGGCGATGGTGGTTGACAACGGGGTCGGGCGCTGGCGGTGGAACTGGCTCGATCTCTCGCTGTGCAGAAAATGGAGGAATCGGCTCGATCTCTCGCTCTCTCTCTCTCTCGATGTGCAGAAAGTGGAGGCGTAACCTAGCTGTTTGATATTTAAGTGAAAATCAGCGATGGATTTCCGAGGGAAATTCCGTCGCTAAAAAGGTTTTTTTTTATAATTATTTAATTTATTTAATTACTATTTTTTAATTAATAACTATAAATTTAATTAATTATTAATTATTACATTATAAAATTATGAAACCGAATAAATCCCATTAAGGCCCAACAAATCGATAGAGCCCATTAAGGCCCAAAAAAACCGAATCAAGCCCATTAATGCCCAATAAAACCGAATCAAGTCCTTTAAGGCCCCATAAAACGTAATAAAGTCCATTAAGGCCCATAAAACCAAATAAAGTCCCTTAAGGCCAAATAAAACCGAATAAAGTCATTTAAGGCCCAATAAAACCTAATAAATGCCACTAAGGCCCATAAAACCGAATAAATCTCATTAAGGCCCAACAAATCGAATAGAGCCCATTAAGGCCCAAAAAAACCGAATCAAACCGAATATGTATACATATAACACATAAAAATGAGAAAATAGGAAAAATAGGAAAATCCCTCGCCGATCCCTCGCTGATCAGCGAGGGATCAGCGAGGGAATCTGATTTTTGCCAAATCCCTCGCTGATCAGCGAGGGATCAGCGAGGGAATCTGATTTTTGCCAAATCCCTCGCTGATCAGCGAGGGATCAGCGAGGGAATTCTCCTATTCTCTTGATTTTCTTGATTTTTATGTGTTACATGTACACATTTTTATATTTAGGTAGCATATGTATACATATAACAATTACAACATCGTGTAAACATATATATATATATATATATATATATATACACACACACACATGCGTACATATAATACACATCGCGGTTAGCGACCACAACATATATATATATATATACATATATATATATACATATATATATATATACATATATATATATATATATATATAAACAACACATATACATGTATACATACGACACCAACACATAATAATATCTACATATAACACATAAAACCGAATAAAGCCATTAAGGCCCGATAGATGGATTAAGGCCCAATAAAACCGAATAAAGTCTCTTAAGGCCCAATAAAACCGAATAAAGTCATTAAGACCCGATAAAACCGAATAAAGTCCCTTAAGGCTTAATAAAACCGAATAAATACATGTGTACATATAATACAAATCGCGGTTAGCAACCACAATATGTATATATATATATATATACATACAAACAACACATATACATGTATACATACGAAACCAACACATAATAATATCTACATATAACACATAAAAACCGAGAAAATCAAGAAAATAGGAAAATCCCTCGCAGATCAGCGAGGGAATCTGATTTTTGCCAATTCTCTCGCTGATCCCTCGCTAATCAGCGAGGGAATTCTCCTATTTTCTTGATTTTTATGTGTTACATGTACACATTTTTATATTTAGGCAGCGTATGTATACATATAACAATTACAACATCGTGTAAACATATATATATATATATATACACACACACACATGCGTACATATAATACACATCGCGGTTAGCGACCACAACATATATATATATATATATATATATATATATACACACACAAACAACACATATACATGTATACATAGGACACCAACACATAATAATACGTACATATAACACATAAAACCGAATAAAGCCATTAAGGCCCGATAGATGGATTAAGGTCCAATAAAACCGAATAAAGTCCCTTAAGGCCCAATAAAACCGAATAAGTACATGTGTACATATAATACAAATCGCGGTTAGCAACCACAATATGTGTATATATATATATATATATACATATACATAAACAACACATATACATGTATACATACGACACCAACACATAATAATATCTACATATAACACATAAAAATCGAGAAAATCAAGAAAATAGAAAAATCCCTCGCTGATCCCTCGCAGATCACCGAGGGAAACTGATTTTTGACAATTCCCTCGTTGATCCCTCGCTGATCTGCAAGGGATCAGCGAGGGAATCTGATTTTTGCCATTTCCCTCGCTGATCCCTCGCTGATCAGCGAGGGATCAGCGAGGGAATTGTTCTATTTTCTTGATTTTTATGTGTTACATGTACACATTTATATATTTAGGTAGCGTATGTATACATGTGCATGTGTTATAAATATATATGTCTGTCAGCCCGTGTCAGATTTATTCGGCTTTATTGTGCCTTAACACATTTAACTGGCTTTGTTCGGTTTTATTGGGGCCTTAATCCATTAACCGGGCTTCATTGAGTTTATCGGGCTTTAATAAACTTTATTCAGTTTTATTTGACTTTATTCCGTTTAATGGGCCTCAATGGGCTTTATTCGGTTTAATGGGCCTTAATGGGCTTTATTCGGTTTTATTAGTTAATTTTTGTAATATTCTAAAAAATAATAAATAATTGGAAATTTAATAATCAATAATTAAAAAGTAATAAGTAATTAAATTTGTAGTTGTAAAATAAAATAATGGCGAAAATCAGATTCCCTCGCTAATCAGTGAGGGATCAGCGAGAGAATATGATTTTTGTCATTTCCCTCGCTGATCACTCGCTGATCAGTGAGGGATCAGCGAGGGAATCTGATTTTTGTCATTTCCCTCGCTGATCCCTCGCTGATCAGCGAGGGAATCTGATTTTTGCCATTTCCCTCCCTGATCAGCGAGGGATCAACGAGGGAATTGTCCAATTTTCTTGATTTTCATGTGTTACATGTACACATTTATATATTTAGGTATTCGTATATTCATTCTCGGTATTATTGGTCCTTAACCCATTTAACTGGGCCTTAATCCATTTACCGGGTTATTTTGAGTGTATCGGGCCTCAATAGGCTTTATTTGGTTTAATGGGCCTCAATAGGCTTTATTCGGTTTAATGGGCCTTAATGGGCTTTATTCGGTTTAACTAATTAATTTTTGTAATATTTTAATAAATAATAAATAATTGGAAATTTAATAATAAATAATTAAAAATTAATAAGTAATTAAAAATAAAAAAATTGTTGAAAATCAGTTTCTAGACAATTCCTCGATGCTCCCTCGCAGATCAGCGAGGGATGAGCGAGGGAATAGCCAAAAACTGAATCCCTCGCTGATCAGCGAGGGATCAGCGAGGGATTCACTTTCTGGACAATCCCTCGCTGATCTGCGAGGGATTTTTTTCCCTCGCTGATGGTCGTCGCTGATGCCTTGTTTTCTAGTAGTGTTGAGTGTGTGTATCCCACATTGATGGAGATATGAAATATTTACAATGAATGGTGGGTATATGCAGGAAGGTGGAGATGTCTTTGTCACAACTCATGGGGTTGGGTCCTCTTGACCGATCCTCTAAACTCACGTTATTGGCTCATTTTGGCTGACCCTCCGAGCTCATGGGTTGACTCATTTTGGCCAACCCTCTTTTAGAAAAAAAATGTTAACCATACAAAATAAAAAAAATCTTTATTAGATTTAAGTATTTTAAAATCTTGAAGTACGGTGTGATTTTGGTTATCTTTTGCTAACCTCCGTTACAATTTTTTTTTTTGTTAAATTGACATATGAAATGATATTATTGGATTTAAGTATTTTTTTTGAACTGTGCTATGATTTTCATTGTCTTACAAAATTATCTTTGAAAAATCTTTATATATATTAAAGTAAAACCCACAAAGAATGAGGTGATATCCTAAGAAGTGAGTATTCTTCATTTCTTGAATTGTTGAATGAAGGTGAGCATGAAGCAATGGCTAGATCCTCACAGAACACAACTTAGCTGTGATTATGCTTATCTTTGTTTCTACGAACAAAATTGTTCCATTATTACTAATAGAATAGAACAAATATGAACCCTTGGGTTGAAATAGTCCACTAAAGAGGGGTACATTGAGTTTGTGTATCCCACATTGATGAATATATGAAATATTTATAATGAATGGTGGGTATTTTAAAGGGAGATTTGAGATGCTTTTGTGGCAAATCATGAGGTTGGCTCTTTTTGATCAATCATGTAAACTCACATTGGCTCATTTTGGCTGACCCTCCAAACTTATAGGTTTACTCATTTTGGCCAACCTCATTTTAGCAAACAGAAATTAATCATACAAAATAAAAACATTGTTATCTTTATGTATATTAAAATAAATCGCACAAATAATGAAGTGATATTAAATGAAGAACAAAGAGGTATTGAGCTGGCATTATGAGAATGAAGTATTATCAAATAGTAAAATATTATTGAGTTTTAGATATTTCACTTGGTGAGAAGTTGAAAGAATGGAATAAAGATATATGTATAAGAATGAAAGATGGGATGACAATTGTGTCAATTAATGGGTGTGGAAAGGATCCACCCCTTGATTTGGAATCATGCTATGAATATATTCGCAAGGATCCACCCCTTGATTTGGAATCATGCTATGAATATATTCGCAAGGATCCACCTATTGATTTGGAATCATGCTACGCATATATCCGCAAAGATCAAAACCAAAGGCACACCATGGAAGAACCAAAACTGGAGTCGGATGGCATGGTTAACCTAGTCAACAAGAATCATCCTACAAAAGGGAAAAACTCCAATAGTAAGGGGAACACATTCACATGCACTCATTGTGGGGAGGAAGGTCACTCTAAACAAAGACGTTATGAAATCATCGGATATCCCGACTGGTGGGATTTCATGAAGAAACCATAGAAGAAGACAAGTCCAGCTACCATGGCCACATCGAACAATGAAGAATCGCCCGCTTCCATCGCTGCTCACACGAAAACAACCGACGACTCTGGTATGATAAACAATAACCATGTTTCGAATAATGGTTGGATTATTGACACCAATGCAACAAATCATATGACAAATGACTCCTTCAAATTAGCATCTATGAACCCCCCAAAACAAACTTGCATCCACATCGCTAAATGGAGGAGTAGCCCCTGTTACAGGAGAAGGCCCAACAAAAGTGTCTAACTCTATGGATCTGGATATTGTCCTTGTTATCCATTCTCTATCGTTTAATCTTTTATTCGTTAGTCAAAACATAGAAGCCTTGAATTGCTATGTAATTTTTTCGATTAATGAATGCATTTTTCAGGATATGGTGACATATCGAATTCTTGGCTATGGTATTAGATGGGGACGGTTGTACTATCTCGAAGAACACCCTTGTGGTCAAGCTTATCGTATGGGAATTAATCAAGCTAGTAAAACGTTGGCATGGCTATGGCATCGCCGACTCGAACATCTATCATTTGGTTATCTTAGAAGGTTAAAAGTGGATTTATTTTTGAATGCAACAAATAGTGATTTTAAATGTGGAACATGTGAATTGGTGAAAAACCAAATAATTTCTTATGTTTCCAGCAATAATAAAACTTTGGTACCCTTTATGACGATTCACTCCGATGTATGGGGCCTTGCAAAAATTCTCACTCCTAATGGTGCACGTTATTTTGTGACGTTTGTTGATGAATGTACTCGAATGATATGGATCTCCTTACTCAAAACTAAAGGAGAAGTATATTATGTGTTTAAAGAGCTGTATCATATTGTATAGTCACAATATAAAGGTGATACCCAGATTCTCCAATCAGACAATTGGGGGTAGGATTTATCAATCATGATATGAAACAGTTTTGTAGGGATAATTTTATCCGACATCAAACCTTATGTGCAGGCACACCCCAACAAAATGAGCTCGTCGAGAGAAGAAATCGATAAATACTCGAAATCGTTCAAGCCTCACTATTTGATATGAAAGTTCCACGTGAGTATTAGGGTGAAGCGGTTCATTCAGCAACATACCTCATCAATAGAACCCCATCCCGAGTTATTGACTTCAAAACCCCACTTCAGAAACTGCAAGAACTTGTAAACACATCAATAAGCACTAGTCATGAACCAAGAGTATTCGAGTGTACAACCTATGTCCATCAAAACACTGGAAAGTTGGAAGCAAGAGCTGTTCGATGTGTATTTTTGGGGTATGCTGATCTTAAAAAAGGGTATCGATGCTATGACCCGAAGACTCGAAAGACGTACATAACTCGAGACCTAGCATTTCATGAAAACACTCCTTTTTTCGGTCATGAGTGTTCTCTTCAAGGGGAGAAAACACCAAACTCAAATGAAGATAACACACATGAAAGCCGGGATGGAAATGACCGGTCAACCGATGAACCAAATAGTGAATCGCATAAGCAACCTCAACCTCATAAGTCCGAATTCGAGAATCTTGAACCCGAGATTGAAGACTATGAGTCTGAATCCGATGAAATTGATAGAGGAAATAATGATGGAAATGAGCATGATGTTGAACATAACACATGTGAATCCCATAAAACTCAAGATAGTACAATCTCCATAAGCAACCCCGTCACCATCGAAAATCCAGAGGTAATCACTACTCCTAGCGCTTCTATTTTGTAGGATGCAACACCTGGTTCTGTTTTACCGGAAACAAATAACCCTCCATAACCTAGATACCCAACAAGACATAACAAAGGAATACCAAAGAAACAATATCAACCCGATCTTGAAGCAAAAGCTAAGTATCCCATCGGTGACTATGTTTCATCTCACCGCTTAGCAAAATCTCATGCACTCCTAGTTGACAAGTTATCTACTGTCACTATTCCTAATGATGTGCAAGAAGCTTTGAGAGACGAAAAATGGAAGAAGGCCATGAACGAAGAAATGGAAGCATTACAAAAAAATCGAACGTGGGAGTTGGTGAATCTTCCCTGGGAAAGAAAACTGTGGGGTATAGATGGATATATACGGTTAAGCTCGATTCAACAGGAAATATCGACCGATACAAGGCTAGACTCATAGCCAAGGGATACACTCAGAAGTATGGGATTGATTATGGGGATATATTTGCACCTGTAGCAAAAATAAATACAATCCGTATCCTTATTTTTATAGTAGCAAATCAGGACTGGCCTCTAAGGCAGTTCGATGTAAAAAATGCTTTCTTGAATGGATATTTGGAAGAGGAAGTGTATATGGACCCTCCACCTGGTATAAAGTGCAGCGGAAAGGTGTGCAAACTAAGGAAAGTATTGCACAAGCTGAAACAGTCCCCCTAAGCATGGTTTGGCCGGTTCTCGAACTTCATGAGAAGAATTGGATACAAGCAAAATGATGCAGATCACACACTTTTTGTTAAGAAAAACAAAGAAAAAGTGACCGCCCTTATAGTATACGTCGACGATATGGTGGTCACAGGAGATGACCCAGATGAAATGTCAAATCTTCAAACAGTTCTAGCAGCAGAATTCGAATTGAAGGATCTCGGTCACATAAAGTACTTCTTAGGTATCGAGGTTGCCAAATCAAAAGGAATTGTAAAAGGGTTGGGGCAATCACTTTTTAGATGGAATCTCCATGTGTCAACGAAAGTACGTGTTGGATTTATTAGCTGAAACGAGGATGCTTAATTGCAGGCTGGTGGATACCCCAATTGAAACGAATCATAAATGGACCATTCATCCTGATCAAGTTCCAATGAATAAGGAGAAGTACCAAAGGTTGGTCGAGAAGTTAATATATTTGTCCCGCACATGACCGGATATAACCTATGCCGTTAGTGTTGTTAGTCGTTTTATGCATGCCCCAAATGAAGACTATATGAAAGCAGTGTATCGGATATTACAGTATCTAAAAGCCTCACCGGGAAAAGGGCTGTTTTTTGCAAAAAACCAAAGCCTCCGAGTAAGTGGATATACAGATGCAAATTGAGCTGGAGATCGAATGGATGGAAAATCCACGTTTGGATACTTCACCTTCGTAGGAGGTAACCTAGTCACATGGTGAAGCAAGAAACAAAAGGTGGTTGCAAGATCGAGTGCAGTAGCGAAATATCAGGGAATGATTCATGGCGTATGTGAATTACTATGAATAAAACGAATTCTTTGAGATCTCGAAATTGATCACACGGGTCCGATAAATCTACATTGTCATAGTGAAGCAACAATGAAGATAGCCAATAACCCGGTTCAACATGAAAGGACAAAACATATTGAGGTTGACCGTCATTTTATTAAGGACCATCTTGAAAAAAAGACTATTGAGCTACCTCACGTGGCCTCAAAGGACCAGCTCGCAGACATGCTAACAAAAGCAATATGTGGAAGAGTGTTTCAAAGCTCTCTTTGCAAGTTGGGAATGATAGACATCCATTCTCTACCTTGAGGGGGAGTGTTGACGAGAGCCAATTTTGGGATTTATTCCATTTGTTTATGGTGTATATTTATTGTTCCTAGATTAGTGGTTATATCTTTGGTATGTTGTTTTTTTCTTTCTTGTATATATATTGCTTCCTTGAGGGTTGAATGGATATACCTTTCACAAAACATTCGTATTCTCTGATATTCAGAAGAGGATTTAATTACAAATCTGCATTGTCATCCTACCACAAAATTACTATTTGCAAACTATGCACACTATGCATAATGTGTGGTGTACACTATATGTTCACAAAATTGGGGAGGTAGTCAAACGTGTTATGGACAGATGTGTTTTGTGCACATTGTGTTCACAAAAATTGGGGCGAGGTGTTCGAACGAGCTGGGGACGAAGAAGGAGAAACGAGAGAGAAGATGGAGGAGAGAAGAGATTTGTAAAGGGAAAAGTCTAAAAAACCCAATGGACTTTAGTGTTTGGAATGATTAAGTGTTTGGACAATTTTTTGGAACAAATAAATACTTGGACATTTTAAAACATGTTAAATAACTCTTTAGACTTTCTAAAACCTGTTAGATATATCTTTATGACCTATAAAACTGGTTAATATGGTAAAATAATGGAAAAAGTCTGAAAAAGACAACAGACCTTCATATTTTGAATGATTAAGTCCCTGAATATTTTATGAACAAAAAAAAGTTACATATGTAAAAAAAAAAAACTAAAAAAATACTTACATTTAAAAAGATTATTGATAAAATTTATTTTAATAAAAAGTAAAAAGTATTCCGTCAATGATTTTCCAAAAAAAATAAAATAAAAAAGGATTTAAAAATAATATTGATTAAATTTATTTTAATTAAAAATAAAATATATTCCGTATATGATTTTTTAAATTTAAAAAAATCACTAATGAAACTTATTTTAATTAAAAATAATATATATTCTGTTAGTGATTTTCAAAATTACAAAAATAGAAAATAATTTGAATAAATTACCGATAGATTAGAATAAATTACCGATAGATTAACGATAAAATTTAGTTAAATACATAATTTATTAAAATTCGTCACTAATTCGTCGGTGAAATGATATTACCGACAAGATTCAAGCACGATCTTTCACACTTATCAACATGTTACTGTGTTAGAGCGTCTGACGGTAGTCAAGTTAGCGATCAATTAAATATAAGTAATCCATGCATATATATCAATGAATACTATAGACGAATTATAATTAATTATGTATTTAGTTAAATTTAATTGTTAATTTATTTTCTATTTTTTTAATTTAAAAAATCACCAACAAAATATATTTTATTTTTAATTAAAATAAATTTCTTTAGTGATTTTTATTAATTATTTTTTATTTTTTTAATTTGAGAAATCATATACGGAATATATTTTATTTTTCATTAAAATAAATTTAATCAATAATCCTTTTTAATTTTTTTTTTTATTTTCTTAATTTGAAAAATTACTGACAAAATAATTTTTATTTTTAATTAAACTAAATTTCATCAATAATCTTTTTTTAAATGTAAGTACTTTTTTTGTCTATTTGTTTCATCTTATATATGTAAGTATTTTTTTGGTTCAAAAAATATTTAGAGAGTTAATCGTTCAAAATATGAAAGTTCATTTGCTTTTTTTCATGCCTTTTTCATTATTTTACCATCTTAACAAGTTTTATAGGTCATAAGAATGTATCCAACAGGTTTTAGAAAGTTCAAAGAGTTATTTAACAAGTTTTGGAATATCCAATTACTTATGTGTTCCAAAAAATTGTCCAAAAATTTAATCATTTCAAACATTAAAGGCCATTGTGTTTTTTTCCCAAACTTTTCCCATTTGTAAATACCTATAATGTCTTTTTTTTTTTTTTAATTTAAGATTACCAAAATTAATGACTTTCTTTAATAACATTTAGTGGCTAAAAAATGGACCTTACAAAACCCATATATATAATGGAAAATTTCTACCAACTTCAACATGATTTTGTTTGTTGTTATACATTAACTATTCAAATAATATTAAAATACACATAGAAACCCAAATATTATATTTACATATTTACAAGACAAATGAAAATGGTTTATAGAAACAAGAGGTTGACTCCTACCATCACTTTATAAAGAAGTCCCTTTCAAGTGCATGGCTCCATGTTGACCCTACTATGGAGGTCAACACTAAAAACCTACATTTTCCAACATACCAAGTGCTAAACATTATTTGATTTAAAATTATGGGACTCACGAGGTTCTAAATAGAATGTCGCTTAAACTTTAAGTAGAAAATCACAGTGTTTATCAAGCTATGAGTTAGGATAATGAATTTGTATATTATATATATTTATATTATATTATAAAATATTTTATAAAAATTCTTAAAAACCATTTTATATATATGAAGTACTGTTTATTGATACATATTATTTAAAATTCAAGATCACAAATAATTTTGTATTAAATACAACTTATTAAAAACCTCATTTTTAAATTCGTGTAACTAATTGTAGATAAACATAATCAAATACATGATAAACATCCATTTTAAAAATATAGAAAATCTAAAATATAATTATGATAATCATTGCGTTCTAACAGAATGTTTAATTATTATTTTTATAAAAAAATATATTATTAAACCAAAATAAACTACTTTGTTGATAATTCTAAATTAAATTACAATAAAAAAATTGAATTAAAGAAATTATATCGGAAAAATGAGAACTAATAGATAGTTATTTGATACTAATATCAACATTTTTTTTCAATTTTTTACGATATCTTCAAGTTTATATTTCATTCAAAAATAAAAAGAAATTATAGCTTTCTCAAAACCATATAAAACCGGATTATATTGATAGAGACAAAGAATAAAAACTAAACATTAAAATTCAGATTTATTTCGCTGCATTGTGCGAGTACCCTTCTAGTAATAATATATGCACACACACACACGCACAAACAAACACACACACACACACACACACACATATATATATATATATATAGAGAGAGAGAGAGAGGTGAGTTATTATACAACATTTTACATTTGTACAACCAATAAAACTGAATCTCAACCGTCCATTTAATTTGATGAATATGTGATTTCATAAAAGTTTTGATTATTTCTAATGTAAAGTATTAATCATAATTAATGAACCTTAGTCATCTTTCATAAATATTCAAATCATAATAAATGAGCTCTCATCATTTTTATAAATATCTCAATTGATTGAATTGCATTGATTGTACAAATGTGATGGGTTGCATTTGAAATGTTCTCTCTGTATATATATATGTGTGTGTGTATGCGCACGCACACGTGTGTGTTTTCTCTTATTACCCAGTTATTTAATAATATTAAACAATTTAAATTAGAAAATATACTTAAAAACTAAAAAACAATACCTTGAAAAGGTAAAAAAAATCAAATAACTCCTTATAGAAAACATGCATCAAATCATGACATACAACAGGCTTAACGTAGCGTTGAAGACAATCTTTGAGTCACGGCACTCCATGGTGGCAGCTGCCAAGACGAGGCTTTTACAATACTGATGACAGGTCAAAACAAGTTTAAGTGTGAATTATACTTTTAGTCCCTGTGGTGTATCAAAACTTATGATTAAGGGGTCATTTACCAAATGTTTACCTGGGTAAACGCTTACCAAATAACATTACCTCACCGGATGAATATAGTAAATATCAAGAATATTACCCAGTAAGAACGAAATAAAGATCAAGAGTCTTACTCGGTAAGTGAGGGCGACAACTCTTACCACAGTAAGCACTTACCGAGTAAATTATTACATATGATTTTGTTTTGGTGAACTAAAATCTTACCCGGTAAGTACATAATAGTGTTAAATTTTACTCGTAAACATTTACCGGATAAATGTTTGATAAACAGCTCCTAAGATCAAAGCAATTAATTAATTTTATGTTCTTTTAAATATTAGTTAAAACATCTCATCTACCCATCTTTTGGGACCTCTATAGTTTAATAAACCTGCAAAATCATATATAGTAAAAAATATATTGATAGTTGGTAATTAATACTTCAATTCTCAAGCAATGATTTTGTCTTATATATATATATATATATATATACATATATATATATATATACATTGTAACCTGCCTATTTCATTCAAACTATAGAAATCAATTTCAACTAATAATTTTTTTTTATATTTTTAATGAATAAGGGATGAATGTCATTTTACTATTGTAATAATTAATCTTGTAATGTTTTAATTGTTTTTAAATATGAAAAATTAAATATAGTAATTATTTTTATGGAAGCTGTAAATTAATTATTTTAATACATAATTATTACCATTAATAGTTTATATTCTTTTATTAAATTATACTCCTAAAATATGAATTGTAAAACTCTACTCCTAAAATCAAATCAGTTTGATTACAAATAATTAACAATCTAATCATGTTTCAATAACTATAAATGAAATAGTAAGTGTAAACCAAAATTGAGTTTATATTCTTTTATTAAATTAACAATACTAGATCAATTACAAAGTCTATTTGTAATAATTTATTTCTTATGAAATTATTTATTTCATTGTCATAGTAACAAAAGAATCAATATTTTTTTTTCAACTCACAAGTAATTACTGATTTATTAATAATATAGTTGTGATATTTTCCAAATTTTGAGTATATTATTTTATTTTCATTCGTAAAACAAATGTCATTAATGAAACCATGTTATAAAGTTTTCAAATTTTTTTAAAAATGAAACGAATTTCATTTTGTTTAGTAACCATAAAACTACTTTCATTAATAAAATAATAGTATTCAGGTCTTGAAATGTTCATTGACTGAACCATATTTGGTTTCATTAATAAAACCAATTTTATCTTGGCTATAAATCATGAAACTGATTCCATTTTGTTTGGGAAACATGAAACAAGTTTAAAAATGAATGAAATATTATTATTCAGTTCTTGAAGTGTTTCATTGATTGAACAATATTTAGTTTCATATATAAAAATGAGTTCATCTTGGTTAGAAACCATGAAGCTGATTCCATTTTGATTAGGAAACATTTCAACAATTTTCACTGCTGAAACAATGTCATTCAGTTTTTGGAATTGTGGAGTCCATGAAACCAATTTCAATGTTGAAACGAATTTCATTAACGAAAACATGTTATTCAGATTTTTGGAAAATGTTTCATTGACTGAACCATATCTGACTCAAATTTCATTATACAGACGAACAATGAAACAACTTTCATCAACGAAAAAATGAGATACAATTTTCAAAATGTTTTTATTGATGAGATACAGTTTCCAAAAATGGTTTGCCAATTTTGCCCTTTCTTAATTAAATATTTAACCTTTTATTTTATTTTTACTTTTCTAATATTAACACATTTTAATCATGACCATTGATCTAGAAAATGGATGGATGAGATTGGTTTGTAGGGTTTGCACAAAAGGAGATGGTTTGAATTTGATCGCTCCTCTATATGTGTGTGTATATATATATATATATATATATATAGGAAAAACAAAAAAAAATGTTGTAAAGAGACCAAAATGACCCTTGAGTTAACTGGGTTAACTGATTTTTATTAACTATGTTAGTGAGAGAGACTATAAATATAAAAAAAAAATTGAATACCACATGGATCTAGGGTTGTGCATGGATTGGGTTGGCCATGTTGAAGACATTTGAACAACCCAGCTCAATATTTGTAGTTTGAAAAATCTCAACCCAACCCTAACCATAACCATGCAGTTTGGCCTAATTTTATACCAACTATGTGTCAGGTTACCTCGAGTTGAATTTTTTGGGTTTTTCCTGGTTGGGTTGGTCGAATTCGTTGGTTTTTTTAGCACCCCTACATGGATCATAGATATAATTAATAAAGTATAGTCATAATTTTTGACATACCACCAAGAACAAAAGTATAACTCACTTCAAGTTTAATTTTCAAACGAGTTAAGCAAGTTGAGATGATGTTTCAACATTTTTTAGAATAAATAGGTGTAGATGGTAAAACTCACAGATCGAGTGGGTTGGGCAATAGGCCAAAATGGGTACGAATCAAAGCTGAGATTTTAACACGAGTCAAAACGAGTTGGGTTGATTCAATGACATTGTTTTTCTACTACATTTGTTAGTTTCGTAATTATAATTTTTAACATATTGATTCACTATTTTATCGAATAAAACAACTTAGAATTTTTCCTTTAGGAAGTAGCATAGTTGGTTTTGAGATAATATACTTGATCAAACATGTGAAAGCTCGAGTCTAGCAGTGGTAGTGTAAGAGATACACTTCTTTTTGGGATTGGGCTCCTTATGAGCATAAAGCTCTTAAGTCAGCCACCTAGTGATTACTTGCACACCTGATTTGCCTTTTACATGTGCTCTTAAGGTTGGACAGTGTGGGTCGATTGAAGGTCACTGTCTCACCAGTCACAAAACCCTTTTTGTACAAATGCAACTTAATGTATTATGGATAATTGAGAGTATATATTAGCCAGTGTTTAAACCATTCGACCAATTTGAATTGTTTTCTATTTTAGTTATAATTTTTTAAATATCACCCGTTTGACCTATCATGTTATATAACTTGTTTTTAATAAAGATTCATTATTGGAAATGCACCTAATATACACCATGTATGTTTTCATGTACATGTTTAGATCAAGGTAGAGATGCATAAATGGTACTGGAATTGATGATTGGTTAAGGTGACGACCAACCTAAAGTACTGAACGATCCCATTTTTGGAAAAAGTCTAATCAAGGTTGCTCCTCATTTAAACCAAATAGAGTCTAGTTAAAGGCACAAATAAAGCCTAAAATAATATTCTCAAACTAGAATTATATATATATATATATATATATGTAAAATAATGTTATACATTTGAAATAAAAGTAAACAATAGGAAAGTACTGGTTAGGATCGGTCAAAGTCCGACCCTGTTATAATCGGGTTTATCGGTTATAAAGTTTGGAGTTGTTTTTTATTAAAGACAGAAAGTTGAGGGGGTTGTTTTGATAATGTGTTAAAAATGTTTAAATCATCACCCACCGCCTCTTGATGTTTATGTATATTATTATGAGATATTTTTATTATTTCTTGGGATGTGGTAAAAAGAAAAAGGTTGGTAAAAGCTTCTGTGTGTTTTCTTAAGTCCGAAGCAGAAACATAAACCGAAGGGAAAGAAAGAAGAATTTATTTATGTGTTTCTTGACTGGATAAATTGTTGTTGATTATCATCTTCATATCTGCATCTCTTTGTGAATATAAGGTGAGTTTTATCTTAAAAACTTTCATTTGATAGTGTTAAAACATAACCGTATGGTTCTCTATGTATGGTGTTTTGAAACTAATATTATACTATTTTAGCATAATTTTGTATTTGATATGTTAATATCAAATGTGTTGGTCCTGTTAGGGTCTATAAGAGTTTTAAAGAAACAGTTTGTAGAAGGGGGGGGGGGGATGAATACAAACACAAAAAACTTTCAAATTTAAAAATATATATTGATAAAGAAAGATCAATACAGATTGCATGCAGAAATAGACAAGGTAAAGATAACCAATCTAAAACAATCTAAGTTTACACACAGATAATCTTAGAAAAATAGAAAATATTTGCTGAAAGATAAAGAAGGAAAGATGTTCTTCTTGGGTAAGAACTTTTAGAATACTTGATAGGGATTCTAACTTTCTTGAAGATAAGCGTAAGTGTTCTTTTAGATGCGTGTGTGTGTTCGTGTGTCTCTGCATGGAGAAAGCACTCATCTATTTATACCTATTACATTAAATGCACATTTAATGAAATTCAGTAGGATATGAACATGCATCAAACTTTTAAAGGAAAGCTTTTTCTTTGCTACAGTGAATAGTACAAATGTCTATTTATGAGCAAACATCCTTTCGTGGAGTTGGTGGGTAATAGAGTCAACTAATCGGCTCTGTACCGTAGTATACCTAGAAAAGGTATGGGTTTGTCCTCTGTGTGTGGAAGGACAAGACAAAAACAATCTTGCACAACAAGCTTCATTTGATCGCTGAATGCTGGAATATACTGAAGGTATTTTCAGCATTCGCTGAGGCTTGGGCAGTCTTCACACATATATTGACCAGGTTGTAATCACTGAATGTCGCTTCAAGTTGTAATTTTGTCTTCTTGAAGTATCGTTGTCACTGTAGGATTTACAATACATTTTCAGTGATCACTGAACAGACTCAATGATGATCGCTGAACAGACTCAGTGATGATCGCTGGAACTGAAAGAACTAAAAGAACAGAAACATAATACTTCATAATAGGTAAAAAGGATTATCATCAAATCAATGAGAGAGAGGATCAACAATCTCCCCCTATTTGATGATAACAAAACAACATAAAGAAAGTTGCCTTATCAAATAATAGTAACGAAAAGTTACATATAAAATACATGTCCTTTTTACTATTTTGGGATATTTTTTAGTAAATCAGTTTTTACTTAATAAGTTTTCTTAAGTTACAAGTTTAAGAAAAAAGTACAAGAAAGGAAAATGAAACTGAAAGCATGTTCATTGACTTATAGATTGTCAGTGATTGTAAGAGAATACTGAAACTCATAGACATGTATCCCTATTACTCTTTTCAGGGATCTTTTTCTGTGATGCAGATGAAATACTTATATTTATTCAAAGGAAAAATTACAAGTGTTTCAGTACATTTCTTAGACTTACAAAATATAAATTGTACACTGAAAGTAGACATAGATACAAAAGACATATAGTGAAAGATAAAGTTACAAGACAAAATTCTATAACTAATCTAAGTTGCTCCAGGTTGATGTAGCCAAGTACTTCTTCTCCGAGCTCCTTTTGACGTAGAAATTCCCTTCTGATCTTGCAGTCCAATATTTCACCATATACATCATCGTCCAACCAAAATCTGATATACGTGAGATGTTCCCTTGGACATAGATGTAACTCAGACACTCTTTGAAAGCTGATTTCGCCTTCATAGTCAAGGAAGATAAATCCTAACTCAGGCTTCATGTGCACAATGTTGGGTATGTAAGGACCCTTCGCTGGCAAGGATAGGTTCAACATAGATATGTCTGACTTCTTCGAAGCCTTCAGGACTTCATCTAAGGAGAACTTTGTTTCATGTTCATTTCTCAGGGTTGGTCCGTCATTAGGACTTGAAGGTCTACTTCTTCCACCTTTCTTCAATGATGGCTTTTCAGGTACAGTGACATATCTTGACATCTTCTTGATCAGCTCGCTGATGATGTCTTCAATAATGGGCTTGTGCCTTGACTTTGAGCGCTGAATGGCTTGGCGGATCTCCAGCCACTCACTGTAGCCATACTGACCACAGTAAGAAGGGTACTCCATGACAGCATCATGATTGTCCCTGGTGATGAGCATTGAGACCAAAACTCTATCGTATTTCGTCTGTCCGCTGATAGTGATGTTTGAAATAGGATGAGGATTGATTCTCTTGTGTAGACATTCTTCACTCCATTTTTTTCTTGTTCGGCCAGCGTCATCGCTTTCTCGTGCTCAGCTTCTGTAATAGAAAGTAGCTTAGCTTGGGCCTTGACAACATTCACCAGCTTTTTAGACTTTTCTTTGGAAGAACTTTGGCAACAAGAGACTTGGCCACCTTTAAGCTATCTTCATCGTTGAAGTCTGAGTTCTTCCTCAGTCTTGAGTGCCTCGATTCTTTCAACTTCAGACAGGAAGTCGAACTCACCATAACTAGAGGTACGAAGAGGGATTGTTACTCTAGTTTGGTCGAGTGACTTCTTCAGCTGAGACATCTGCTGGTCGGTGGAAACACTGGAGGTTGGGATTTCAGGTACCCATTCCTCTAGCCGACAGCAGTTAGTAGAGGGGATGGAGAGTTGATAAAGAGAAGTAATTATGGTGAAGCTGGAGGACTCAGTACTTAACTCAAAAGGTTGGAAAAGTACCTTAAGGATTCCTTCTTCAGCACTACCCTTGTCTTTCGACTTGGTGTTCTGGTTCTTTTTTGAGATCTCCTTCTATTTCTCCTCTTTCTCCCCTAGAATGCAGAATCCCTGAGAGAAACACCTTTCATGGCACCGACAGGTCTCTAGTACTGTATGGTGAAGTCGTCATCATCGTCGTCTTCATCATTATCATACCAAGATCTTCACCAACGTCAGGAAGGTTGGGAGAATCACCATCTTCATTTTCATCATCTTCATCATCATCTTACATATCACCAGCATTAGCTGTAGAGGTGATTGGAAGGTCTTCATCACGAGCTTCAGTGCCAGCTCGGACGACATGAACATCCTTAGTTTTAGGAGCTTCACAAGAAGTTGGATTTTCTTCAGCAACCTCAACTTCATTAGTTGTCGCTCTAGGAGCTTCAACTTTATTATGAGTCGTTGGGATAACAGCACTAGGAGCTTCAGCAGCAGCAACATCAGCTCCAGCATTCACAGCAGTAGCTCCAACATTCAACTATGTCTCCCCCTCTTTGGCTTTGGAACAATATTCAAAGAAGTGATCCACAGTTCTTATCTGAAGTGCCATCATTTCTTCAAGCTTGGTCATAGCACGGGCTAAAAGAAGAGTAGCCTCTCGCATTTGATCTAGCTGCTCGCGATCTTCAGCGATGAAGGACGGTTCAGGTGCTGGTATTGGCTGTTGGAGAATTACCAATATTTGCTGCATCAGCTCGGTATGCTTTGCAAGATGAGAATTCGCTTCATCGTCCTTGCTTGTTAAAACAGATATGGCCTCAGCGTTGGCTTGCATAGAAGAGAGCTGGTTCTCGACCTCTTTCACTTTAGCCTAGACGACTGAAAGGTCAGCAGAGACTTTGTTCCTGAAAGGCATGCCCTTATGAACTTCGTCCATTTTGATGAGGACAATCTCCACAGCAGGGAGGAGTAACTTGACGCTGTCAGCCATGTTGTACTCTTCGTCCATGGTTGGCTTTTCTTCATAAGGACCTGAAAAGGAACAATGTTGAGTATAAGAGAGCTCTAGGTTAGTAGAAACAAAAGGGTAGGAAGGTAGAGTACCTGAGGGTTCATCAACATCATCTGAAGGATTGATGCTGGTTCGCTCCAAGTTGCCTTTGAAAGGATAGGCGACCGTATGCTGAGATGCCTCGAGAGGATCAATCTCAGGTCCAGTGGTGGGTGTTTCATCATCAGGGAGGACAATCGATGATGAATCATAAACACGTGTTGAGACCAATGAGGGAGGAGGAAAAAATGGCCCATATAGATGGACGTGAGTGTTTAGCAGCGGCGATACTGATATTCTCACCTTTAGTGATTTGGGTCACTGACGTGGTTGGGATCGGAGCCACAGGTACGATAGTTATTACAGAAATCACTGAAGAGATGAGAAGGGTAGCTGAAAATGCCTTGGGAATAAGGCTAGTTTCAATAGTTGAGACCTTTTGAGAGGTCACAGCCAGAGACGTGGGTATCCCCCTTTTTGGCTTTCTTGGCCCTCGATGGAGAACCAAGAGTGGGTTGAGAAGATGGACGTTTGGTAGAGAGGGTGGTGGTGGTTGGGATAAACTTCGGGGGGTTTTCCTTAGTCTTAACCACCTGTGAAGAAAAAGAAGGAGGAATTGAATAAGGAAGTTGCACAATAGCAACATCCTCATTCCTCAGCTTATGATCCAGAATCTTATATCTAAGCTTGCAGATAGGAAGGTTACCTTCCTTGGAATACTTATCGCTGAAGATCTTGGCGAAAACCATGGAGAGAAACTTGGTGTATGGTACGACCTTCTCCCTCTGGCGCTTGTTCAGCTTCAGTGCCAGGTCCTCAAAGATCACAGTCGCGAAGTCGATATGGAATCGATGGATGACATGAACACCGATGTTGAACGCGAACCTTGAGGCTTGATCTTAACCACCAGTCTTGCCTCCCATACACTGGATGAAGTGGGAGAACAAGTACTGCTACACCGCAGACATGTGGTTCTTCTCGATCTTAGATAGCGACTTGAGAAGCTCGTTGGAGTCCTTATTTGTTGGCCAGGCGTAGCCAATATCATCGAGGCAGGCGATGATAATTTCAGTTGAAGGATCACTGACGAATGGACCCCTGGGAAAACGAAGAGTGTGCCTTAGCGTGGTAACGCCAAAGTTGATGGTCATGCGGTTGAAGGTGAAGGAGATTTTTTCCACCTGTTGACCGTGCTTGTCAGTGTTATGAAATACTTTAGCAGTTAGCCAGAACTGCTGAAAGGCATCTTTCACCATGACATGTTCATGGGTGAGAGCGTAGGCGATTGGAGAGATCTTGAGGAAGGTAACTGTTTCCTCGTAGAATGATAATTGTTCGAAGAGATGTCCAACAAGGTGACATGATTGTTTGCCTTGAAGGACATGTCTTCAATTGAAAAGTTCACATTCTTGGCAGCCATTGTTTGTTAGAGGTAAGAAATAAGAGATAACAGTTTTTTTAGTAGTCCAGGATTAGGATGTGAACTTGTAAGTTTTAGAACAATAAAACTTCTTTTGAAAAATCCACAAAGAAAATATTAGGGTTTTTCAAGCAGAACAAGTGTTTTTAAACTTTAGATTATAACCAAGGAAAAGAATGTGCTAATAATTTTAATGTTTGTATTTTAAGAGAACAAGTTCTTAAAGAAACAAACATAGTTTCATAGAAGAAAAAGAACAGATCAAAATATAAAAGAAAGAGTATCGACCTTAGAGATTTAGGAGAAAAGGTCGAAGGTTTTTGAGCGATCTTAGTTTGTAGTTATTGCTTGCAAATCTGTTTTGGCAGAGGTTCGTCAATAGATTTTGAAAGCGTAAAGAAAAAATGAGAAGAGAATTCTCATATTTATTAGGTAGGAGGAGAGAGAAAAAGAAATAGGAGAGAGGAAAATACGACTGTTGAGGAAGTTCCATGATGAAAAAGTAGCACGTTCTCATCCACGATTGGATGGAATTTGGAGGAGTCGCGTGTGTTAGACTTTTACGTGCGTCTCAAAGCAACTCGTATTGGTAAAAGAAAATGTCTTCATTAAAATGGTTCATAATCTATTTCTTTTAAAACAAAAAGGTTTTAAGAAATTCAAAAGTCACTTTCTGAAGAATATGAAAGGGTTATGAAAGCGTTTAGTGATAAGGATAATCACTGAACGAAAAGACTTTTTAAAACATTTGATCACTAAAGAAGAAAAGCTTCAGTGATGGTTTTGTTTTAAGAAAGGAAAATATCTTAGAAAAATATATTTCCATAAAAGAGTTAGCGA
Source organism: Cynara cardunculus var. scolymus (assembly GCF_001531365.2). Lineage (NCBI taxonomy): Eukaryota > Viridiplantae > Streptophyta > Magnoliopsida > Asterales > Asteraceae > Cynara > Cynara cardunculus. The sequence continues at coordinate 8,485,799 of NC_037541.1, forward strand.
CAAGAGAAACACTGAAACTATATTTTAAAAACTTTTGAATCACTGAAAGAAGAAATGTTCAGTGATCATTTTGATTTTAAGAAAAGATAAGTATTTTAGATAGGTATACTTATTTGAAAATGTTCAGTGATAGAAAGAATCTCTGAAACAAACTTTTAAAACGTTTTGATCACTGAAGAAGAAAAGTTTCAGTGATAGTTTTAAGTTTAGAAGAAAAGAGAGTATGCATACCTTAGAGAGAAGAGATACATTTACTCAAAAGCTCAGTGATAGAATAAGAACACTGAATCATTTCACTCACTGATTAATGCGTATAGCTGAAGGAAATTAATCTTCAGCGTTTAGCATTCCAAGTTCGTTGATAAAGATGTTAAATCTTGTCTCATCAAGAGGCTTTGTGAAAAGGTCAGCGAGTTGGTAATTAGTGGACAAAATGAAGTTCAATATTACCATTCATAACACGATCTCTGATAAAATGATATATGATCTCAATATGTTTGGTCTTGGAGTGAAGAACAAGGTTGTTTGCAATCGCAACAGCACTAGTGCTATCACAATAGATAGGAATCTTTGAGAACTGAAGATCGTAGTTGTTAAGCTGGTTTTTCATCCAAAGAACTTGGGCAAAACAACTTCCAGCGGCAACGTATTCTACTTCAGCGGTTGATGTGGACACTGAGTTTCGTTTTTTTACTTTTCAAGCTCACCAACTTTCCACCTAGAAGCTGACAGCCTCTAGTGGTATTTTTCCTATCAATTTTGCAACCTGCAAAATCACTATCCAAGTAACCTATTACGTCGAAACCTGAACCCTTAGGGTACCAGAGACCCAAGTTAGGAGTTTCCTTCAGATATTTGAAAATGCGTTTTACAGCAATCAGATGGGATTCGTTAGGTTCAAATTGATATCGTGCATATAAGCAAGTAGAATACATGATATATGGTTGACTAGCTATAAGATACAGCAGGGAGCCGATCATTCCTATATAAACAATTATGTTTACAGGCTTTCCATTTGGATCCTTGTTGAGAGAAAGTGGATGAGCCATAGAAGTTTTCATAGATGAGCTGTTACAGAGATCAAACTTTTTCAGCATATCACGGACATACTTACTCTGACTGATAAATATACATTTATCTGATTGCTTTATCTGGAGACCTAAAAAGAAGGTTAGTTCTCCCATCATACTCATCTGGTATTCTTTCTTCACGCGATCAACGAACCGAAAACATAAAGAGGGATTAGTGGAACCAAAAATAATATCATCGACATATATTTGGACTAGAATGATATGATATGACTTTTAACTTTCCTAAAAATAAGGTCTAGTCAATCTTTCCACAAACAAATTTCTCAGAGATGAGAAACAGGAGATGGTATCATACCAGGCACGGGGAGCCTGTTTTAATCCATAAAGAGCTTTATCCAAACGATTGACGTGGTTTGGATACTTAGGGTCAAGAAACCCTGAATGTTGTTCAAAATAAACTTTCTCTTGGATTTTTTCCATTTAGGAAAGCACTCTTTACATCAATTTGGTAGATTTTGAAGTATCTATGGGCAACAAAGGCTAGGAAGAGTTGAATAGCTTCGAGTCTAGCCACTGGTGCGAAAGTTTCATCATAATCAATCCCTTCTCCTTGTCTATAATCCTGAGCAACAAATCGAGCCTTGTTACGGGTTACCACGCCTTCTTCATCTAACTTGTTGCGATAGACCCATTTAGTGCATATCACAGTCCTGTCAGATGGACCTAGGACAAGGTACCAGACTTTGTTCCTATCTAACTCAATGAGCTCCTCTTGCATGGCAATGACCCATCTAGTGTCTGAGATAACATCATTGAGTTTCTTGAGTTCAACTAAAGAAAGGAAGTTGACAAAGAGATAGATATTACATAGACCACGACGAGTCTGAATACCTGCAGTTGGATTAGGAAGAATTTGGGATTAGCAAGAATTTGAAGAATAGGATGGTCTTTTGTCCATTACTGAGCTGGTAGATGATTATCATCTGAGCATTGATGTTCAAGAACAGAAGATGAGGCTTCAGCTGCAAATTCTTCATCAATAGGGACAATTGCTAAAGGAGCCTTAGATTCAGCGACTGATAAAGGTTCAAATGCTGAAGGCATTTCATTCACTGATTGATCAGTGTTTGAAGTAGAAGGAGGAACACAACTAATGGGCACTGCAACAGCCTCTAAAAAAGATTTGCTTCGGTCATTAGCTGCAACTGGAATGATAAGTAAATCATCTTCAGCTTCTGGGGCTTCAGCGTTAGGTGGATTGCTGAAGGCAGCTTCAGGTTGTCCAGCATGAGAGAACATCCAGTTTTTTTATTCTTTGTCATCATTAATTATAGGTTTAGAATTAGCTGATTGAGATCCATCAAAGGTGACATGAATAGTTTCTTTTATTGTCTGTCGATGTTTGTTGAATACTCTGAAGGCTTTGGACACTGAAAAATATCCAAGAAAGATTCCTTCATCAGCTTTGGGATCGAACTTTCCAAGTTAATCACGGTTGTTGAGAATATAACACGTTCAACCAAAGATGTGTAGAAAGTTGAGAGAGGGATTTCTGCTATGGAAGAGTTCGTAAGCTGTATTCTTGAACCTCTTAATGATCAGCGACCGATTTTGAGTGAAACAAGCGGTGTTGACAGCTTCAGCCCAGAAATGAGTGGAAAGATGAGATTCGCTGATCATTGATCGAGCAGCCTCAATGATTGTTCAATTTCTCCTTTTAGCGACCATATTTTGTCGAGGAGTTCTCACAAAAGAGAAGTTGTGAGAGATTCCCTTGTCCTCAAAGATGTTATCCATAGTACTATTTTTTAATTCAGTTTCATGGTCACTTCTAATAGATTGTACTTTAATATTATTAAGTACTTTTATTTTCTTGATAAACGAAATTTTTTCTTCAGGTGCTTCACTTTTGGATTTAATAAAGAAGACCCAAGTGTACCTGGAGTACTCATCAACAATGACGATTGTATACTTCTTTCCAGCAATATATTGCACGTTCACTAAACCAAAGAGATCCATGTGCAATAGCTGAGCTTAGACTTAGATTTCTGAGAAAATTCAGATATCTTGGTCCCTGAAGAAGAAGAAGAAGAAGGGGCACAAGCTGAAGGAATAGATTTAGATCTATGTGACTTGTTAGCCTTATTAGGAAGATGTGTTGTGACAATGGATTTACCTTTGTCTTTGCAACCTGAACTCGAAGGAGATGACTCTCAGTAAGAGAATACTGAGAGGAAGAAGTGTCAGGAATAGAAGAGGCAAAGGTACCAAACTTGAGCATAGACCTGTCAGTGACACTATCTTCCTAATCATAGGAAAAACCTAGACCAGTATTTATCTTGGCAGGGATCTGAGTGTTAATTATCTCAGAGGATTTGATAGAGGATTTGCACCATCCTTCAATGGTAGCCTTTTCAGCCCTGAATTCAGCAATTGTTTGATCACGCTCAACAATGGCCTGTTCATGTTTAATAGTGATGGTTTGGTTTACAATGACCTGATCTTTAAGATCTTCTTCGATCCTTGTCAACTCTTTGATCTTAGAATGACAAATCTTCAACTTTTCTTGAAGATCAAGATTAAGCATTTCTTCTTTAGATTTACCATTCAGAGCATTGTAATGGTTAACCGTCAACGTACCTAACGCTGATAGGCTAGAAGAAGAATAAGAAAAGGGTTTATGTAGGAGACATACCTGAACAGGAGAGGATGATGAGGGATCATGGGAAGTTGACATCTTAGATATTTCTTCCTTGACATCCTTGGCCATTAAGCAAAGATAGGTTGTGTCTTTCTAATCAGAGGATGATTCATCAGACGAATCGGCCCAGTCATGCTCTCCAGCAACAAGACCTTTGGCCTTTCGTTGAGAACACTTCATCTCCTTATATTTCTCCTTCAACTTCAGGTATTTATCATTTTTAGTTCTGAAGGAGGAAGGGGTTTTCGAAGATGGCATCCCAGCCTTCTTTGACTTGCACTCACCTGCAAAGTGATCTTTACGGTGACAATTGTAGTAGACCGCTAAAGCCTTATCAACAATATCTGACTTTGGCTTTTCCTTAATGGTCAACGTGGGAGATTTGTGGAAATTACTTTTCCTGGCGAACCTTCAACGTGGGAGATTTGTGGAAATTACTTTTCCTGGCGAACCTTCTAAAAAGACTTAGTTAGAAGCGCCAGTGATTCATCAGAGTCTGCAAGGTCAGACTCTGATGGATCCTCAGAGTTAGTATAGTCTAACTCCATTATAGAAACAGAAGAAAGAAGAACTAAATAAGAAGAAGATAGAAGTTCAACTGAATAATCTTCAAAGATCAAAGCTAGCGAAGAGCTTTTCATGTATCTGGAATCCTTGATTAGATTCCTTTTTAGTTGTCAAAATTGCTCATGATTGAGCAATATCCAATATAAAGTGCTAAGAGAGAGAGGACATGTCGGTGGATATCTTGAGACATATGGCATATGTATCCCAATATTCTAGTAACCATTCCAGAAACTTCGTTAAAGTTTCATAGTTGGAATATTCTCTACCAACTGTCCTTAAATCAAGTAGAAGACAATTAAACTATTGATGTACTTCAGACAACGTTTTAGTCTTTCCATAGAGAAAGCTTTCATATTGTCTTACTAAGTTTATCTTCCTCGATTCTTTTACCTGAGAGGTACCTTCATATTGAACACATAGAGTGTCCCACATGAGTTTCGAGGTTCTAAGTTTCATCACTGAGTGATAGACCTCGTTAGGAAAATACATAACTATTATAGATCTCGCACGAGTATATATAGCTATCTTCTTATTATCTTCTTCACTCCACTGATAAGGGAGCTTAGGAATCTGCCGTTCAGGAATCGCAGTAGTCGTAGCTGTTTCAGGAACAACCGGAGATATAGCATATGGAACATAAGGTCCGTTTTCTATATAGTATGGAATTTAAGGATCCACACCCTCTAAGAAAAGAGACATCCGATTCTTCCAGAGACTGAAGTTGTCCTGATAAATCAGGGAGGTTTGGCAAGGGAGCCATTGCCGTGAAAGTTTGTGCTCGTGTTTTGCAAAGCCATTTGAAAGCAGTAAAGTTATCTAGAAAGAGAGATAATAAAATGTAGAAAAACAACTAAACAAAAAGAGAAGAAAACACTGCTCTGATACCTTTTGTTGGTCTCGGTAGGGTCTACAAGAGTTTTAAAGAAACAGTTTGTAAAAGGGGGGGAATGAATACAAACACAGAAAACTTTCAAATTTAAAAATACATATTGTTCAAGAAAGATCAATACATATTTTTACAATTTGTATGCGGAAATAGACAAGGTGAAGATAACCTATCTAAAAAAATCTAAGTTTACACACAAATAATCTTAGCAAAATAGAAAAGATTTGCTGAAAGATAAATAAGGAAAGATGTTCTACTTGGGTAAGAACTTTTAGAATACTTGATAGGGATTCTAACTTGCTTGAAGATAAGTGTAAGTGTTCTTTTAGATGCGTGTGTGTGTCCGCATGTCTCTGCATGGAGAGAGCACTCATCTACTTATACCCATTGCATTAAATGCACATTTAATGCAATTCAATAGGGTATGAACACGCGTCAATCTTTTAAAGGAAAGATTGTCCTTTGCTACAGTGGATAGTACAAATGTCCATTCATGAGCAGACATCCTTTCATGGAGTTGGTGGGAAATAGAGTCAGCTAGTCGGCTTCGTACAGTAGTATACTCTAGAATGGGTATGTGTTTGTCCTCTGTGTGTGGAAGAACAAGACAAAAATGTTGATCCTAGATCTCTCAATAACACGAATATTCAAGTTATGAATAACCTAAATATATCGTGTAGATGAAAAAGTGAAAAACACTCAAGAACACAAATAAGAATATTCAAGAATAATATTGAGTGCTGAATGATTCACTTTTATTCAAATGATTGGTGGAAAAGCGTTAACGATTACATGAAAGGTAAAGCCTATTTATACTAGAAATCTAATTTTGGAGATTGCTATATATGGAAGATATTTAGCAAATCTCTTATGAAAGGAAAGAAATTTAGACTTATGAAAAGTATATAAAGCTAAGTAAGTAATGGAGAATCCAGTTGTCGATTTGCCATCTCCAGCTGTCTTTTAAGGGGCGTGTTCAACCATGAGTCTTGTGATCTTATTCATTGTGTACCTCTGGTTGAACTGTTGAGAAAAACTCCAAGTGTTGGTAACCAGAGGGGTTATGGTGATGCACAGTTCATCGCACCTATGGACGTTCATCGCACCTATGGTTGTATTGGGCACTTAGACTTTTTGCTTAAGAGTCTTCCATCGGCCTTCTGCTCTTTCACACTTGTTGTGTTTTTCATTTCTTTTACAAATATGAGTGATGGGGTCTAACAATCTCCCCCTAAGTAATGAAAAGACAAACATTGACTAGTCCATGAACAATTGAAGAATAAGTGAAAGACATAGGCTAAACTAGAAAAACATTCTTTTGCCAAAAAAATTCATTGGACAAGGTGTTGGATGAATTCTTACAAAATGATGAATGAAAATGAAATTACATAACGAAAATACTTTAATCATGGTCTCCTCTAGATATTTTCCAGAATCGCATCATGAGTCCTCTAAATCGAATGACTGTGCAGATACCATGAATGAGTTCATGTCCTTCCTTCATTGGGACATACGGTCTTCCTAGTCTCTCTCTGATGACTCCCTGAAACCATTCAAGTGTAGAGGTTGAGTACTTGAAGGCCTCAATTAGTCTAAAGAACTTTTTAACACCAAACTCGTTCTTGAAGACCAATCCGAGCTCTGGTTGAGTTAAGACCGATGCAGATCGCTTCTCCTGTATGCCTGGGAAATCTTCATCTGGAGGAGTGCAGAAGAGTCTCTCAATACCAAGTCCAAGAGCGATTTGAATGTCGCTATTTGCCCTGAACTTCACCAAGGTTTTCATCGTCTCCACTATCGCTCTGTTGGCCATCCCATATCTGATCCCTCTATCTATTAATAACTATTTCATAACGGCTAACTTAATGGAGAACATTCAAATATTTAGACAAAAAATGGTAAAGAAGAACGTCAACTCGTAGATGTATGTTGCGAACCATTAACATTTGCGTCCCTATGTTTTCTCTTCATGCTAATATCATCAAGATAGTTATGATAAATATAAATAGAGAAACCCCACAAGCCCATCAGCATCGCGATTACTTTTAAGCCATTCATATTTTCATGAAACACCACCGCCGCCGCCAGCGGCGTTAGAGCCAGCGACAGTGTACAAATGATGTTAGAAAACAATGAAGACACCACAAAAATAACCCCATCACGTCAAGTGTACGTGGAGTACTCATCAACAATTACATGTGTATACTTCTTTCCAGCAAGAGGTTGCACGTTTACTGGATCAAAGAGATCCATGTGCAGTAGCTGAAGAGGTGATGTCACTGAAGAGATTTGCTTGGACTTGAAGCTAGCTCTGGTCTGTTTTCCTTTCTCACAAGCGAAGCAAAGAGTTTCCTTTACAAAGGTGTGTTAAGGAAGAGAGTGACGAGATCATTTCTAGACAATGCCCTGAGTGTCTTGAGGTTAAGGTGAGAAAGTCATCTGTGCAATGAGTCAGGACTAGTATATAACAATAATTTCTACCAAATTCAAGCATAAATTTGAAATATTCCTTAATATTGTTTGTATTACACGAGTCAGGACAAGTATATAACGATAAAGAAAATTTAAACCTGCTTATTAACACCTTAAACGGAAGAAAAATGAAAAAAAGTAACTATATAAAGACCAAAAAACACATTATTGACTCTATCTATTAGTAACTATTTCATAAACGGCTAACTTAACGGATAACATTCAATTATCTAAACAAAAAATATTAAAAAAGAACGTCAACTCGAAGATGTACGTTGCGTACCATTGGCATTTGCATCCCTTTGTTTTCTCTTCATGCGAAGATCATCAACATAGTTATGATAAATGTAAGTAGAGAAACCCCACAAGCCCATCAGCATCGCGATTACTTTTAAGTGATTCATGTTTTCATGAAACACCACCGCCGCCGCCAGCGACATTACAGCCAGCGACAATGTACTAATGACGTTAGAAAACAACAAAGATACCACAAAAACCAACCCCACCACGCCAGGTGTACCTGGAGTACTCAACAACAATGACGTGTGTATACTTCATTCCAACAAGAGGTTGCACGTTCATTGGACCAAAGAGATCCATGTGCAGTAGCTGAAGAGGTGATGACACTGAAGAGATTTACTTGGACTTGAAACTAACTTTTGTTGTTGTCCTTTCTCACATGCGGAGCAAAGAGTTTCCTTTACAAAGGTGTGTTGAGGAAGAGCTTTGACGAGATAATTTCTAGACAACTCGCTAAATGTCTTGAAATTAAGGTGAGAAAGTCATTTGTGCCACGAGTCAGGACTAGTATATTACGATAATTTCTATCTAATTCAAGCATAAATTTGAAATATTCCATAATATTGTTTGTATTGCACGAGTCAAGACTAGTATATAACGATAAAGAAAATTTAAACCTGATCATGAACACCTTAAACGGTAGAAAGATGAAAAAAAGTAACTACATAAAGACCAAAAAACACATCATTCACTCTATCTATTAGTAACTATTTCATAAACGGCTAAATTAATGGAGAACATTCAAATATCTTGACAAAAAATGGAAAAAAAGTACGTCAACTCGAAGATGTACGTTGCGTACCATTGGCATTTGCGTCCCTTTGTTTTCTGTTCAAGCGAAGATCATCAAGATAGTTCTGAACGAATGTAAGTAGAGAAACCCCACAAGCCCATCAGTATCGCGATTACTTTTAAGCCATTCATATTTTCATGAAACACCACAATCGCCGCCAGCGGTGTTAGAGCCAGCAACAGTGTACTAGTGACGTTAGAAAACAACGAARATACCACAAAAATCAACTCCACCATGCTAAGTGTAGGTTGAGTACTCATCAACAATGACGTGTGTATACTTCTTTCCAGCAAGAGGTTGAACATTCACTAGACCAAAGAGATCCATGTGTATTAGCTAAAGAGGTGATGTCACTGATTAGATTTTATTGGACTTGAAGCAAGCTCTTGTCTATTTTCCTTTCTCACATG
>NC_037541.1:8496559-8502796 GCF_001531365.2 Cynara cardunculus var. scolymus
CAAAGGTGTGTTAAGGAAGAGCATTGACGAGATTATTTCTAGACAACTCGCTGAGTGTCTTGAACTTAAGGTGAGAAAGTCATTGGTGCCACGAGTCAGGACTAGTATATAACGATAATTTCTATCTAATGCAAGCATAAATTTGAAATATTCCTTAATATTGTTTATATTGCACGAGTCAGGACTAGTATATAAAAATAAAAAAAATTTAAACCTGCTTATGAACACCTGAAACGGTAGAAAAATGAAAAAAAAGTAACWACATAAAGACCAAAAAACACATTATTGACTTTATCTATTAGTAACTATTTCATAAACGGCTAAGTTAACGAAGAACATTCAAATATCTAAACAAAAAATAGTAAAAAAGAACGTCAACTCGAAGATGTACGTTGCGTACCATTGGCATTTGCATCCCTTTGTTTTCTCTTCATGCGAAGATCATCAACATAGTTCTGATAAATGTAAGTAGAGAAACCCCACAGCCCATCAGCATCGCGATTACTTTTAAGTGATTTATGTTTTCATGAAACACCACCGCCGCCGCCACCGGTGCTAGAGCCAACGACAATGTAATAATGACGTTAGAAAACAACAAAGATACCACAAAACCAACCCCACCATGCCAAATGTACCTAGAGTTCTCATCAACAATGACGTGTGTATACTACATTCCAGCAAGAGGTTGCACGTTCACTGGACAAAAGAGATCCATGTGTAGTAGCTGAAGAGGTGATGTCATTGAAGAGATTTACTTGGACTTGAAACTAGCTTTTGTCGTTTTCCTTTCTCACATGCAGAGCAAAGGGTTTCCTTTACAAAGGTGTGTTGAGGAAGAGCTTTGACGATATTATTTCTAGACAACTGGCTAAATGTCTTGAAATTAAGGTGAGAAAGTCATTTGTGCCACGAGTCAGGACTAATATATAACGATAATTTCTATCTAATTCGAGCATAAATTTGAAATATACCTTAATATTGTTTGTATTGCACGAGTCAAGACTAGTATATAACGATAAAGAAAATTTAAACCTGATCATGAACACCTTAAACGGTAGAAAAATTAAAATAAACTAACTACATAAAGACCAAAAAACACATCATTCACTCTATCTATTAGTAACTATTTCATAAACGGAGAACATTCAAATATCTTGACAAAAAATGGGAAAAAAGAATGTCAACTCGAAGATGTACGTTGCGTACCATTGGCATTTGCGTCCCTTTGTTTTCTCTTCAGGCGAAGATCATCAAGATAGTTCTGACGAATGTAAGTAGAGAAACCCTACTATCCGATCAGCATCGCGATTACTTTTAAGCCATCCATATTTTCATGAAACACCACCGTCGCCGCCAGCGGTGTTAGAGCCATCGATAATGTACTAGTGACGTTAGAAAACAACGAAGATACCACGAAAATCAACTCCACCATGCTAAGTGTACGTAGAGTACTCATCAACAATGACGTGTGTATACTTCTTTCTAGCAAGAGGTTGCACGTTCACTAGACCTAAGAGATCCAGGTGCAGTAGGTAAAGAGGTGATGTCACTGATTAGATTTTCTTGGACTTGATGCTAGCTCATGTTTGTTTTCCTTTCTCACATGCGGAGCAAAGAGTTTCCTTTGCAAAGGTGTGTTGAGGAAGAGCAGTGAGTAAATCATTTCTAGACAACTCGCTGAGTGTCTTGAAGTTTAGGAGAAAAAGTCATTTGTGCCACGAGTCACGATTATTATATATCGATATTTTCTATCTAATTGAAGCATAAATTTGAAATATTCCTTAATATTGTTTGTATTGCACGAGTCAGGACTAGTATATAACGATAAAATAAATTTTAACCTAATCATAAACACCTTAAACGGTAGAAAAATGAAAAAAAAGTAATTACATAAAGACCAAAAAACACATCATTCACTCTATCTATTAGTAACTATTTCATAAACGGCTAACTTAATGGAGAACATTCAAATATCTTGACAAAAAATGGAATAAAAGAACGTTAACTCGAAGATGTACGTTGCATACCAATGGCATTTGCGTCCCTTTGTTTTCTCTTCAGGCGAAGATCATCAAGATAGTTCTGACGAATGTAAGTAGAGAAACCCCACAAGACCATTAGCATCGCGATTACTTTTAAGCCATTCATATTTTCATTAAACACCACCGTCGCCGCCAGCGGCGTTAGAGCCACCAACAGTGTACTAGTGACGTTAGAAAACAACGAAGATACCCCAAAAATCAACTCCACCATGCTAAGTGTACGTAGAGTACTCATCAACAATGACGTGTGTATACTTCTTTCCAGCAAGAGGTTGCACGTTCACTAGACCAAAGAGATCCACGTGCAGTAGCTAAAGAGGTGATGTCACTGATTAGATTTTCTTGGACTTGAAGCAAGCTCTTGTCTGTTTTCCTTTCTCACATGCGGAGCAAAGAGTTTCTTTTGCAAAGGTGTGTTGAGGAAGAGCCGTGACAAGATCATTTCTAGACAACTCTCTGAGTGTCTTGAAGTTTAGGTGAGAAAGTCATTTCTCCCACGAGTCAGGACTAGTATATATCGATATTTTCTATCTAATTGAAGCATAAATTTGAAATATTCCTTAATATTGTTTGTTTTGCACGAATCAAGACTAGTATATAACGATAAAAAAATTTTAAACCTGATCATGAACACTTTAAACGGTAGAAGAATGAAAAAAAGTAACTACATAAAAACTAAAAAACACATCATTCACTCTATCTATTAATAACTATTTCATAAACGGCTAATTTAATGGAGAACATTCAAATATCTTGACAAAAAATGGTAAAAAAGAACGTCAACTCGAAGATGTACCTTGCGTACCATTGGCATTTGTGTCCCTTTGTTTTCTCTTCATGCTAAGATCATCAATATATTTCTGATAAATGTAAGTAGAGAAACCTCCCAAGCCCGTCAGCATCGCAATTACTTTTAAGCCATTTATATTTTCATAAAACACCTCTGCCGCCGCCAGCGGCGTTAGAGCCAGTGACAGTGTACTAATGATGTTGGAAAACAACGAAGATACCACAAAAGTCAACCCCATCACGCTAGGTATTTCTGGAGTACTCATCAACAATGAGATCTGTATACTTCTTTCCAGCAAGAGGTTGTACGTTCACTGGACCAACGAGATCTATGTGCAGTAGCTGAAGAGGCGATGTCACTGAAGAGATTTGCTTGGACTTGAAGCTAGCTCTTGTCTGTTTTTTCTTTCACACATGCTGAGAAAAGAGATTCCTTTGCAAAGGTGTGTTGAGGAAGAGCAGTGACGAGATCATTTCTAGACAACTCGCTGAGTGTCTTGAAGTTAAGGTGAGAAAGTCATTTGTGCCACGAGTCAGGACTAGTATATAACTATAATTTCTATCTAATTCAAGCATAAATTTGAAATATTCCTTAATATTGTTTGTATTGCACAAGTCATGACTAGTATATAACGATAAAGAAAATGAAAACCTGTTCATGAACACCTTAAACGGAAGAAGAATGAAAAAAAGTAACTGCATAAAGAGCAAAAAACACATCATTTACTTTATCTATTAGTAACTATTTCATAAACTGCTAACTTAACGGAGAACATTCAAATATCTTAACAAAAAATGGTAAAAAAAGAACGTCAACTCGAAGACGTGCGTTGCGTACCATTGGCATTTGCGGCCCTTTGTTTTCTCTTCATGCTAAGATCATCAAGATAGTTCTGATTAATGTAAGTAGAGACACCCCACAAGCCCATCAGCTTCGCGATTACTTTTAAGCCATTAATATTTTCCTGAAACACCGCCGCCGCCGCCGCCAGCGGCGTTAGATTTAGCGACAGTGTACTAATGACTTTAGAAAACAATGAAGATACCACAAAAATCAACCCAACCACGCCAAGTGTACGTGAAGTACTAATCAACAATGACATGTATATGCATCTTTCCAGCAAGAGGTTGCACGTTCACTGGACCAAAAAGATCCATGTCCAGTAGCTGAAGAGGTGATGTCACTGAAAATATTTGCTTGGACTTGAAGCTAGCTCTAGTCTGTTTTTCGTTCTCACATGCTGAGTAAAAAGATTCCTTTGCAAAGGTGTGTTGAGGAAGAGTAGTGACGAGATCATTTCTAGACAACCCACAAAGTGTCTTGAAGTTAAGGTGAGAAAGTCATTTGTGCCACGAGTCAGGACTAGAATATAACGATAATTTCTATCTAATTCAAGCATAAATTTTAAATATTCCTTAATATTGTTTGTATTGCACAAATCATGTCTAGTATATAACGATAAAGAAAATGAAAACCTTATCATGAACACTTTAAAAGGTAGAAAAATAAAAAAAAGTAATTACATAAAGACCAGAAAACACATCATTGACCCTAACTATTAATAACTATTTCATAAACGGCTAACTTAACGGAGAACATTCAAATATCTAGACAAAAAATGGTAAAAAAGAACGTCAACTCGAAGATGTACGTGGCGTACCATTGGCATTTGCGTGCCTTTGTTTTCTCTTCATGCTATGATCATCAAGTTAGTTCTTGTAAATGTAAGTAGAGAAACTCTACAAGCCCATCAGCATCGCGATCAGCGTTAGATCAAGTGACAGTGTACTAATGATGTTTGAAAACAACGAAGATACCACAAAAATCAAACCCGCCAGGCCAAGTGTACCTAGAGTACTCATCAACAATGACGTGTGTATACTTCTTTCCAGCAAGAGTTTGCACGTTCACTAGACCAAAGAGATCCATGTGTAGTAGCTGAAGAGGTGATGTCACTGAAAAGATTTGTTTGGACTTTGAGCTAGCTCTTGTCTGTTTTTCTTTCTCACATGCTGAGCAAAGAGATTCTTTTACAAAGGTGTGTGGAGGAAGAGCAGTGACGAGATCAATTCTAGACAACTCACTGAATGCCTTGAAGTTAAGGTGAGAAAGTCATTTGTGCCACGAGTCAGGACTAGTATATAACGATAATTTCTATCTAATTCAAGCATAAATTTTAAATATTCCTTAATATTGTTTGTATTGCACGAGTCAGGACTAGTATATAACGATAAAGAAAATGAAAACTTGATCATGAACACCTTAAACGGTAGAAAAATGAAAAAAAGTAACTACATAAAAACGAAAAAAACACATCATTAACTCTATCTATTAATAACTATTTCATAAACGACTAACTTAACGGAGAACATTCAAATATCTAGACAAAAAATGGTAAAAAAGAATGTCAACTCGAAGATGTACGTTGCATACCATTGGCATTTGCGTCACTTTGTTTTCTTTTCATGCTAAGATCATCAAGATAGTTTTGATTAATGTAAGTAGAGAAACCCCACAAGCCCATCAGCATCGCGATTACTCTTAAGCCATTAATATTTTCATGAAACACCACCGCCGCCGCCAGCGACAGTGTACCAATGACGTTAGAAAACAACAAAGATACCACAAAAATCAACCCCACCATGCCAAGTCTACGTCATTGTTGACGAGTACTCCACGTACACTTGGCATGGTGGGGTTGATTTTTGTGGCATCTTCGTTGTTTTCTAACGTCATTAGTACATTGTCGCTGGCTCTAACGCCGTTGGCGGCGGTGGTGGTGTTTCATGAAAATATGAATAGCTTAAAAGTAATCGCGATGCTGATGGGCTTGTGGGGTTTCTCTACTTACATTTATCATAACTATCTTGATGATCTTCGCATGAAGAGAAAACAAAGGGACTCAAATGCCAATGGTACGCAACGTACATCTTCGAGTAGACGTTCTTTTTTACTATTTTTTGTCTAGATACTTGAATGTTCTCCGTTAAGTTAGCCGTTTTTGAAATAGTTGCTAATTGATAGAGTGAATGACGTGTTTTTTGGTCTTTACGTAGTTACCTTTTTTCATTTTTCTACCGTTTATGGTGTTCATGATCAGGTTTTCATTTTCTTTATCGTTATATACTAGTCTTGACTCGTGCAATACAAACAATATGAAGGAATATTTCAAGATTATGTTTGAATTAAAAAGAATTTATTGTTATATACTAGTTCTGACTCGTGGCACAAATGACTTTTTCACCTTAATTTCATGACACTCAGCGGGTTGTTTAGAAATGAACTAGTCTCTGCACTTCCTCAACACACTTTTGCAAAGGAATCTCTTTGCTCAGCATGTGAGAAAGGAAAACAGACAAGATCTACCATCAAGTCCAAGCCAATCTCTTCATTGACTTCACCTCT
>NC_037541.1:8503716-8517957 GCF_001531365.2 Cynara cardunculus var. scolymus
TTGATGAGTACTCCACGTACACTTGGCGTTGTGGGGTTGATTTTTGTGGTATCTTCGTTGTTTTCTAACGTCATTAGTACATTGTCGCATGCTCTCACACCGCTGCCGGCGACGGTGGTTTTTCATGAAAATATGAATCGCTTAAAAGTAATCGCGGTGCTGATGGGATTGTGGGGTGTCTCTACTTACATTTATCAGAACTATCTTGATGATCTTCGCATGAAGAGAAAACAAAGGGACGCAAATGCCAATGGTACGCAACGTACATCATCGAGTAGACGTTCTTTATTACAATTTTTTTGTCTAGATATGGGAATGTTCTCCGTTAAGTTAGCCGTTTATGAAATAGTTACTAATAGATAGAGTGAATGATGTGTTTTTTGGTCTTTATGTAGTTAGTTTTTTTCATTTTCCTACCTTTTAAGGTGTCCATGATCAGGTTTTCATTTTCTTTATCGTTATATACTAGTCCTGAACCGTGCAATACAAACAAATTAAGGAATATTTCAAATTTATGCTTAAATTAGATAGAAATTATCGTTATATACTAGTCCTGATTTATGGCACAAATGACTTTCTCACCTTAACTTCAAGACACTTAGCGAGTTGTCTAGAAATGATCTCGTCACTACTCTTCCTCAACACACCTTTTCAAAGAAATCTCTTTGCTCAGCATGTGAGAAAGGAAATCAGACAAGAGCTAGCTTCAAGTCCAAGCAAATTTCTTCAGTGACATCACCTCATCAGCTACTGCACATGGATCTCTTTGGTCCAGTGAACGTGCAACCTCTTGCTGGAAATAAGTATACACACGTCATTGTTGATAAGTACTCAATGTACACATGGCGTAGTGGGGTTGATTTTTGTGGTATCTTCTTTGTTTTCTAACGTCATTAGTACACTGTCGCTGGCTCTAAGGCCGCTGGCGGCGGTGGTGGTGTTTCATAAAAATTTGAATGGCTTAAAAGTAATCACGATGCTGATGGGCTTGTGGGGTTTCTCCACTTACATTTATCAGAACTATCTTGATGATCTTCGCATGAAGGGAAAACAAAGGGACGTAAATGCTAATGGTATGCAATGTACATCTTCGAGTTGACGTTCTTTTTTACCAGTTTTTGTCTAGATATTTGAATGTTCTCCGTTAAGTTAGCCATTTATGAAATAGTTACTAATAGATAGAGTGAATGATGTGTTTTTTTGGTCTTTATGTAGTTACTTTTTCTCATTTTTCTATCGTTTAAGATGTTTATGATCAGGTTTTCATTTTCTTTATCGTTATATACTAGTCCAGACTCGTGCAATACAAACAATATTAAGAAATATTTCAAGTTTATGCACAAATTAGATATAATTTATCGTTATATACTAGTCTTGACTCGTGGCACAAATGACTTTCTCACCTTAATTTCAAAACACTCAGCGGGTTATCAACAAATGAACTAGTCACTACTCTTCCTCAACACACATATGTAAAGGAATCTCTTTGCTCAGCATGTGAGAATGTAAAACACACAAAAGCTAGCTTCAAGTCCAAGCAAATCTCTTCAGTGACATCACCTCTTCAGCTAGTGCACATGGATCTCTTTAGTCCAGTGAACGTGCAACTTCTTGCTGGAAAGAAGTATACACACGTCATTGTTGATGAGTACTCCACGTTCACTTGGCATGGTGGGGTTGATTTTTGATGTATCTTCGTTGTTTTCTAACGTCATTAGTACATTGTCCCTGGCTCTAACGCCGTTGGCGGCTGCGGTGGTGTTTCATGAAAATATGAATGGCTTAAAAGTAATAGCGATGCTGATGGGCTTGTGGAGTTTCTCTACTTACATTTATCAGAACTATCTTGATGATCTTTGCATGAAGAGAAAACAAAGGGACGCAAATGCCGATGGTACGCAACGTACATCTTCGAGTTGACGTTCTTTTTTACCATTTTATCACTAGATATTTGAATGTTCTCCGTTAAGTTAGCCGTTTATGAAATAGTTACTAATAGATAGAGTGAATGATGTGTTTTTTGGTCTTTATATGGTTACTTTTTTTTCATTTTCCTACCATTTAAGGTGATCATAATCAGGTTTTCATTTTCTTTATCGTTATATACTAGTCATGACTCGTGCAATACAAACAGTATTAAGGAATATTTCAAATTTATGCTTGAATTAGATACAAATTTTCGTTATATACTAGTCCTGACTCATGGCACAAATGAATTTCTCACCTTAACTTCAAGACACTCAGCGAGTTGTCTAGAAATGATCTCGTCACTGCTCTCTCTTCCTCAACACACCTTTGCAAAGAAATCTTTATGCTCATCATGTGAGAAAGGAAATCAGACAAGAGCTAGCTTCAAGTCCAAGCAAATATCTTCAGTGACATCACCTCATCAGCTACTGCACATGGATCTCTCTGGTCCAGTGATCGCCATCCTCTTGCTGGAAAGAAGTATACACATGTAATTGTTGATGAGTAATCCACGTACACTTGGCGTGGTGGGGTTGATTTTTGTGGTATGTTCATTTTTTTCTAACGTCATTACTACATTGTCGCTGGCTCTAACGCCGCTAGCGGCGGCGTTGGAGTTTCATGAAATATGAATAGCTTAAAAGTAATCGCGGAGCTGATGGGCTTGTAGGGTGTCTCTACTTACATTAATCAGAACTATCTTGATGATCTTAGCATGAAGAGAAAACAAAGGGACGCAAATGCTAATGGTACGGAACGTACATCTTCGAGTTGACGTTCTTTTTTACCATTTTTGTGTAGATATTTGAATGTTCTCCGTTAAGTTAGCCGTTTAAGAAATAGTTACTAATAGATAGAGTGAATGATGTATTTTTTGGTCTTTATGTAGTTATTGTTTTTCATTTTCCTAGCGTTTAAGGTGTCCATGATCAGGTTTTCATTTTCTTTATTGTTATATACTAGTCTTGACTCGTGCAATACAAACAATATTATGGAATATTTCAAATTTATGCTTGAATTAAATAGAAACTGTCGTTATATACTAGTCCTGACTCATGGTACAAATGACTTTCTCACCTTAACTTCAAGACACATAGCGAGTTGTCTAGAAATGATCTAGTCACTGCACTTCCTTAACACACCTTTGCAAAGGAATCTCTTTGCTCAACATATGATAAAGGAAAACATACAAGAGCTAGCTTCAAGTCCAAGCAAATCTCTTCAGTGACATCACCTCTTCAGCTACGGCACATGGATCTCTTTGGTCCAGGGAACGTGCAACCTCTTGCTGGAAAGAAGTATTCACACGTCATTGTTGATGAGTACTCCACGTACACTTGGCGCGGTGGGGTTGATTTTTGTGGTATCTTCGTTGTATCTAACCTCATTAGTACACTGTCGCTGGCTCTTACGCCGCTGGCGACGGCGGTGGTGTTTCATGAAAATATGAATGGCTTAAAAGTAATCGCGATACTAATGGGCTTGTGGGGTTTCTCTACTTACATTTATCAGAACTATTTTGATGAT
This sequence comes from Cynara cardunculus var. scolymus, assembly GCF_001531365.2. Classification (NCBI taxonomy): domain Eukaryota; kingdom Viridiplantae; phylum Streptophyta; class Magnoliopsida; order Asterales; family Asteraceae; genus Cynara; species Cynara cardunculus. The sequence goes on from NC_037541.1 coordinate 8,507,212, forward strand.
CTTCGCAAGAAGAGGAAACAAAGGGCCGCAAATGCCAATGGTACGCAACGTACATCTTCGAGTTGGCGTTCTGTTTTTCCATTTTATGTCTAAATATTTGAATGTTCTCCGTTTAGTTAGCCGTTTATGAAATAGTTACTAACAGATAGAGTGAATGATGTGATTTTTGGTCTTTATGTAGTTACTTTTTTTTGTTTTCCTACCGTTTAAGGTGTCCATGATCAGGTTTTCATTTTCTTTATCGTTATATACTTGTCCTGACTCGTGCAATACAAACAATATAAAGGAATATTTCAAATTTATGCTTGAATTAGATACAAATTTTTGTTATATACTAGTCCTGACTCATGGCACAAATGACTTTCTTACCTTAACTTCAAGACACTCAGCGAGTTGTCTAGAAATGATCTCGTCACTGCACTTCCTCAACACACCTTTGCAAAGGAATCTCTTTCTCAGCATGTGAGAAAGGAAATCAGACAAGAGCTAGCTTTAAGTCCAAGCAAATCTCTTCAATGACATCACCTCATCAGCTATTGCACATGGATCTCTCTGGATCAGTGAACGTGCAACCTCTTGCTGTAAAGAAGTATACACACGTCATTGTTGAGGAGTACTTCACATACACTTGGGGTGGTGGGGTTGATTTTTGTGGCATATTCGTTGTTTTCTAACCTCATTAGTACACTATCGCAGGCTCTTAAGCCGCTGGCGGCAGCTGTGGTGTTTCATGAAAATATGAATGGCTTAAAAGTAATTGCGATGCTGATGGGCTTGTGGGATTTCTCTACTTACATTTATCAGAACTATCTTGATGATCTTCGCATGATGAGAAAACAAAGGGACGCAAATGCCAATGGTACGCAACATATATCTTCGAGTTGACGTTATTTTTTACCATTTTATGTCTAGATATGTGAATGTTATCCGTTAAGTTAGCCGTTTATGAAATAGTTACTAATAGATAGAGTGAATGATGTGTTTTTTTGTCTTTATGTAGTTACTTTTTTTCATTTTCCTACCGTTTAAGGTGTATATGATCTGGTTTTCATTTTCTTTATCGTTATATACTAGTCCTGACTCATGCAATACAAACAATATTAAAGAATATTTCAAATTTATGCTTGAATTAGATAGAAATTTTCGTTATATACTAGTCCTGACTCATGGCACAAATGACTTTCTCACCTTAACTTCAAGACACTCAGCGAGTTGTCTAGAAATGATCCCTTCACTGATCTTCCTCCACACACCTTTGCAAAGAAATCTCTTTGCTCAGCATGTGAGAAAGGAAATCAGACAAGAGCTAGCTTCAAGTCCAAGCAAATCTCTTCAGTGACATCACCTCATCAGCTATTGCACATGGATCTCTTTGGTCAAGTGAACGTGCAACCTCTTGCAAGAAAGAAGTATACACACGTCATTTTTGTTAAGTACTCAACGTATACTTGGCGTGGTGGGGTTGATTTTTGTGGTATCTTCATTGTTTTCTAACGTTATTAGTACACTTTCGCTGGCTCTAAGGCCGATGGCGCCGGCGGTGGTGTTTCATGAAAATTTGAATGGCTTAAAAGTAATCGCGATGCTGATGGGCTTGTGGGGTTTCTCTACTTACATTTATCAGAACTATCTTGATGATCTTCGCATGAAGAGAAAACAAAGGGACGCAAATGCTAATGGTACGCAATGTACATCTTCGAGTTGACGTTCTTTTTTACCGGTTTTTGTCTAGATATTTGAATGTTCTCCGTTAAGTTAGACGTTTATGAAATAGTTACTAATAGATAAAGTGAATGATGTGTTTTTTGGTCTTTATGTAGTTACTTTTTTTCATTTTTCCACCGCTTAAGGTGTTGACGATCAGTTTTTCATTTTCTTTATCGTTATATATTAATCCTGACTCGTGCAATACAAACAATATTAAGGAATATTTCAAGTTTATGCTTGAATTAGATAGAATTTATCGTTATATACTACTCTTGACTTGTGTCACAAATGACTTTCTTACCTTAATTTCAAGACACTCAGCGGGTTGTCTCGAAATGATCTAGTCACTGTTCTTCCTTAACACACCTTTGCAAAGTAATCTCTTTGCTCAGCATATGAGAAAAACAACAGACAAGAGTTAGCTTCAAGTCCAAGCAAATCTCTTCTGTGACATCACCTCTTCAGCTACAGCACATGGATCTCTTTGGTCCAGTGAAAGTGCAACCTCTTACTGGAAAGAATTATTCACACGTCATTGTTGATGAGTACTCCAGGTACACTTGGCGTGGTGGGGTTGATTTTTGTGGTATTTTCGTTCTTTTCTAACGTCATTAGTACATTGTCGCTGGCTCTTACGCCGCTAGCGGCGGCGGTTGTGTTTCATGAACATATGAATGGCATAAAAGTAATCGCGATGCTGATGGGCTTGTGGGGTTTCTCTACTTACATTTATCAGAACTATCTTGATGATCTTAGCATGAGGAGAAAACACAGGGATGCAAATGCCAATGTTACGCAAATTTCATTAGACAAAAAATGGTAAAAAAGAGAACGTCAACTCGAAGATATGCGTTGCGTACTATTGGCATTTTCGTCCCTTTGTTTTCTATTCATGCTAAGATCATCAAGATAGTTCTGATAAATTTAAGTAGATATTTCTTAATATTGTTTGTATTGCACGAGTCAGGACTAGTATATAACGATAAAGAAAATGAAAACCTGATCATGAACACCTTAAACGATAGAAAAATGAGAAAAAGTAACTAGATAAAGACCAAAAAGGACATCATTCACTCTATCTACTAGTAATTATTTCATAAATGGCTAACTTAACGGAGAACATTCAAATATCTAGACAAATATTGTTAAAAAGAATGTCAACTCGAAGATGTACATTGCGTACCATTGGCGTTTGTGTCCCTTTGTTTTCTCGTCATGCTAAGATCATCAAGATAGTTCTGATAAATGTAAGTAGAGAAACCCTACAAGCCCATCAGCATCGCAATTACTTTTAAGCCATTCATATTTTTATGAAACACCGCCGCTGCCGCCAGCGGCATTAGAGCCACCGACAGTGTATTAATGACGTTATAAAACAACAAAGATACCAAAAAATCAACCCCATTACGCCAAGTGTACCTGGAGTACTCATCAACAATGACGTGTCTATACTTCTTTCCAGCAAGAGGATGCATGTTCACTGGACCAAAGAGATCCATTAGCAGTAGTTGAAGAGGTGATGTCACCAAAGAGATTTGCTTGGACTTGAAGCTTGCTCTTGTTATTTTTCCTTTCTCACATACTGAGCAAAGAGATTCCTTTGCAATGGTGTGTTGAGGAAGAGCAGTGACGAGATCATTTCTAGACAACTCGCTGAGTGTCTTGAAGTTAAGGTGAGAAGTCACTTGTGCCACGAGTCAGGACAAGTATATAACGATAAATTCTATCTTATTCAAGAATAAAATTGAAATATTCCTTAATATTGTTTGTATTGAACGAGTCAGGACTAGTATATAACGATAAAGAAAATGAAAACCTGATCATGAACACCTTAAAACGTAGAAAAATGAAAAAATGTATCCATATAAAGACCAAAAAACACATCATTGACTCTATCTATTAGTAACTATTTCTTAAACGGCTAACTTAACGGAGAACATTCAAATATCTAGATATATAATGGTAAAAAAGATCGTCAACTCGAAGATGTAGGTTGCGTACCATTGGCATTTGCGTCCCTTCATTTTCTCTTCATGCGAAGATCATCAACATAGTTCTGATAAATGTAAGTGGAGAAACCCACAAGCCCATCAGCATCGCGATTACTTTGAAGCCATTCATATTTTCATGAAACACCACCGCTGCCGCCAGCGGCGTTAAAGCCAGCGACAGTGTACTAATGATGTTAGAAAACAACGAAGATACCACAAAAATCAACCCCACCACGCCATGTGTACCTGGAGTACTTATCAACAATGACGTGTGTATACTTCTTTCCAGCAAGAGGTTGCACGTCCACTGGACCAAAGAGATCCATGTGTAGTAGTTGAAGAGGTTATGTCACTGAAGAGATTTGCTTGGACTTGAAGCTAGTTGTTATCTATTTTCCTTTCTCACATGCTGAACAAAGAGATTCCTTTGCAATGGTGTGTTGAGAAAGAGCAGTGACGAGATCATTTCTAGATAACCTGCTGAGTGTCTTGAAGCAAAGGTGAGAAAGTCATTTGTGCCACGATTCAGGACTAGTATATAACGATAATTTCTATTAAATTCAAAAATAATTTTGAAATATTCCATAATATTGTTTGTATTGCACGAGTCAGGACTAGTATATATAACGATAATAGAAATGAAAACCTGATCATGCACACCTTAAACGGTAGAAAAATGTAAAAAGTAACTACATAAAGACAAAAAAACATATCATTCACTCTGTCTATTAGTACTATTTCATAAACAGCTAACTTAACGGAGAACATTCAAATATCTAGACAAAAATGGTAAAAAAGAACGTCAACTCGAAGATGTACGTTGCGTACCATTTGCATTTGTGTCCCTTTGTTTTCTCTTCATGCTAAGATCATCAACATAGTTCTGATAAATGTAAGCAGAGAAACCCCACAAGCCCATCAGCATTGCGATTACTTTTAAGCTATTCATATTTTCATGAAACACCAACGCCGCCGCCAGCGGCGTTAGAGCTAGCGATAGTGTACAAATGACGTTAGAAAACAACAAAAATATCACAAAAATCAACCCCATCACGCCAAGTGTACCTAGAGTACTCATCAACAATGACGTGTGTATAATTCTCTCCAGCAAGAGGTTGCACGTTCTCTGAACCAAAGAGATCCATGTGTAGTAGCTAAAGAGGTGATGTGACTGAAGATATTTGCTTGGACTTGAAGCTAGCTCTTGTCTGTTTTTTCCTTTCTCACATGCTGAGCAAAGAGATTTCTTTGCAAAGGTGTGTTGAGAAAGAGCAGTGACGAGATCATTTATTTCTAGACAACCCGCTGAGTGTCTTGAAGTTAAGGTGAGAAAGTCATTTGTGCCACTGGTCAGGACTAGTATATAACGATAATTTCTATCTAATTCAAGCATAAATTTGAAATATTCCTTAATATTGTTTGTATTGCACGAGTCAGAACTAGTATATAACGATAAAGAAAATGAAAACCTGATCATGAACACCTTAAACGGTAGAAAAATGAAAAAAAAGTAACTACATAAAGACCAAATAACACATCATTCACTTTATCTATTAGTAACTATTTCATAAACAGCTAACTTAACAAAAAACATTCAAATATATAGACAAAAAATCGTAAAAAAGAACGTCAACTCGAAGATGTACGTTGCGTCCCATTGGCATTTGCGTCCCTTTGTTTTCTCTTCATACTAATATCATCAAGATAGTTCTGATAAATATAGGTAGAGAAACCCCACAAGCCCATCAGCATCGCGATTACTTTTAAGCCATTCATATTTTCATGAGACACCGCCGCCGCCGCCAGCGGCGTTAGAGCCAGCAACAGTGTACTAATGACGTTAGAAAACAACGAAAATACCACAAAAATCAACCCCACCATGCCAAGTGTACGTGGAGTACTCATCGCCAATGACGTGTGTATACTTCTTTCCAACAAGAGGTTGCACATTCACTAGACTAAAGAGATTCATGTGTAGTAGCTGAAGTGGTGATGTCACTTATGAGAGATTTGCTTGGACTTGAAGCTAGCTCTTGTTTGTTTTCCTTTCTCACATTCTGAGCAAAGAGATTCCTTTGCAAATGTGTGTTGAGGAAGAGCAGTGACGAGATCATTTCTAGACAACCCGCTGAGTGTGTTGAAGTTAAGGTGAGAAAGTCATTTTGTGCCACGACTCAGGACTAGTATATAACGATATTTTCTATCTAATTCAAGCATAAATTTGAAATATTCCTTAATATTGTTTGTATTGCACGTGTCATGACTAGTATATAACGATAAAGAAAATGAAAACCTGATTATGAACACCTTAAACGGTAGAAAAATGAAAAAAAAGTAACTATATAAAGACCAAAAAACACATCATTGACTTTATCTATTAATAACTATTTCATAAACGGCTAACTTAACGGAAAACATTCAAATATCTAGACAAAAAATTGTAAAAAAGAACGTCAACTCAAAGATGTACGTTGCATACCACTGGCATTTGCGTCCCTTTGTTTTCTCTTCATGCTAAGATCATCAAGATAGTTCTGATAAATGTAAGTTGAGAAACCCCACAAACCCATCAGCATCGCGATTACTTTTAAGCCATTCATATTTTCATGAAACACCACCGCCGCCGCCAGCGGCGTTAGAGCCAGCGACAGTGTACTAATGACGTTAGAGCCAGTGGCAATGTACTAACGCCTTGGTTACTTCTTGCCCTTGGCTGGGAGACCATCCTTGGCGACAGAAGGATGCTTACTGGAAATATGTGTAGTTTCACCATAATGTCTACACTTCCTATAGTTGAAGCTAGCTTTAGGGCCGGGAAGTACCAGAGAAGAAGAGGGAAAAGCTCCTAGAATTCCCTTCTCATTTGTTCTAGGAGGATATTTTGAGGATTTGGAATCCTTAGGTAAAACATTCACCTTGAGCTTCGACTATGATTTCTGAGAAGATTTAGATATCTTGGTCCTTGAGGAAGAAGAAGAAGAGGTACAAGCTGAAGGAATAGATATAGATGTATGTGACTTGTTAGCCTTCTTAGGAAGAGGTGTTTTGACAATGGATTTACTTTTGTCTTTGCAACCTGAACTCGTAGGAGGTGACTCTCAATAAGAGAAGACTGAGATGAAGAAGTGTAAGGAATAGAAAAGACGAAGGTACCAAACTTGAGCATAGTCCTGTCAGTGACACTATCTTCCTAATCATAAGAAAAACCTAGAACATAATTTATCTTGGCAGGGATCTAAGCGTTAATGATCTCAGAGGCTTTGACAAAGGCTTTGTACCATCCTTCAATGGTAGCCTTTTCAACCCTGAGTTCAGCAGTTGCTTGCTCACACTCAGCAATAGCTTGTTCATGTTTAATAGTGATGGTTTGGTTTACAATGACCTGATCTTTACGATCTTCTTCGATCCTTGTCAACTCTTTGATCTTAGATTGACAAATCTTCAACTTTTCTTGAAGATCAAGATTAAGCATTTCTGCTTTAGATTTGCCATTCAGGGCATTGTAAAGGTCAACCGTCAACATACCTAATGCTGATAGGCTAGAAGAAGAAGAGGTTCATTTAGGAGACATACCCCGATGATGAGGGATCAAGGGAATTTGATGTCTCATAAATTTCTTCTTTGACATCCTTGGCCATTAAGCAAATATAGGTCATGTCTTCCTCATCAGACAAATCAGCCCAGTCATGCTCTCCAGCGACAAGACCTTTGGCTTTTCGATGGGAACTATTCATCTCCTTATATTTCTTCTTCAGCTTCAGGTGTTTATCATCTTTAGTTCTGAAGGAGGAAGGGGTTTTCGAAGATGGCATCGCAGCCTTCTTTGACTTGCACTCACCTGCAAAGTGACCTTTACGGTGACAATTGTAGCAGACTGCTGAAGCTTTATCAACAATATCCGACTTTGGCTTTTCCTTAATGGTCAGCATGGAAGATCTACGGAAATTATTTTTCCTAGCGAACCTTCTAAAAGACTTAGTTAGAAGCGCCAGTGATTCATCAAAGTCGGCAAGGTCAGACTCTGACAGATCCTCAGAGTTAGTAGAGTCTAACTCCGTTATAGAAACAGAAGAAGGAAGAACTAAAGAAGAAGAAGAAGGAGATGGGTGTTCAACTGAATAATCTTTAAAGATCAAAGTTAACGGAGAGCTTTTCATGTCTCTGGAATCCTTGATTAGATTCCTCTTCAGTTGTCCAGATTGCTCATGAATGAGCAGTATCCAGTATAAAGTGTTAAGAGAGAGAAAGAGAGGACATGTCGTTGGACATCTTGAGACACATGGCATATGTATCCCAAGATTCTGGTAAACATTCCAGAAACTTCGTTAAAGTTTCAGAGTTGGAATATTCTCTGCCAACTGTCCTTAAATCATTTAGAAGACAATTAAACCTTTGATGTACTTCAGACAACGTTTCAGTCTTTCCATAGAGAAAGCTTTTATATTGTCTTACTAAGTTTATCTTCCTCGATTCTTGTACTTGAGAGGTACCTTCATATTGAACACATAGAGTGTCCCACATGATTTTCGAGGTTCTAAGTTTCATCACCAAGTGATAGACCTCGTCAGGAAGAGACATAGCGGTAATAGATTTCGCACGAGTATCTATAGCTATCTTCTTCTTATCTTCTTCACTCCACTGATGAGGGAGCTTAGGAATATGCCGTTCAGGAATCGCGGTAGTCGTAGTTGTTTCAGGAATAGCCGGAGATATAGCATATGAAACATAAGGTCCATTTTCTATATAGTGTGGAATTTCAGGATCCACACCCTCCAAGAAAAGAGACATCCGATTCTTCTAGAGACTGAAGTTGTCTCTGATAAATCGGGGAGGTTTGGCAAGGGAGCCATTGTCGTGAAAGTTTGTGCTCGTGTTCTGCAAAGTCATTTGAAAGCAGTAACATTATCTAGAAAGAGAGATAATAAAATGCAGAAAAACAACTAAACAAAAAGAGAAGAAAACACTGCTCTGATACCACTTGTTGGTCCCGGTAAGGTCTATAAGAGTTTTAAAGAAACAGTTTGTAGAAGGGGGGATGAATACAAACACATATGACTTTCAAATTTAAAAAAAATATATATTGATAAAGAAAATAGCAATACATATTTTTACAAATTGTACGCGAAAATAAACAAGGTGCAGATAACCTATCTAAAAAAATCTAAGTTTCCACAGATAATCTTAGCAAAATAAAAAAGATTTGCTAAAAGATAAAGAAGGAAAGATGTACTTCCTGGGTAAGAACTTTTAGAATACTTGAGAGAGATTCTAACTTGCTTGAAGATAAGTGTAAGTATTCTTTTAGACGCGCGTGTGTGTGTGTGTTCACGTGTCTTTGCATGGAGAGAGCACTCATCTATTTATACCCATTGCATTAAATGCACATTTAATGCAATTCAGTAGGGTTTGAACACATGTCAATCTTTTAAAGGAAAGCTTGTCCTTTGCTACAGTGAATAGTACATATGTCCATTCATGAGCAGACATTCTTTCATGGAGTTGGTAGGTAATAGAGTCAACTAGTCAGTTCCGTACTATATTACACTCTAGAAAGGGTATGGGTTTGTCCTCTGTGTGTGGAAGGACAAGACAAAAAAATCTTGCACTACAAGCTTCATTTGATCACTAAATGTTGGAATAACACTGAAGGTCTCTTCAGCATTCGCTGAGGCTTGGGGATTCGCTGAAGGTTCTTTGGTGTAAGTTTTGTCTTCTTGAAGTATCGTTGTCGCTGTAGGATTTACAATATATGTTTCAGCGATCACTGAACAGATTCAGTGATGATCGTTGGAACTGAAAGAACAGAAACATAATACTTCGTAACAGGTAAAAGAGATTATCATCAAATCAATGAGAGAGGGGATCAACAAAATGGTTGGAATAAGAGTGACATAATCAGGAGATGTGTACTTTGGGATAAAGGTGGCATAATCAGGAGAGACGTATTATGGGATAAGGGTGACATAATCAACTGTGTGTAAAAACTGGGATTTTTTATCATGCGAAGAACTGTTATTGCATCTTCATGATGCGATGACCTTGGTTTATCGCATCTTCATGATGTGATGAGTGGACTCTATCGCATCCTTGTGATGTGAGGATTGGAAGTTACTTCATCCTTGTGATGCGAGAAGGGTGTTTGTCACGTCCTTGAAATGCGACAAGTTGGGTTACCACGTCAACGAGTATTTATCGCATCTGTGTGATGTGAGAAAATGGGGTTGTCTTGCCCTTGTGATGCGAGAAAATTATGATTTTATCTATATGATGTGACAAGTTTATGTGTATACGATAAATGGTGTATTTGATTGTTTGACGTGATAAATGGGTATTGTCTCATTTTCTTGATGTAACAAAAGAGGTTTGTTTTGATAAAACACTATTTGTTTGTTTTTTTTATACAAATATGGTTTTATAAAAATGTTTTGGTGATTTTCACCCTATAATAGCAATTGAAGGGATTTCTCACTAGAACTCATGGTCTAACCCTTATTTTGTTGTTTTAAAATGTGCATTACAGGCCAGATTCAACCGAAGGAAAAGAGGAAGGGAAAATTATAGAGGGATTCATGATTTCTTGCATGGATTTATAGAAGATGTGATGTTATTTGTACCTGAATACTTGTTATATATATAAGTCTTGTACTGAGTATTTATAGAAAAATTTGGTAGCTACTTTTGTAATGTAGCCTTTTGTATGTATCGTGACCAAATGTGTAAATTTGTATTTCATGATATATGAAATATGTGGTTATATAAAAAAATGTGAATTTGGGATGTTACAAGTTTGGTATCAAAGCCTGAGTTTAAAAGATTTAGATTTTTAATATGATGCCTAGACTTAAACTGTATTATTTGTATATTAAGGATCCCTACATTTATAAAAACTTTGGAATAAATATGATGGTTTAAAAAGCACGATATGTAAGGTAAATTCAAAATACAATTGAACAATGTAATCATGGGTTTACAGGTACATATTTGTGCTTGGATACCTTATTATTCATGGGTTTACAGGTACATATTTGTGCTTGGATACCTTATTATT
>NC_037541.1:8517982-8528275 GCF_001531365.2 Cynara cardunculus var. scolymus
TCATGGGTTTACAGGTACATATTTGTGCTTGGATACCTTATTATTCATGGGTTTACAGGTACATATTTGTGCTTGGATACCTTATTATTTTTGCGGAATGTAATTATGTGAATATTAAATTTTGCAAATTGACAGATGTTAAGTCAATCTATAAGGTCTTAAAGGATTGCTCTCATGAGCCTAGACGAAAGAGAAAGCTCACTCAAAAATATTCCTGAAAATCTACCAGTTGGACGGGGTAGAGAAAAAGGCCGAGGTAGGGACAGAGTAAGAGGATGTGGAAGAGGAAGAAGTAGTCATCGTAAAGTGATCTTAACTCTTCATCTGGTCAATATTTGCGGCTTTGACTGTGAAGCACCGGATAATTCGATGGGATGTTATGCGGAAAATAGATGGGTAGTTTCATAACTTTTACAAATATACGACAAACAAGTGGATATGTGAACCTGTATGATTCAAATATGAACTATATATGCATACGTGAACCTGTATGATTCACATATGAACTATTTAACTTATTCATTTACGAACCTGTGTGATAAGTTATGATTCACATATGAACTATTTAACTAATCACACGAATTCATATGTAAATCAGTTAAACTAATCAAATGACAATACATTGAAACGAGAATTTTTACAATACAATAAAAAATAAAATAACTTGTATTTATCAAACATGGCCAAAGTTATTTTGACCCCTACTGATATTAACAACTCAAATTTTTTATAACAAATAACAGCACAAAATTTTATATTTTTATCTTATAACTCATTTTTCCTTCAACTTTAAAATTCGACGAACATTGATTGAAAAAGGTAAAATATAGACAGATCTCACTTTTACCCCCATAAAAGTAGAAATATCGCTTCTGAAAGACCCAACTATTTGTTATTTCTTATGAATAAGGTGTTTACATGACATTTGGTTCAGTAAATATTTTTAGATGAAATGAAATATGTCAAAGAAATTTCACTTTGAAGAAATTGGAATGAAATATTATCAATTTTGATCACGTATTTTGTTAGCAGACACTTGAATTAAATCTGTTAAATGAATTGAAATCTGTTTTTTCATTCATAAAATATAGTTTTTGAATTGGAAAGAAATGTGGTAAATGACAAGGTACCCTTTTTTTGAAAAGTTTGATTTTTTTCAAGCTAAAAATAGTTTAATATAAAATATCAAAGTATAAAATACACAATATTTTGTATTATTGTAATGTGTAAAATAATATAAAATTTATTCTAATGCAACACAAACACATAAACAACATAACAAAAAATATTATTAATACAAGAACAAAAATCGAGTTCTAAGTTGTCATCATAAAAAAATCGAGCAGAAAAAAACGAGTAGAAAAAATAAAGTAGAAAAAATAAAGTAGAAAAATCGGTTATCACTAAAAACAAGTGAATCAAACAGGAAAAATGATCAGAAAAATCGAGTGGAAAAAAATTCGAACGAAAAAAATAAGTAGAAAAATCTATTATTAGTAAAAATGAGTAGGAAAAAAACAAGTGAATTGAGAAGAAGAAAACGATATTATGGAGTAGAAATCGAGCACATAGTAGAGAGAAATTAAGAAATCGAACCAGAAGAAGCTATGGAGAAAAGAGAAATCAAACTTGAAAAACAATGGCGAGAAATCAAAAACAATGCAATGAAGAAGGAGGTGTGCGTCTATTTTATCATAATAGAGTTAAGAAGTATATTTAAGATTTTCCATTCTATTAAAATACCAACTTATTGCCAAGGAACGTATAAATTCCTTTTTGAACCAACATTCAATGGATTTTGAAGATTCTTTCCCTAAAAAAGAATGAACTAAATGAGGGACGGAATTTCGCAACAGAATTCAACATTTCAATTCTATCATATTCCTCCAGAATCTGAGAACCAAACGCCACCGTAGTGGTTTTCAATGGTGCTAGTGGTTATGGTAGAGGTGTCTAACAGTGGACGGTGGTAGTTGTTGGTTGCTGCTAGTGGTGTCAACAACGGTGGACGGTAATAATCATTAAAACAAATATCATATTAGAATTATATCAAATGAGGGTAGATTAGTAATCTTTTTAGTTTTTGTCTCATCCTTATCTCATCTTGTTCCACTTATGTTGGTGGAACAAAAAGAAAACATTTTTTGTCCCATCTTGTCCTTGTCTCATGCTCTGTGAGTTTGACCCGTCTTGTCCCGCCTATCCCATGTACCATACACAGTCTTAAGGTTGGCAGGATGTTAACTTCAATACCATGCTCATGGATTTGGTTGAAGTATGCATAAGTTGTTCGTACATCAACAATTACCAAAAATAAATATAAAAGATGTTATACATGTATCATAGATCAATATGAGAGTATAGAACAAATCAAATACAAACTCAATAAATATTACAAACCGGCTTCATGTATCCTCGTACATATGAAAACAACACATGTAAAGCATTAAATGTTCATCCAGTGTTGTTTCATACATTGTTTTGCATATGGAAAAAAACACGAAATTTATATCACCACCGCCAATAACAACTCTGTCACGGCCACCGCCGCTGCTACCACCACCACCAAAAGCCACCATCCCATTTCCATGATCCACAATTACCCAAAGAGGAAATTCATCACCTCCATTCCAAACTAAGAAATCAATTTTGACTTTTATGGTCAAACGAGTCATTGCAAATTCATACCCACCTCTAATTTTGTCTCTTAGAAAAATATAATCAATATATTTATCCTGATATAATCCAAAATTTATGAATTTTGCAGCATAAAATCGATTCGTTTGACCAAAAAAGTCAAAACACATATCTCATGGAGCAAGTTTTCCTGCTTCTACTGATCATTCAAGTAGAAATCAATGGAGCAGATGCTTCTGACAGAACTGTTCCTAAACGCGCATAAAAGAAACTAGACCTTAATCCTAAAAAGCCAATCATAAATTTCGATTATAAAAACAACTTATTAAGTATCAGATTCAGGTTAATAATGTATAATCCCTTAAATTTCCAGTTTAACGATAATAACTGTATATGTATAATTTCTTATAACTTGTTGATATTCATAAAGTTACCTAATAACAAACTAATAAACACATAATAATAATCAAACCGTAACAGAACGTGCTATCATTATCTTTATCTGAAAGAAAATACTAAAATAAACTACATTTTCATTCTAAATCCAAAATATTTAAATTACAACAAAAATTAAAATTATACAAAAAAAAAAAAGAGAATTTTTTATTCATTAATATGACCACACCAATATCGATATATTTTCAGGTCTTTTTACCAAATCATCAAATCGGCAGGACATATTCAAACCTTATCAATATATCAAATCAATGATGGGGTCTGTTACCCCACAACTTGTAATTTCTATCCAATTCAAGTATAAATTTGAAATATTCTTTAATATGGTTTGTATCGCATGAGTCGGGACTAGTATATAACGATAAAGAAAATGAAAATCTGATCATGAACACCTTAAACGGTAGAAAATGAAAAAAAATAATCACATAAAGACCAAAAAACACATCATTGACTCTATCTATTAGTAACTATTTCATAAACGGCTAACTTGACGGTAACATTCAAATATCTAGACAAAAAATGGTAAAAAAAAAGAACTTCAACTCTAAGATGTAAGTTGCGTACCATTGGCATTTGCGTCCCTTTGTTTTCTCTTCATGCTAAGATCATCAAGATAGTTCTGATAAATGTAAGTAGAGAAACCCCACAAGCCCATCAGCATCGCTATTACTTTTACGCCATTCATATTGTCATGAAACACCACCACCGCCGCCAGCGGCGTCAGAGCCAGCGACAGTGTACTAATGACGTTAGAAAACAACGACGACACCACAAAAATCAACCCCACCACACCAACAGAACACACCTGCCAAGCCACCGCGGTCCACACCAATGTCATCACATAAGCCAGACCCCCCTTCCCAAAACCGTCCATTTCTCCGCTCAAAGTCCGCCACTCACCACTAGCAAAAAGACCGATAGTGGAGACACAAGTGGCAAAGAAAGAAGTGTAGATTTGCAGCTCAAGAACAACAGAAAAAGTTTCTTTCTTGATTAACTTTTGAAAAGAAAGCTGCATAACTGAAAGTAAAAGAGCATAAAGAGCAGACGCAGCAAGTGTAGCCATGAAACCAATAAAATATTTCCCATTTGTGACTCCCAAAGGCCTATCAGAATCATCGTTAACGGCAAGCAGAGATGCCGATAAAGAAAGAACCACCACAGAATTGAAAATTAAAGCCGTAAACTTCTGGGAATTTATGAAATATGAAAAAACTGCATTGAAGGCCAATTGGGTAGCGCAAATGAGTGAATAAGTAGAGGCTGAAAGGTATAATAATCCCACAGAATACAACATGTTGTCACCAGCAATAACGGTACCAATTATTAAGTAGAACAATAAAACAACCGGAAGCGAAAAAGATGTGGTGGGTGTAGTTGGTATTTGTTTAGACGAAGGAAAAAGAAAAAATGGGACGAAAAGGATGGGAAATCCGATGGTTTGAACAAGTGTAGCCATCCATTTACTATTCCCACCTTGATCGTAATAAAACCGGCCAAGAAGAACAGCGACAACTTGACCAATAAGGAGGAAACATATGTTGATGACAATGAGAGTCCACCATTGCCAACGCTTAAGTTTGGCGAGTGGCAATGGGATAGATTGACCATCGTTTACCACAATCAAATCTTCATTATCTATCAGGAAATTAACAAAAAAGCAAAAGAATTAGTCGATTAGCATATCTTTGGAAAGATTTTGGTACAAGAAGGTTAATTAATATAAAGAGAAGATACTGAAGAGCCCATAGAACTTCAATCCAAGCAACAATGGTGCTTTAATAAATAAGAAAATAAGTCGGGGGTCTTTCCGTAAACAACTCTTCTACTCTTTGGGGTAAAGGTCAAGACACCCTCCCCCCTACCCACCCACCCCCAACTCCCCTAACCTACCTCGGGTTGGGATATATTGGGTTTGGTTTTAAGTGAACCTTATGGAACAAAATCAATGTCATTGATGTTTGGAACAACAACAATGGGTAAATAGATAGCCTTTAGCTAGAAGAGTGTCTTTTCTGTACTTGCTTTGTGTGTCTTATCTTACCTTTTGTATGTTTCCAATGTACCTACTCGTTACCTTTTTCTTATTTTTCTTGTTCTATGTTCACTATGTGCTAGACTTTGTTCCTTTTGCCCCTTTTTTCACGCTTTTGCACAAATTGTGGGCGTTCACATAAACAGTTGTTCTACTCTTTGAGGGCGAGGTCTGAGTACATCTCAACACCCCCCCCCCCCTAAAAACCTTATTTTCAGGTCAGATTTACCTAGTCATTTCGGTATGATCCTAGAAAGGTTACTATAAATGAGACTCTTTACAAAACATGACTAATGTTATTATATTCAAGGCAAAATACAATATCTAAAACACAGAGCTATTCCAAACATTATTTCTTTACATCTATAGCATCTACACATCAATTTAACACGAATAATTCAGATAAAACTCAATCCCGTTTCCATCCAACCCAAGATATCATTAACCACAATCATATATTACCTAAAAGAACATTAACATTCAAACTATTTTACGTCAAACTTGAGTCTACATCCAAATTTTAAAGGTCATATAAATACATGTTGGTCTTGAATTTGAAAAATACCATCTGGGAATTTCTGGGTGAAAATTGGATTGAACTCGGATGATGCTAATCATATTAAGGTTGAGGGTAAATTGCACCAAACAAAACCTATTGAAATGGAAGGTAAATTGCATCAAGATTGAACATACCTTATACTTTGGTATGGTTCCTATTTTAGAGAACATACTTTTTAGAACTTTATTTTGATGTTATTTTCTCTTAATTGCATCGAACAATAACCCGAAATCAATCTTCTGGAAGTAAAAGTATCACAAATTACGTTCTATTTCGATACAATTTGTCCTAAATTTGATACAGAGATTTACTTATAAAGTTGCAGATTCTTATCCAATTTCTATGAATTTAGAATCCACAATAATTTCAATTTTCAACTTGCAATAGCCCTTTGAATTTTGAAATTCAAGATACAAGTCTTGGTTGATCTTTTAATCGAGGACTTAATAAACAAACAGTTTTAGTAAACAAAATCACCAACTGAGAAACAGCATGATATTATTCACAGTGGAAAATTTGAACTTAATCCCACTTCCTCAATCATCTTCAAAATTGGAAACATAGACTACGATTCAACAAACGAGATTGCAGGCAAAAGTCAAAACCCAATTTTCCTTAGAACATTAAAAAGAGGATCGATGTCAACCTACTCAATTCCCAAGCTCTCGAAGCAAAAACAGAAGAAAAAAGATCAACTAACTTAGAATTTTGCAAAAGGGAAACTATTCCGATACTCATAAAACACGATTAAATGGGAAGCAATAAAACCCTCGCAAAACGAAAGGGTTTTAGCCCTAATATAATTTGACATACATTAGGGTTGATGAATGGAGTTAAACAGTACAGAGATGGAGAGATATAACAAAAACCTGTCATGTTGTCAAGAGCGGTGAAGTTTTGAGCGAAAGATTGGTGAGTATTTCAAGAATTTGAAAGTATTTATAAAGAATTTAGGGTTTTCCATGCGTTTCTCCAACGCCAATCATGAATATTATCTACCCACAGAAAAGAAAACAACTATGGTTAAAATTTTAATTTAATGGGGGTTTTATCGTTAATTACAATTAGAATAACCTACAAGTTTGGTCCATGTGGTTTGTTGGGTATAACATTTTTCATCCCTAGAGTCTCAAAAATATAAGATGACTATGTTAAAAGAATATGTTAAGTTAGGGGAGTTTAAGACTATTCTCATTTACCTATCGTTTTTCTTTTAAAAAAAATTTAGTTAATATATATTATAATATAATTGACGAATGATCGTGTGAGAATAGAAGTTGAAGTGAGAAATGTAAGAAAGGATTTGAACACTTGATCACTTTTAATACCAATACAACCCATGAATTGCATTTTAAAAGGGAATTGATTTAATATATCTCATTAGGATTGATTTAATAGTGAATATATATTCTTACCCTTCTTACGATAACTTTCATCCTCACCAGACCCTAACCCTAATATAATATGCATTTTATATATACAATACAATATACATATTTCATGTATTACATAAAAAATGTACAAGTATTTGTCTTGTCTTTAGTTTTCAGGGACCAGATTTTTATTGTCTAACCTAACCTAATCTGTAGAAATTGAAAGTGCAGCAAAATAAAAGGTGCAGAAATGAATCAAATCCAGTAAATAAGAGTAGAGTGTATGAAGTAGAGATGCATAAACATAAAGAATAATGAAGTAAACAATAGAAAGGTGCAGAAAACTTGAACCTTGATGCAAACCAACAAGAATCTTGAAAATTTGATGGAGAAAACTCAAGAACGATTCATTAAGTAATAATAGTCGAACAAAACAAGAATTAATCAAATAAACTAAGGGGATAGGGAACAAGATTCTCAATAACGTATGAAAATCGAATGTTAATCGGTATCGAATTGCATAAGCCTTTAGCACAAGATCTTCCTCCCTAAGTTATGAAAAGGTCGACCAAAAAGACCCAAAAACGAGAGTATCTCGTGCTCTACAAAAAATAAGGGTCGATCCCTAAGAAAATAACGTAAAACAAATATAAAGGCAAGCCGAAAGTACCAAAAAACCCTTAAAAGTTGAGCTACCAGATGCCTTTTACGACCGTGAAGACAAACCTCTTCATGAGCATGAAAGCAAACAAAAAATTGAGTTATTTTTCCTAGACAAGGTTCACTGGTGTAAAAGGTGGGTCTGACGTCCGTGAAAGTAGAGAAAATGTAATTTTTATTCATGAAAGGTTTTGTTCGTGACCCTAAAGGCTATCCTTCGTGCGTGCCTGTGAAGCGTGACAGAATCTTCAATCTTCAAATTTTCAACTTTTTGCTCCAAGTCTTCATCATCATGGGTATAAATGTCCTTTTTCTTCACTTCCTTCTTGACATCACTCTTCAATCCATCTGATTCATCCGCCATGCCGCCTTCAACAATTCGTATAATCAGCGCAAAAACATACCAAAAGCATAAAAACTATTCCAGAAGGCCATTCGAACTGTGATTAGAGAAAGAAACAGAAAAGAAAAAAAATGCATGAAATGACTAAACTAAGAACTAGAATGCATAAAAGACACAAACTAAAATACAAAAATTAGATGCATAAAATGGATGTTACAAGTTTCGTCCTTAGGCTGGGCTCGATTCATCATCACTTTTCTAATTTTCCCTATATTTTATAAATATTATTAAAAAATACTACCAAAATATGCATGAAATAGTAACCTACTTTTTATAAAATTTCTTATTATAGCATTCTACTTTTGTTTTTCTTTATTACAACAATGTACTTTCAAATTATTTTTTATTAAGGTATCGCACTTTAAAAAATCTATCCATTATAGCAATGAGTAACATGTTACCTTTTAAATCGGTTAACCCCTTGACTTTTTTTGCTTGTGTGACTTTAATGAGGTGATGTGGATGACACATCATTTTGATGACATAATTAAAATAAAAGTAAAAACCTATTTCAAATTATTATTAGTGATTTTCATTTTTCATTGTTATGATTTAAAAAAACATTTAATTTTTTTGACTTTTTCTTATTAAGTTGCATGCAAATTAAATATTCTAGAGTAAAATATTTCTTAAATAAATATGCTACATTATTTTCGAGATATATTTTGTTTGTAAAAAATGTAACACTTGTTATTTAATGTTGTTCAAAAAATACATATCTTTTAAAGTTCTCTCTAAAATGTTAACGAAATAAATTGTGTTCTACAATTTTTTAATATTGTTATATTAATAAATAATTTAAAAAGATCTAATTAATTTAATATATT
Organism: Cynara cardunculus var. scolymus; assembly: GCF_001531365.2. Taxonomy (NCBI): domain Eukaryota; kingdom Viridiplantae; phylum Streptophyta; class Magnoliopsida; order Asterales; family Asteraceae; genus Cynara; species Cynara cardunculus. The sequence continues at coordinate 8,526,933 of NC_037541.1, forward strand.
TATACGTCAAGTAAAGTTTTTGAACAAATATAATATATTCTACAAAAAATAATATTTTTTTGGTAAAAAAGGAAACATTCTTATTTTTTTTTTCAAAAAACACATATTTTTAAAAAAATATTAGCCAGATAAGCTGTCTTCTACTACTTTTATTTATATTGGTATATTAAAAATAATTTAATTTTTTTAATTCATATAATATATGTATTAAATAACATGTAAAATATCTAAATATTAAAATTAAAAATACATTGTTTAATAAGAACTGATAGATGTTATAATAAAATAATTTTGAAGTGCAATGTTGTAATAAGAAAGTCACATCACTATAGTACATGTGAACAACCTACATGGACAATGAGGTGACATGAAAACCTGAGATAATGGGTAAATTTTTCAACGTACAATGTTATAATAAAAAATAGTTTGAAAGTACATTACTGTAATAAGAAAAACTGGAAATATAATACTATAATAAGGAAATTTATGAAAGTAGAATATTATTTTGTGTATTTTGCCTTAAATATATTTTTTAATAAATTAATTCAAAAAATTGTAAGCACTTTATATTCTTGTGGTTTTTCAATTATTAGACTATTAACAATTAAATAGTTAAAATCTTTGCAAAATATGTTTTCTAACACGTGTGACGTGAGCCATTTAATGATATTTTAATATTTTTGATGATTCAAAGACTAGTACATGAAAGAAAAAGTTAATGGACTAAACCTGCAAATCAAGGAATAGTTGAGGGATGAAATTTGTAACTTATTCTTTCTATTTATATTATTGTGTACATTATAGATTTTTCCATGTGGTATTATTGTTTTTTTAATCCTACGTCTTCTGCTCTTCTAACTTCTCTTCTTGTTTTCTTCGTAAATAATAAAAAGTTAGTTTTCATTCTTGATCTTTTGGATTGATTTAGGGTTTTGTTTTTCTTGTTTTTATAAGGTTTTTAGGGTTTTTATTGACATGGGTTTTGTATCACAACTTTTTTTGAATGAATCTGCACGAATTTGATGTTCTCGTGGTAATTATGGTAATGATCCATTACAATAAAATTGAGTTTATAGGACACTCTCAATTTATAAACGTTCCAATAGACTGTTTTATAGGACTTAATTTATAGGACCAAAATATAAAGCGTACTATCTAAAGGTGTTGTAATAAGTTTATATGACACTTTTGGACGTTTTAACAAGTTTTTTAGGACATTTTTAATACAAAGTGTCGCATTAGCAACTTTATAGGACACTTTTGAGAAAGTATTCTATTAACTCATTTTTTATAGGACACTTGTTTTTATAGGACAAATTTTCAAATAGTGTCCTATAAAGTTG
>NC_037541.1:8528625-8533325 GCF_001531365.2 Cynara cardunculus var. scolymus
GGGGGGGGGGGGGGGGGGAAGACATAAACTTGGATTTGGTAAACCAAGAGTTTAAAACGGCTGAAACATTTAATATGCTGAGATCTTATGGATCTTCTCCTTCAATATCGGTTTCAAGACACTTATAAATAAAGGTAACCATGAGCAATGTGGTCATCAAAAGGAAAAGAAATCAAAGCAAAACTATGGTAGAGTCCGTGGGCAAAAGATCGAGCACGTAGATGTAGGGTAAACCGATCATAGTGTTGATCGGACTAATACATTGAGAAAATCTATCTTTGAAAACTAATTAAATGTTTTGAACGGAGAAATAGGAATACGATCAAAGGGTTATCCGGTTTAATTATTAATCGAACAAAAGGTTACCCGATATGTTTTAAACCGCATAGTATGTTGTCCGGTTTAGATGTAAATCGGACAAAGCTTTGAGAGAGTGTTATCCGGATTTGTAAATCGGACAAGGACTTGTGTTGTCCGGACTGGAAAATCGGACAAGTTGAAAAGTGTTGTCTGGATTGGTTGAATCGGCCAAGGCTTGACCGGAGATGAAGTCCGGCCAAGTGTGTGTTGACCGGATTTGTATATTGACTTGTGCATTGTTTATGCAAATCATCATTTTAATATTCTTGTATAAAGAATGAGAATTTTTGATAAAGATGATATTTGAACTGATATTATTCCATTAGGACATTTTTGACTGCGGTCTGTTTTATATGGAATTATTTCGTTAAATGTTTTGATGAGGAAATAAGGGTGACATATCAAGGAGAGGTGTACCATGGGATAAGGGTGACATATCAAGGAGAGGTGTACCATGGGATAAGGGTGGCATATCAAGAAGAGGTGTACCTTTGAATATAAGAGTGACATTTGTATGTGTGACATGCTATATAACTCTTACTATTATATCCTTTAAAATTACTGTAATCTGGAATCTTTATTTCTTTGTAATTTAAAGGTTTAGAATCAGGGTTCTTATTGGAAATCGTAGTCTGGATGTTATTGAAAAAGGGATAATAGGTTTATGGCATGAAACTTTGATTAAACCTTGTTTAGAATTAAAAAGGTTTAAAAGTGGCATTAATATGAAACCTGGTTGGTTCAAACCTGTTTGGGTTTGGGATATGAAAAGCTGAATGATTGGCTTTGAAATTGAAAAGGTATCATCTTACGTTTTACTTGTTCATATATTTGTTATATATATATATATGAAAAATTGTTTTACATAAAGTTTTGGTGATTCTCACTCTGCAATAACATAAAAAGGGAACTTACTAAACCTTTCGGTCTAAGCCTCGTTTTGTGATTTTAAATATGTGTTGCAGGAAGTGCAGACGGTAAGGGGAAAGGGAAAATGTAATATTTTCCTTTATACATATCTGCATGAAGATTTTTTGATATGTATAACTTTGTTAGATAAACGTTGATTAGTACAAGAATTGTATTTTGAATTTTTGGACCATGTATTCTGTAAAGATAAATTCTTGCACTAAGGGACCTACGTGGTGTATAAACATGTATTTCTTCCATATGAAGTATGTGTTACATGCAATGTATGATATGGGGTGTTACAGAAAGTGGTATTAGAGCCTGAGTTTAAGGAATTTAGGTATTTTATAGCATGATACCTAGACTTAAACTATTTTATTGCATGTTAAGGGTCCCGGACATAGTTAGCACCATTGGAAATAAATATGATGAGTTAAGAGWACAGTGTGTAAGGTAAATTTTAATTACATCTGGCCAGTGTAATTATGAATTTACAGATACATATCTAAACTTGAATACTTCATTATATTTGGGAATGTGAATACGTGATTATTAACACTAAAATCTGTAGATGTCTAGCCGAACACGAAGATCTGAAAGAATAGCTCGTCCTGAGCCCGAGAAAAGAGAGGAATCACCTGCTAATCTTCCGACAAGTACTTCTGGAAAATAGAGGTCGGGGAAGACCAAGGGGAAGAGGCAGAAAGAAAAGTCAGACACAGGGAAGGGGTCAGGCTGAAATACGTTATGAACATGAAGAATCCCATTATGGGAATGTTCAGGAGGGATAAGTGCCACACCCATAATATATAACAAGAGATATGATGACGGAGGAAATGGGAAAGTTAAGGGAAACCTTAACATCTATTATGGGAATACCGGCTAGAGTGGAAACGAAAAGAGTAGAAGTGCATCCCTCTAATCCGATTGTTCATAACAAGGAATGAGACATCAAAATGTTACTGACTTGTAAACCGCCAACTTTCTTTGGGGAGAGGGATCCAGTAAAAGCAATGTGCTGGATTAAAAAAAATTGAATCTGTGTTCAACACCATCCGATGTCCAGAAATTGATAAAGTTCAATTTGCAGTGTCAGTACTGAAGTCAAATGCTCTGTTTTGGTGGGAAGTGGAGTCTTTAGCCAGGACAGATGTTCAACAAATACTATCTTGGGCAGAATTTGTTAACCGATTTAAAAATCAGTTTTGTCCCAAGACGGCTGTAAGACAAATGGAAGAAGATTTTCTGAAATTAGAACAAGGTAATGGGACTGTTCGAGAGTATACTGAAAAGTTTATTAAATACTCTCGATTTGCAGAACATTATATTTCATCAGAGTCCAAAAAAGATGGAGAGATATATTTGGGGGTTAAAGCCTTCAATCCGTGAATTTGTGATTGCTATGAACCCGCTACCTTTTCACTAACTGTGGATGCGGCAGAAGTAACAGAACGAAATAAGAATCGGCAATTAAAGGGTAAGGTTGTTGAGAAAAGAAGATGGGAAGGGCCTTCATTTAACTTTCGAGGGACAAAAGCAGTAAAATATGATAGTAGAACTGAACAGAAGGTCGGTGAAAAAGTTTGTACACAATGCCGGCAGGTTCATCAAGGTGAATGTAAGATGGACCCAAGGAAGTGTTACAAATGTGGTGAAGCGGGTCATTTTTCAAGGAGTTGCCCAGCCAACAGAAGATGTTTTAATTGTAATTCTCCATATCATATACGACCTAACTGCCCGTTGTTAAAAACTCCGCAGTTGACAGTAGGGAGTAATGTGTCGGGTACTCGGGGAAGACCTATAGTATCCAGAGGAGGGCAAGGAGGGGCACGGGGACGGTCCTTCCAAATGACAAAGAATGAGGCAGAGGCAGCGCCAGATGTAGTAACAGGTACCTTCCTTCTGAATTCTATACGTGCTAAGGTGTTATTTGATTCTGGTGCAAACTTTTCATTTGTATCACCAATGTTTGCTCAAATTGCATGTTTGAATTCTGTATTACTTGACGATGAATTAGTGGTTGATACTGCTAATAGTCAGGAATCTGTTTCTAGTGTGTTCAATAACTGCGTTATTGTTATTGAAGGGTGTGAACTACCAATTCAGTTGTTCCTAATGCCAATGAAAGAATTTGATGTAGTAGTGGGTATGGATTGGTTGGCAGAACATCAGGCCAGTATTATTTGTAATAAGAAAATGATCAGAATCATTTTACCAGACAGAGGAACAGTTATTATTTATGGTGATCGTTAGAATCATCATAATAGTCTTTTGACTGTGTTAAAAGCTCAGTGTATCCGAAAGAATTGTCAAGGATGTTTAGCATATGTTATTGATATGAAGAAAGAAAAAGGAAAGCATCGTGAATACCCAGAAGTCTTTCCAGAAGATTTGTCTGGTTTGCCACTAGACACGGTTATCGAGTGCAGAATTAATCTCATACCTGTAGCAGCACCAATAGCCAAGGCGCCGTACCGATTGGCTCCATCAAAACTGAAAGAATTGGTTGCTCAATTGAAGGATTTAACTGATAAAAGATTTATTCGACCCAACACTTCACCTTGGGGTGCCCCGACCTTATTTGTTAAAAAGAAAGATGGATCTATGCGAATGTGTATAGATTATCGTGAATTAAATAAGTTGACAATCAAGAACAAGTATCCTTTGCCAAGGATTGATAACTTGTTCGATCAACTACTGGGGGCGAGTTATTTCTCCAAGATTGACTTAAGATCAGGGTATCATCAACTTAAGGTTAGGGAGGAAGACATCGCTACAATAGCTTTCCGGACTAGGTATGGACATCATGAATTTTTAGTTATGTCGTTCGGTTTAACTAATGCGCCCGCAGCCTTTATGGATTTGATGAATATGGTATATAAGGAATATCTTGATAAATTCGTTATTATATTTATCGATGATATTCTTATATACTCTAAAACCGAAGAGGAGCACGCAAAACATCTTCGATTGATACTAGAACTATTAAAAAGGGAAAAGCTGTATGCAAAGTTGTCCAAGTGTGAATTCTAGTTAAGGGAAGTTTAGTTCTTGGGTCATCTTATATCGAAAGCAGGGGAAAAGGTGATTCCAGCCAAAATAGAAGCAGTTGAAAAGTGGGAAGCCCCAAAGACTCCTTCTGAAGTTCGAAGCATTTTGGGATTGGCAGACTATTATCGTAAATTCATTCAGGACTTTTCTAAAACAGCTGTGCCATTGACCAAACTGACTCGGAAGAATGTTAAATTTCAGTGGGAGGGAGAACATTAGAAAGCTTTCCAACTATTGAAAGATCATCTCTGCAGCCCGATGTTGACCTTACCAGATGGATCAGAAGATTTTGTAGTATTGTTGATCCTCTCTCTTAGTGATTTGATGATAATCCCTTTTTCCTTTCGATGTATTTTTGTGATTCTGTACTTTCAGTTCCA
>NC_037541.1:8533425-8536329 GCF_001531365.2 Cynara cardunculus var. scolymus
CCCTTTCAGCGACGGATCAGCGAGGGAATTTTCCCTCGCTGATACCCAGCATTTTTGTAGTGAAAATGGTAAAATTATTTAATTACCCTATTTCATTAACATATGAGATGTATGTGAACATAAAGAAAAGATTGATTTTCATTAGTTGAGTTTGGTTATCAAAGTTAACACAATAATCTTGGTTAACATTTGAACCAAACTCTCTCTTTCTTTCTAAATATATATATATATATATATATAGAGAGAGAGAGAGAGAGAGAGAGGGGAGGAGGAGAAAAGTTCAATTACAAACTCAATTTTCATTGTAAACATGAGGACTGATCTCGACCATCCATTTTATTTGATCCAACAACTCACATTAAATGTAGTTTTTTAATTAAAATTATTAAGATTAAGGTGATTAGGGTAAAAAAAGGCATTTAATATTAATCACACCTACCTTTTTTGACTTTTTATTTTCTTTTTTTAATAAAAAAAATTTACCTCCATAAAAGTTTAAAATAAATTATCTTGAAAATTACTAATATTTTAATCACAAATTACATAAAAAAACGAGAATTTTATGCTCTTTGATATGACATCCATCTCGATATAGTCTTTTTTTAGTTCTAACCGTTTTTTTACGTGAAATAGTATATGTGTGTTATATTCATTATGAATATTAATGTACGTTCAAGTGAGTACAATAGCTCAACACCATAAGTCTGTAAATTGACATCACATTCTTCAACACTTTCTTCAATATCGTAAGACACTATGTTCTTCATCACCGTAACCAACACCCATCGAGACTGAACGAGAACCCATCGAGAATCGATCGAAACTGATCGAGAATGGTCAAGAATCCATTCATTGACTTGCTATGTGTTTATATATGTTAAACCATAATCTACCACCTTCATTTTTCATCGAGAACCTATCAATTGATTTATTATTTGTTTGTCTATAAAACCATAGAGTATCATTTTCATCTTTTATCGAGAAGGATCGGGAAACCATTGAGACCAATCAATAACACATCAAGATCAATTGACAAATCATTGAAACTGATCGACACCAGTAAAGACTAATCAAGAACCCATCTAGTGATTTGATGTGTGTTTATTTGTGTAAAACAATAATCTACCACTTTTAACTTTTATTGAGATTGATAGTGAAATCTATCGAGATGAATCGGAAACTCATCCAGATCAATCGAGAACCCGATAAAGAAAAAAAAAGATAAATTAAAGTATGTAGAGTTGAACCTGTATTATATTCATGATGAATATTATGGTGAAAAGTAATATTTATGATAAATATAATACTGATATAAATAATAGAGAATTATTGTATACACGTGATCATACATATATATTCATGATGAATGTTACAGTGAAAATGTATATTCATGTCGAATATCATACTGATGTATGAAAGTTGAAAAATTATTATATACACCTAAACATATATAAATATTCATGATGAATAGTATGTATCATATTGATGTATGAATACAAAAGTGTTATCGTATACACGTGAACATATATATATATATATAGGGTCAAGATCAAATGTTAACCAAAGTTTTTGTGTTAACTTTGCAAACCATGTCAACCAATCATAATTCATTCTTCTATTAGGTTTCTATTATGTTCACAATTTAATGTCGAGAGTAATTGAGTAATTTCATTGGCTATGTAACTCCCATACCATTAATGGGGAGTTACAAAATCATAAAATCCCTGAAAATATGAATATATAATATTGATAGTTTTATTTTTTTTTAATCTTCATCATCCATTTTTATTGTTTTATGAGTTTTTGATTCGTGGAGAAAACACGGTAGTAAAATCTTCGATATTGTTCAAGCTATTATGGATAAACGCATTGGAAAAGAAAATGAGAACATTGAGAACATTGAGAAGATTAAAATGGTTTATGGTGACAATCAGAGTTCGTGTTCGTGAAGTGAAGAATTTAACCAAAGCGAATGTCTTGGTAATGGATTAATATTTTATTAGACTCGTTTTAATCGAAATTATGTTCATTATGATGTGTTGTGTTTTTTGTAGTTCATATTGCATTGATAACATTTTTCTTTAATTATTAATACGTCTCTAATTCACATGTTCAAATGGAAGTACATGCACGACCCATTTTCATATTGTCATATTACCGATTTTTATGAATCATGAACCATTGAACACAAGTGTTATTTTTTAAACTTGATACCAATTTTAATATTTGTGTTAGTGTTTGCACCAGGTGTTCACAGCGTCGAGGTTATGTGTTCATATATTTTATATGATATGAACAAGGGATGAACACGATATGAACAAGGGGTAAAGAACCACATAAGACCAGAAACATATATGAACAAGAGGTGAACCTTAAACGGTGTGGATGCAATGCATGTATAAAACTCCAATTGACAAAAGATCGCTACTGAATGTGTTCATAATGAAAGAACTATTGTTTGCAAGCTGTTCATATTGTGTTCATACCTGTTTTTTTATTTATTTCCTTTCGTATAGCAGTTATTCTTATTATGTTCATATTGTGTTCATAAATGTTATGCAGTCTAAGTTCATATATATGTCAATTTTTTGTTCGTATTTGACACAATGGTTCATATATATATAGTTGTGTTCATATGGTTCTTATATTAACAAAAATAAATTTAAAAAAATCATAGGATTTTTTGATTTTGTAACTCCCAATTAATGATATGTGAGTTACATAAAAAATTACCTAAATACCCTTTTCAACTTTGTTCACTTATCTTTATGAAATTTTAAATTTAAAAAAATAAGTTTTTATCATGATTAATCACAACCGTTTATTGAAAAATTGAATGGCTAAGATCAGTTAACAAAGTTAACACAAAAACTTTGGTTAACATTTGAACTTGACCCTATATAT
>NC_037541.1:8536389-8542036 GCF_001531365.2 Cynara cardunculus var. scolymus
TCAACCACATATTATAATAATCAATGGGTAAGATTAAAAAGAATCTTAATTAATGTATTTCTATAAATAAATTACTGTCATTTAATGAMATTATATGAAYAADGGCAAGATGGTCATTTTGTACGTTAATATTCTTGTTCAATTGGAATCCAAATATAGTGAAGATACTTTCCTRTATTTGAGACGGAGACGATTGCCTTAAGCCCTAGAGTAATCTCAATTTGTGCTACATTGTGGTACATTTAGTGTTGATCATAATCTGTTGGAAAATGGTGTGATACATTGTGATAACATTTAGCCTTTGTAATAATATTTGTTGGACATTGTGATAATCAATTTGTGCTACATTGTGGTAACAACACCTCTGCTACATAAAATCTGCAGATGTATTAACAACATTAGTACAAATTGGTRTGATACATWGTGATAACATTCTTAAATATTAWGGATACAATCTTCAACAAATATGTRTGATTTCATGTGATTCATCAGAATAATGAACATGTTTAYACAAATKGATTTATTTTTTTGAAATTATTTCACTAAATGATATTAATATTTTATTTTAGGAATGTAAATCAATATTAATTTATTTTATTTGAAACGGTTGCATTTAAAAAATTTAAAATTTAATTTTAAATTAGGAATTGACTAACATACCCTTTTAATTTGATTTTAATTGTATAATTAATATGTTAAAATGATTGGTTGAGATTGGTTCTCACAGTTACCACAAACAACTCAGTTCTCCCTTGAATAGGCCCCTATATATATATATATATATATATATATATATTCATGATGAATGTTATAAAGAAAACGTATATTTATGATGAATGTTATAATGAAGATGTATATTGATGATGAATCTCATATAGTGGTGTATGAATACCAAAGATTTGTTGAATACATGTGAAACTACATAACTATTCATGATGAATTTTGTAGTAAGTTGTCTATTCGTGATGAATATCATTTTAATGTATGAATATTAAAGAGTTGTTATAAACATATGAACGTGCATAAATATTCATAATGAATATTACACATATATACTATTTGACGTAAAAAACGTGAAAAACATAAAAGAAAAACTATATCGAGATAGATGTCAAATCAAATAGAATGAAATGCTCGATTTTTTGATATAATTTATTTGATTAAAATATTAATTATTTTTTAGATAATTTAGTTTAAAAGGATAAAAGTTTTTAATTAAAAAAGAAAATAAATGGTCAACATTGGTAAGCCTAAATCCTAACTTTCATTTTTTCTTCTATTCACTTCTTAATTAACCTTTTTATGTTTTGCATATTGATTAGTTTTCTAAATTTTGATCAATATTCAAGATTTGTCCTCATGTTCACAATGAAAAATAAGTTTTCATTTGAACCCACCCATATATACTAGTTGTGTACCCGTGCAATGCGACGGGATGTAAAAAAGTATGATAGTCCTTTAAAAAAATACCTATTATGATTACATCCATTCCAAACAAAGAAGATGGCAAGTCAAGATTGCACGTGGTTTATGTTCTTTAAAAGAGGTTAGAATATGGCTATCGGCACAAACCTTACAAAATACCAAATACTCATCATGTGTATGCATTCTTTTCTGAACCAAAATAGTCAAGATTCCCTTTTGCACAAACTTTGCAAAATACCAAATTTAATTTTTATAAATTAAAATATGATATGTTAGTCCCTACCAAAATCATATTCAATTCAAAATTTGACATTTTACAAGTCACGAAATGGAATCCTTAGACCATTTGGTTCAATTAGAAAAAAAGGGGTGAATTAAAGATCAACCAAAAACAAAAACAAAGGGAAGCATTTGACATTGAAGAAAGACAACCAAGATTCATGCCATATGGTAAAAAGAAAAACAATATCACATAGAAGAATAATCCTGATACAAACAGATAGATTGATAGATAAACAAGAACCAAAACATCCAACTTTCAAATCCTCTCAAATCTCTACATACAAAATATGCATACCAAAATTCAAAACAAGTATCACTAAACATCACCATCCTTTTCCTAATTTCCTCCTATACTACTCTTACTACTCAATCAATCAATCTTCACTAATGAATAGATCAGCCTTGTGAACCAGAAACCGGCTTCGTGATGTTCAGTTTCGTGAAGAAGTAAAAGATCATGTATAAGAACATGTATAAAGCAGAAGAACATGATAACCCAGAGTAGAAGGAGGGCTGTCATGAGCCAAAGTAGAAGGAGGGCTGTCATGAGCCAAAGTAGGAGGGCTGTCATGAGCACCACGAAAATCATGGCAATTAAGATCATGCCAAAGAACTGAACACCAGTTACAACATAAACACACAGCAAATCCAAGTTAGGTGGAGGACGAAAAACATCACCACAAACCAGTCTCCATCCCGTATTTGGAGATGTCATGGTAAAGCGCCCTCAACATGATCATGGCCACCATACCCGATAGGAAAAGAACAATCATAAGAGTCCACAATTGAAAACCAATGAACTTTATCATCTGCCATTAGAAGATAGGTGTCCCAACTGGATGCACATTTGACATCGCTCTCCTGTAAATTAAAAGAAATGCACAATATTGTTTGGAATTAATAATACTCCTTTTGTCACAAAATAAGTGTCTTAGGGGATGTTTACCAATCACTTACCAGGTAAGCGCTTACCAGTAAAATGTAACACGATCAATTACTTACCGAATAAGATTTTAGTCCACCAAGACGGTATTATATACAACAATTTACCAGGTAAGCGCTTACCATGGTAAGAGTCATCACGTTTTCATATGAAGATTACATGGTTTAGGGGAAGCAGCAAGTTGGTACCTCCATCAACAACAAATATTTGTGTTCATCCATTCAGTTGCATTCGTGATCATTTCCTCTGTTACCACTTGCCAACCCTAACGAGCTCAAGAATGATCTAACCTCTCCATTCGAAGCTAAATCGTTAAAAGAATCTCCTTGATTAAGCTTCCTAAGAGATCCTATGACTTTATATTTTGTTTTCTCTAAAGGGTCATCTCACTGTCGATTACAAATACCACTTTCTTTCTGAAAGCCTATTACCATTCTTAAACACTAAAGGATCTAAGAATAGGATGTCCATATCTGAAAACATAATCAAATGGAATGTTAGCAAAGTTCACATACATACAGTTGATGTACCTTAACCAAAAACATCATCAAAAACATAAAATAAAACTTCATTTATTCTATAGCAGCAGCATGGAAATCGATTACAAAATAAAACACATTTGTTTTAAAAGTCTTGTGTGCCCATTGCTTACACCTGTTGAATTGAACATCACCTCTGTGGTGGCGATACTAATATCCTTTCTACATCAAAAACTCAAGAAGAAAATTAGGGTCTCCTACAACTTGCAAATTATAAACATGACAAAAACATAATTGGCCTCAAACTTAGGCCTAAACAATTCTGGTTGCAACCAACTCGATCACAAAGAAAAGAAGAAGTTAACGTAATTAACATAAGGTATATTAACAAATGTCAAAGATCAAGAAACAACACTCATCGTTTTCCCCTAAAGATCAATTGCATTTAGTTCTTGTGCAAGAAAAATCACAAGGGGCAAATAGTTAGTAYTGAAGACTTTTAACAATTCAAATATCTATCTAYTATACTCAAGCCCTTATTGTTCCCATTTCTTCACACTAAATGGAGATCATAATATACCTCAAAATTCTACCAAACAATACTATACCTTAATGGCCTGATTACGCAATCAAACAACACTGCCATTTGTTAACAATGAGGCTTGGATTAGTTTAGGAAACAACAACTATCAAAATTGCTTCAATGTAGCAACAGTTCAATTTAAATTTTGTAACAAAAGAAAGATAAAGGAGACTTGTAAAATAAAAAACAAATGTTATAATGTGTATGATGCAGAGGTAATGATTTACCTCATGCTCCCATTAGTTGCGTATTTAGATCAACACATATAAAACAACATCAGTCCAATGGCTTTGATTAGAAAAACAAAAAAAATAGCTTCTTTGATGACTTTCAGAAAACACATGATGAGCAATGCAAGTAACAACATAATGAACTTAAAACTATGAACTTGGCTTACTATCTTAACCAATTCTGCCATTGCACCACATTAACACAAAATAGTAAGATTTCATGAAAGAAGACTTGAACATTTTTTCTCCAAAGCAACATTTCTGAACCAAGACAAATAGCAAAAGAAATTTGAAGCCAACATACATATACATAGAGATGGTAATCGAATATATGTAAAGCAATTTGTGATTTGAATCCATCCATCAAGATAATATATAAATAAACAAAAAACAATATTCCTTTCTAATGCACTAAACTAACTATAAATCATCTATATCTTTCTCCCTCAAGTCTCCTTGATCACTATATTGATGTGGGAATGGCAATAAAATGTCAAAGAGATTGCCTCTCATTTCCCTCACATTAGCATTAAGAGCACCTGCAACTATAATTGAATTTATAGGCAATCTTTCCCAAAAAGCAAGACTTTCCAAATGCAAACAATAAATCGTGGCAAGTGAAATTTTACCCATAACCATTGATACCTAATCAAAAAAACCCACAAGCAAAAATCAGATTACAAGACACACACACACATGTAGCTATGAAGAAAACCCACAAGCAAAAATTCAAGAAATCATCAAGACAATAACCATCCGGTGGAACAAAACCATAGAAACATAAGTTTGTGATGCCAAATCAAATAGAGTCCTAGAGACATTAGAAAATACGAAACCTGATATTTTGATTTCTGGATTCATAAATGAAACCCTAAATGGAAGACAGGTCAGATATGAAACCTGATAAATGAAACCAGCCACATTACATTGTATCAGTTGTTCATAAATGATCGCATAAATGGTAAAGACAAACCTGGAGATGGATTGAACGTTGAAGAAGACGATGGAAGACAGGTCGAAATGACGAAGGAAGATTGAAGAAAATGATGGAACCTCGCTTTAATATATTGATGATTCGAGTGAATCGTCATCTTGGGGAATGAGTAGTTTCCTGAATCGTCGTATTGGGAGCGTGAATCGTCATCTTGGGGGAGGGGAGCGAGGTAATTGGTCGGTCAAATCCTTTACCTTTAGACTTAATGAAATTGGGCCACAAAGCAAGTATACAATACGGCCCAACGTCGTCTTTCCAAGTAATAAAGTGGTACAAGTACCGGAATATCGTCCACAGGGATTGGAGCAAAAGTTAAATAAGAGTCCAATAAAAGAAAAGATTTCTGATGACGAAAACGAAGACTTTAGTTTGATTCCAAGTTAACACAGGTAATATAAAAGAATAATAAAGCAGAATAATAAAGCAGAGTAATAAAGCAGAATAATAAAGGTAGCACGGGTGTAAGATTTGGGGTGAAACGTAAACACGAAATCCAGCAGACAAAGCTGTGGAAGGACCAGTCCCACCATTTATCTTGAAGGTATTCCTCTCAGACTTCACCTTTGCACTATATTATAGCTTTGCACCCATATCTCTATGTGGTGTTCGGACCAGGGATAGTGACAAAATGGTGTCTTCAAGATATATGGCTAAACAAATCTCTTTGTTAAAAATCACTCTTTCGAGCCGATTCCCATATCATTCAAGTTG
>NC_037541.1:8542534-8548981 GCF_001531365.2 Cynara cardunculus var. scolymus
GACATAAAATAAAGACATGAATGTAAATAACTGAAAATAAATGACGGAAAGTAAAGACGGAAAATAAATACGGAAAGTAAATGACAATAAAGAAATAAATAAAAGACGAAATGTAAATAACAATAATTAAAAACTTGTAAATACTAATAATAATTTGAGAGTGTTTGTAGGAGTACAAGGTGGAACAAAAATCGTCCAGGAGATGTGTGAAAAAGAGAAGCCAAAGGCCTTCTTTTATACCCACAAAATGAAGAAAAGACAAAACAAATGAAAGGAAGTACAAAGTACATTTGAGTAGACTAGAAAAAGGAGATATCATCTCCATCAAAACAAGTCAACCAAAAAAAGTCTTCTTCACATCATTTCACCAGCTGCTAAGGRTCAAAACGAGGGCTTCTTCAGCTCAGACCTCCATCCAAGACAATGGCTTAACCAATAAGCACTTCTCCAAAAAGCCAAAATGCAGYCGGGCAATGYTGTTGGAATGTTGCAGCATTACAGTGCAGTGTTATGAGTCAAAAGATGTCATCTACTCCAAATTGTTGTAAAAACAAATTCATCATCACATTTAGCTCCCAACATAACAAATGGAAAATAAGGAAGTAAAAATGACTCAAGGTTGGGATAAACTATGAAAATCTACCTAATAAGCTTAAGAAATAGGTACTTTAAGCATGTAATAAACCATGCTTATCATACCCCCAAACTTAAAGTGTTGCTTTTCCCCAAGCAACCAAATGACAACTAAAAATGACTCAATATAGTAAGGTATACAAGATCAAGGCAGTAAGTGCACACATAAAGCAAAGCATATCATTTATGAACATCATAGCCCTTCATAAATTTTTAGCAAACCATTCATAGCCTACTTTTCATGTATGAACCATATGCTAGCACTAGTATTTTCTTTAATGAACTCAACACACCACTCCTTGCTAGGGTCAATAGGACTAGTTTAAGGCTCTCCTCTCTCACCTTGCCTTTTTTTTCACGTATGCTTCATCATTCAATTTTTTAAATTTTTGGCACTACGTGCTCTTTATGATGAAAGCATGCACATTGCCCCTATGGGACATTTTTGTGCTAAAAAAAATAGATTCCACAAAGGCTTTAGAGCTTTGCTCTTTTGTATTTGAAGTTGTGGCCTTTGTGGTATATCCTCCCCCAAACTTGGACTTTTGACAATGCCCTCATTGGCTATGTTGGTGGAAAGTGTATAAGGCTACAAGAGGCTTATTTTAGAGTTAAATGAAGAATGGCCTAAATCATACCCAAATGTGTATTGGTGTGTGAGTGGAATTTGGCATAAGAAAAGACATATGCTAGTTCTAGCAAGAACACCATTAGTAGGTGAATGGCTATTTACCCTTAAATTTATTTAGGCTATGATATCAAGAACTATAAGCAATGATCATGTAATCAAGTATGAAAATAAAGCTAAAAAGCAAGAAAACTATCCCAAGACTCAAAATAAAAATAAAATTTGGAAGCTAAAGATGAATGAATGAACATGTCCTACTCCAAGGGAGTAGGCTGTGTGGCTTGTGGCTCCATGGCTGTATCTCTAAGCTGCTCATTCTCTTCTCTTAGCCTCTTGTTTTCTTCTCTGAGGTTTTGCAGCTTCTTTCCCATCTTTTTCAACTTTCTGCCCACCATTTTCTTCATCTGGACCTTCAATTCTTTTAATTCTTTTTTCCCATGCCTCTGTCCCTTCTTGATCTGCTTCTTCACCTCTGCTTTCAGTTACTCCATCTTTGACAATGATTCCGATCTTTGCATCAAGATGTTGTCCAGCAGGGTGTTGTTTTGAGACAGCAAGTCTTGAATCATTCCCATCAAGTCAACTTCTCCCATGCTTCTGCTAGTCCTCTCCTTCAGCCTTGACACAGCCTTTAGGTCTATGATAGACCTTTCTTCTCCTTCCTTGATGATGACATCCTCTTTGAAAACTGGCACTCCTTCACTCTTCAACAACCTGTCAATGACTCCAGGGAGATACAACTTCCCTTGGGTCCTGTTAGCACAATACACAATAGCCTTGTGCAATATCTCTCCCACATTAATGGTTTTCCCCTTGAGAATGCAGTATAGCAGGACCATCCTTTCAACATTAAGGGAGCTGTCATGGGTTGTGGGATGCAGGGAGTGCTTGACAAAATTGACCCATACATTAGTATTGGGGGTCAAATTGGCAGCTTTGAAGACCCTTAAAGAAAAGTTTGTATGATGTTCCCATGTGGTGCCTGGTCTTGCCACTGCCTCACATATTTTATTGAGCTTAATCTCAGAGGCAGTGTGCTTAAGGGTCTTAAAGTCTGAATTAAAGTGAGTGGTGAGACCTAAGACATTGTTCAATGTCTCATCATCAAAGGATAGGCAAACACCTCTAACCTTGATCATACATGACTTACTAGCAGCAACCTCAGCATAGAATTCTCTAATAAGTGAGAGGTTGTAAGAACTATGTACCTTACAGAAGCTTTGCCATCCTAAACTACTAATCACCTCTTTGATAAACGGGCACTCTTCCACACTCTTGTGATCAAAACCTTTGTTGGGCCAAGCAGTCTTGTCCTTGAATTTCTCAAACAGAGCCTTGGCCTTGACAGAACTGAAGCCTTCCAAAGGTAGCATGGATCTTTCTGTGATTGTTGGAGTGGAAGAAGTAGGAGTAGGCTGTTCTTTGGATGCTGCAGCATTCTGTGATTGCCTTGTGATTCTTCTAGGAGAGTCCTCTAAGGCTGCTGCCTTGCCTTTTTCAACAGCACTAGCCTTCTTCTTTTTGAGTGCAGGCCCTGTGGTGTGAGTAGTTTTCTTGGCTGACTTCTTTCCCAAAGCCTTCCTCTTCTTAGATGGAGGCTTCACATGAGTGGGACAAGGAGAGGCCAGTGTTTCAGCAGCCTCTAACAACACATCCATTGATGTCTGTTCCACAGTGCTCTGTTTGGAATGATCAATCCCCATTTTGGCCAGGAAATCATCAATGACCTCAAAGTCCTTGCTTTGAGGTGTGGCCTCAACAAACTCTTGAATGGGGGCATGGGTGGTTTGATCATTCCAAGGAAGCAAGTACACCCTTCCTAAGTCCTCTGCCCTAGCAACATCATCCTCAGACTCAGATGAAATGTAGTCTTCTACAAGCACAGTAGGATTGAAAGTTACCTCAATGTCATGTTTTGATTCATCCACAGGAGGTTCATTGAGATCATGGATTTGAACTCTTCTTTGGCTTGACTCATGCACAGGGGATTCGGGCATTGTGGAAGACGAAGGGACAGCCGATTGTGGATGTGTAGGAACAGCCTCCTCTTCACTCATGGACAAAGAGTCACTGTTTTCACTTAGTTCTACCAACTCTAGTTTAGCATTTGAGGGTCGAACAGTGGTCCTCATACGGTTGCTCCTTCGAACAGGTCCCCTTGGTTGAGGTCGGGCAGCAGCTCTCTTTAGCCTAACCATGGTGGAAGATAACAAATGATGGAGTATGGAGATGGGAAAAAATGCAGAAAAGGGGTGGGGGTTTATGAAAGACAGTAGGTACGGTGGTGGTTTTAGGCCGGTGATGGGGAGAATAATGGAGGGAAGAGTGGGGGAGAGGGATTGAAAAGGTGGGTTAAGAAAAGGTGATAGCTTTAATGATGGTTTCTTAAGGGTACTTAGTGGGTTAAGAGGTTATCAGCCGACGGTTTTGTAAAAGGGGTACAAGATCACTAAAACAAAAACCTCCTCATTAATTGAGACAAAACCCTCCAAACCCAACCTATCATCTTGTGACCATTTTTTCTCTTTTTTCTTTGACTGAAAAGTGAGTGATGAGGGTGTAAGAGGTTGTAAGAGGTTGTGCAAGGTACCATGTACCTCCATGTACTACCTTGTACTATCCTAAGACTTTAACATTTGCTTAACCTTAACCCATCTTTCCTCCTTTTTTTCTTTTTCAAAAACCAGCGCCATTTTTCCCCAATACTTTAAAAACAATCTTTTTCAAGAAAAGTTTAAAAATAACAGCTCAACCCACTTTTTCCACTTCACAYAGAGCTGCAGGTCTAGAATGCTGCAGCATTATGAGCAGTTTACCAAACTCTTATTCAAAAACACAAAACCTTGAAAACTTTAAAACACAAACAACCTATGAAACTGAAATTTATTTACAAACAAAGGTGGACTTTTAAGAAGTCCAAGGGGGATCTTTCAGATTTTAGCAGGGAGCAACACAGCTCTCAGAGTGATGTTTTGAGACCGTTGCCGGATCATGGTACACTTTTACCCTTTGGCCATTAACCTTGAAAATAGAATTATCTTCCGGGTTTACCAAATCCACTGCTCCTTAAGGATAAACTTTAGAAATAAGAAAAGGCCCAGACCATCTGGACTTAAGTTTTCCAGGGAATAACTTCAGTCTAGAATTAAATAATAGCACAAGCTAGCCTTCTCTCAATTCTCTGTACTGGATTCTATTATCATGCCATTTCTTTGTCTTGCCCTTATAAAGTTTGGCATTCTCATAAGACAATAATCTATGTTCATCCAGTTCACACAGTTGTAACATCCTTTTCTTTCCGGCTTCTTTCAAAGACATATTGAGCTCTTTGATAGCCCAGTATGCTTTGTGCTCTAGCTCTAAAGGCAGATGGCAGGCTTTTCCATAGACTAGCTTGTATGGGGACATATCTATTGGTGTTTTAAAAGCAGTTATGTATGCCCGTAAAGCGTCGTCTAATTTAAATGCCCAATCCTTTCTATTGGGTTTTACAATTTTTTCCAAAATGCCTTTTATTTCCCTATTAGAGAGCTCAGCTAAGCCATTTGTTTGTGGATGATAAGTCATGGCAATTATGTGGTTAATATTATATTTTTCAAGAACTCCCTTTAACAAATTGTTTACAAAGTGGGTACCCTCGTCACTGATGAGTGCTCTCGGAGTACCGAACCGTGTGAAAATTTGTTTTTGAAGGAACTTAACCATAGTTTTTGCGTCATTTGACACACATGCCATGGCTTCTACCCACTTGGATACATAGTCAACAGCCACAAGAATGTATTGACAATTATTTGATGGGGGAAAGGACCCATAAAGTCTATTCCCCAAACGTCAAATAATTCAACTTCTAGTATCCCATTTAATGGCATTTCATTTCTCTTGGAAATGGAGCCACTTTTTTGACATTCGTTGCATCTTTGTGAAAAATTGTGGGAATCTTTAAAAAGTGTGGACAAATAGAAACCTGACTGTAGAACCTTGGTTGCAGTCCTCTGACCTCCAAAATGGCCTCTGTATGGTGCATGATGGCAATGATGTAAGATTGCTGCCACCTCAGATTCTGGTACACATCTTCTCAAAATCTGATCTGCACCAAGTCTAAACAGAAACGGGTCATCCCATAAATAAGATTTAGCATCATGAAAAAATTTCTTTAACATGTGACCTGTGTAATCAGAGGGTTTTATTCCACAGGCCAAAAAGTTAGCTAAATCAGCAAACCATGGTGTCTTAGGTTGGTTTATCATGAGGATTCTCTCATCTGGAAAAGTATCATTAATGTCCAATCCCTCTTTCTCAGGTTCTTCCAACCTAGACAAATGGTCTGCYACTTGATTCTCTATTCCCTTCCGATCAAGTATCTCTAAGTTAAATTCTTGCAACAAAAGCACCCATCTTATCAACCTTGGTTTTGCATCTTTCTTTGAGATCAGGTACTTGATGGCTGCATGATTAGTATGCACAATTATCTTTGTTCCCATCAAATAGAACCTAAATCTCTCAAAAGCAAAAACTATAGCCAATAATTCTTTCTCAGTTGTGGTGTAATTAATTTGTGCCTCATTCAAAATCTTACTTGCGTAGTAGATTGAATGAAACACTTTCTCCTTCCTTTGCCCTAACACAGCACCTACCGCCCAATCACTAGCGTCACACATGATCTCAAAAGGTTTGTTCCAGTCAGGGGCAACTACCACTGGTGCGGTAACCAAAGCTTTTTTCAAAGTTTTGAATGCATTTATGCATTCATCATTAAAGTTGAATTTTTGGTCATGCTGGAGGAGTAAACAAAGAGGTTTTGAAATTTTTGAAAACTCTTTGATAAACCTTCTATAAAATCCGGCATGACCCAAAAAGCTTCTGATTCCCTTAACCGTGGTAGGTTTGGGTAGTTTTTTAATTACCTCAAGCTTTGCCTTATCTACCTCAACCCCTCTTTTTGAAATCAAGTGCCCAAGAACAATGCCTTCTTTGACCATGAAGTGACATTTTTCCCAATTAATAACCAAGTCTGTTTCCTCACACCTTTCTAAACTCTTTTTCAAATTATTCAAACAATTGTCAAATGATGAACCATATACAGAAAAGTCATCCATAAATATTTTAATGGATTTTTCAAGCATATCAGAAAATATGGACATCATACATCTTTGAAAAGTGGCAGGAGCATTACATAGTCCGAATGG
>NC_037541.1:8549461-8553197 GCF_001531365.2 Cynara cardunculus var. scolymus
TTTCTTAACTACCTCTTTCATGACAGGGTTCAGCCTTCTCTGAGGTTCTATGGACATGAAGTTTTTATCCTCTAAGATGATCTTGTGTTGACAAATAAAGGGACTAATCCCTTTTAGGTCAGCAATGGTCCATCCTAAGGCCTTCTTGCGTAATTTCAGCATATCCACAAGTTTCTTTTCCTGATGCAATTCTAGGGTAGATGAGATAATGACAGGCAATTTGCCTTCTTCTCCTAGAAAAGCATATTTCAAGTGGGATGGGAGTTGCATTAACTCCAACTCAGGTGGTGATTCTATGGACGGGGTGAAGTCTTTTTGCTCATTATTTTCAAGCAGCTCAAATGCTGCAGCATCTACTGGGACAACATCAGTTCCTATCTCTTCTATCTCCTCAATACTTTCTTCTTCTATTTCCTCATCATACTCTCCTTCCAACTTAAGGTTTCTCTGAATTCCTTCTTCCAAACACATCTCCTCTATCTCATCTATTCTTGAACACTCTTCTAAGTAATCAGGGTACTTTATACAGTTGAAGACATTAAAGGTGACTTTTTGGTCCTGGAGTCTCATGGTTAACTCTCCTTTCTGGACATCAATCAGGGTTCTTTCGGTGGCTAAGAAAGGTCTTCCTAAAATAATCAGAATGTCCTTATCGGCCTCAAAATCTAGTATGATAAAGTCTGCCAGAAATATGAACTTGTCAACCTGTACCAAAACATCTTCAATTTTCCCCTTAGGATATGCTATGGACTTGTTGGCCAATTGGAGTGTGACGGTGGTGGGTCTAGCCTCTCCTATGCCTAAGGTGTTAAAGACATACAAAGGCATGAGGTTAATACTAGATTCTAAGTCACATAGGGCTTTCCCTATCTCCTTCCCTCCTATTGAACAAGGAATGGTAAAACTCCCTGGATCTTTTAGCTTAGGGGGTATGCTATTGGTCAAAAGCGCACTACATCCTTCAGTTAGGGCTACTGTCTCATACTCAGTCAACTTCTTTTTCTTGCTTAAAATATCCTTCAGAAACTTAGCATAACTAGGCATTTGCTCAATTGCTTCAACAAGGGGTATGTTGATGCGCAATTCTTTAAACACATCCAAGAACTTTTTAAAATGCAATTCCTCTTTCTGATTCCTTAACCTTTGGGGGTAAGGAACATAAGGATGGATTGGTTTTATCACATTTTTGCTTGGAGGTGTTGAGCAAGATGGGTCTTGAATGTCCTGAGTCTTTGTGGTGCTCTTGAGTGGTTCTGGTGGAATCTTATTATCAAGCTTAGGTGTCTATACAACCTCAGTCCCTTCTGACTTCTTCAGAGTCTCCTCTGGAAAAAGTAAAGGGAAGTCTGATCTAGAGGGAACAAGAGTAGTGGTCTCAGATGTTTGCTTTTCTAAAAGTGGGACCGGTCCTTCTTTGAGAGGGACCGACACTAGATCACTAGGTTCTGACAGTCTTGGTGTATTATATTTCTGCACTTTTTCCGTCAACTCCTTTCCACTCCTAAGAGTTACTACTTTCACATGCTCCTTTCCTAGGTCTCTAGGGACTTCTGTATTACTAGGCAAGGTTCCATGGGCTCGACTATTCTGGTTAAGAGCAAGTTGACTGACTTGAGTCTCTAAATTCCTGATGGCAGCACTTTGTTGATTAATCAAAGCTTGATTTTGGGCCTGAGCCTGCGCTAAAAGCCCTTTAATCATTGCTTCCAAAGAAGATGATGATTATGCCTGTGGAAGAGGTTTGTTCTGAAAATGTGGCTGAGAATTTTGAAAACTTTACTGGTGGTTCTGAGAGTTAGAACTGTTTGCATGATGCTGTGGTTGGAAATTAGAAGTTCCTTGCTGCTTATGGACTGGTGGATTAAGGCTGGGACTGGTCCAAGAAAAGTTTGGGTGCTGTCTCTAACTGGCATTATATGAGTTAGAGTATGGATTAGATCTGTTTTGAACATAATTTACTAATTCAGAATTATGAGTACAATGTTTATATGAATGATCCCCACCACAGCACACACATTGCACAGATAGGACTGTTGGAACAGATGTGTTAGCAGCTTGCTATACTCCCTGACCAGAAGTTAAATTTTTCAATAAATTGGTCATGGAGGTAAGCTGAGCTGTTAATGCAGTATATGCATCCATCTCATGTATTTTTTTAGCAGTCTTTTTCTGTGGCTGGGCCCGTGGGTCAGCCCAATGCCCATTGTTTACTGATATCTCTTCTAGGATCTCATATCCCTGATTATAGGTACTGGCTGTAAAGGCTCCGCCTGCAGTCGCGTCAAGCATTTGTTTTGCCATGGGACTTAACCCATTGTAAAACGTCTCAAGTTGAATACAGTACGGAATGTCATGGTGTGGGCATTTCCTTAACAGCTCTTTAAACCTTTCCCACGCATCAGGAACAGCTTCATCATCCAGTTGTTTAAAAAGACAGATTTCATTTCTGGACTTAGCGTTCCTTGTTGGTGGGAAATATTTTCGCAAAAACATTTCCGCCATGTTACCCCATGACGACACAGATCCTGGTGTTAAAGAGTTAAACCATGCTTTTGCCCGATCCCGTAATGAAAATGGAAATAAAGTAAGTCTGAGAGCGTCATTGGACACTCCCGGGATCAGGAAGGCATCTGTGATTTTCATAAAAGACTTTAAATGAGAATGTGGATCTTCTGAGGACAGTCCAGCAAATTGGCCATTAGTCTGTAACATGTGAAACATTATCGGTTTTAGCTCGAAATGGAGAGCGGTCATATGTGGTCTAACTATCYCAGAATTTAATTGCTCAAAATCCGAGATAGCATAATCCATGATCCTTCCATTTTTGGAATTTGCCAGATTAATGATGTTYGRAGTTTGTGCCCTTTGTTGCTCATTAGGGTCCGATTCTGTGTCCAAATTATTATCATTTTCATGATGTGGGTTTCCTTGGTGAAAAATTGGGAACGGTGGTATTTGCACAAAAATTGGCGGTTGATTTTCCAAATATGGTACTTCCGGAATGTTGGGAGCAGGTAACTCCATGTTGGGAGGGAGTAGAGCCTGAAATGCTCTTTGAGCCCTCCTTCTATGGTGAAACGTTCTCTCAATGTCTGGATCAATTTCAAAAAATTTCCCGCGATGTGTTCTTGGCATACACCACTTTTCAAAAACTGGTACTAGAAAAATCAAGTCTTTTACTTGACTCAAAAGAAAACTTTAAGCTTGCCTATCCCCGGCAGTGGCGCCAAAAACTTGGTCAGTCAAATCCTTTACCTTTAGACTTAATGAAATTGGGCCACAAAGCAAGTATACAATACGGCCCAACGTCGTCTTTCCAAGTAATAAAGTGGTACAAGTACCAGAATATCGTCCACAGGGATTGGAGCAAAAGTTAAATAAGAGTCCAATAAAAGAAAAGATTTCAGATGACGAAAACGAAGACTTTAGTTTGATTCCAAGTTAACACAGGTAATATAACAGAATAATAAAGCAGATTAATAAAGCAGAATAATAAAGGTAGCACGGGTGTAAGATTTGGGGTGAAACGTAAGCACGAAATCCAACAGACAAAGTTGTGGAAGGACCGGTCCCACCATTTATCTTGAAGGTATTCCTCTCGGACTTCACCTTTGCACTATATTATAGCTTTGCACCCATATCTCTATGTGGTGTTCGGACCACGGATAGTGACAAAATGGTGTCTTCAAGATATATGGCTAAACAAATCTCTTTGTTAAAAATCACTCTTTCGAGC
>NC_037541.1:8555952-8558590 GCF_001531365.2 Cynara cardunculus var. scolymus
TCAAAGGAGAACTCGATTGTTTGTGATAATTGTGTGATCCAATCTCAACCACACATTATTAATAATCAATGGTTATTATTAAACATATTAAT
This sequence comes from Cynara cardunculus var. scolymus, assembly GCF_001531365.2. Taxonomy (NCBI): domain Eukaryota; kingdom Viridiplantae; phylum Streptophyta; class Magnoliopsida; order Asterales; family Asteraceae; genus Cynara; species Cynara cardunculus. Next base: position 8,556,045 of record NC_037541.1, read on the forward strand.
TTTGGTAATTATTCATTAATTTTCAAATAATTTAAATTTACTGATAATATATAGGGGTAAATGAGTCTTTTTAAAATCTCTCTCCTCTCTCCTCTCTCCCCCTCTCTCTTCGGCCAAGAATTTTAGACAGTAAAACACAAAACAAATATGATACACGTTGTGATACCCGAGAATTTATAACAGTAAGACACAAAACCAATTGTGATACCACTGTGATAACGTTTTGAACATGGGTTGATAACAGATGTGATCTGAGTTTTAGGTCACACACAACCACAATGTGATACATGACTGTGATACAATTTTGTTGAGATAATTAAGAAAACCGAATTCTTGATAATTAAGGAAACCAAATTTGATAACTATTAAATAAGAAAAATATTTAAATTATAATTAATCATTTTACTAAAACGCCCTTTACCTATTAATTAAGGTAATAGAATTAATATCATAAAATGATTGGCTTATATTAGACCTCACGGTTACCACAAACTAATTAGTTCTCATTTGATTAGGAATATATATATATATATATATATATATATATGTATGTATGTATATGGAAAGGTTCAAACGAGAACCGTTGTGATTTACAAGAACGCGTGAACAACTTATTAACCTCATAATTTGATAACAATTAAAATTAAAAGATTTTTGAAATTAAAAATTAAAACGATTCAAAAAAAATTGAGATTCGAAAGTGTAATAATGGAAATCAAAATCATACAATTTTAAACACGATCACATTATAATCGTGGAAATTAGAGTTATCCACTTAATTCAACAGTTATCGTTTATTAGAAGGTATCGATTTAGAAGCTAACGAAAGGATTTCAAGGAGAAATCGAAGATCAAGAAGCCGTAAAGTCTGGAAATCAAACAACAAACAAGAATCGAACAGCAAACAGGAATCGATCAGCAAGAAGAAGCCGTAAGGTTTGCATGCAAGAATCGAACAACAAGAAGAAGCCGTAGAACACATTTTATTCACGGTATCTGTCACAATTACTCGATTTGAACATGCTTTCATTCAATTAGGATTAGACAATCACACATTTATCACAACGATTACAGGCGAAATCGACTAAACGATTTGGTGTGATATGGGTGTGATAATCATTATCATAACAGCACACTCGATTTGATCATGGTTTCGATCGGTTAGGGTTAGACAATCACACATTTATCACAACGATTACTCATGGTTTCGATAGGTTAGAATTAGACAATCACACATTTATCACAACAATTACGTGCGAAATCCACTAAACGATTTGGTGTGATATGGGTGTGATAATCATGTGATATCAGTATTATAACATCACTTACACACTCAATTTGATCATGGTTTTGATCGGTTAGGTTTAGACAATCACACATTTATCACAACGATTACTCATGGGTTCGATAGGTTATGATTACACTCGATTGATCATGGTTTCGATAGGTTATGGTTACACTCGATTGATCATGGTTTCGATAGGTTATGGTTACACTCGATTGATCATGGTTTCGATAGGTTATGGTTATACACTCACACAATTATCACAAGGGAAGAGAAAAGAGTGAAAACGAACGTGATCAATCGAAGAAAAAAAGAAATAATTATAATTAATTAAAATAAAATAAAAATTATAAAAATTACTTAATTACATCACTGCCCTTATTAATTTATTTATATTTAATACAAGTTAATTTATTAATTAAAAAAGTTTGAGGTTACTAGGTTGTTCTCGCATTCTCGTAAATTATAGGGGTTCTCGTTTGAACTTTCACACACACACACATATATATAGGCGAAGGATTATATGAGAAGGAGAGTTAAGGTGAGAAGAATAAAAAGAGATCTGTACATTTGATCACCTTTAATCTCAAACTCATCCATGAATAGTGCTTGATACGAGGATCGATCCGGTGCATCACAGTGCATCTCATCCTAATGTGCATCTCATCCTAATGTGCATCCAATGATAGAGATTCCTTCTTACGCTTCTCATATTTACTCTCATTCTCATTGTAACTCAACTTTATATATAAGGACAAGTTCTTTTGTTAACCAAACCAGTGATGTTAACTATGTGAACCGATTTTGACCATTACACTTTAAGATCTATAGATTAAATTGACTGCTGACATTATTATAATAATTGTAAAAACGTATATTAAACAAAAGTGAACATCAAGTAAACAGAGATATTTTTGGAAAAGATATTAATTTTAAGGTAACATTCAATTAGTAGGTTCAATGTTGTGCCCACATGTTCATTTAGGGCGTGTTTGGTGTCTAGACACGACATGTCAAAATAGGACATGACAAGACAAGACAAAAACATGATAGAACATTTGTTAAGCGTTTGATAAAACAAAACTAGACAGAACAGAACAAGTAAATGACCAATGTATTTCTAATGAGTTGTTTATATATTTTTGATTAATTTATATATTTATTAAATTATAATAAAATAACTAATTTTTATAACAAAATATTCCATTAGAAAAGTTTCATCAAATCAATTAAAATGACACCAAAATAAAAAGTTTATGCT
>NC_037541.1:8558696-8591826 GCF_001531365.2 Cynara cardunculus var. scolymus
ACCGTATAAAAATAATATTTTAAGGATAGTAAAAATGAAAGTTTAAAAACATAAAATACAATAAATAAAATTTAAAGAATGAATAAAATATAAAAAAGAGACCTATTTGATATTTTAAAAGAGAATTAAGTTTATTTTGAGGTTTTATTAGTAAAATATAAGTCTGTTCCACCATGTTCAATGGATAGGGGTGGAACAAGCCAGTTCCACTTTGTTTCACTCTGTTCTTATTTGTGCCACATAAAAGTCTTGATATTCTTCAAAGACTCGAAGTTTGTTAGTTGATCAACTAATGTATCTGTGCAACTTCGGTTTTCTTAAGTGAATATATGTTGAGAGTTTATAGAGTTAATTATAGTGTGTGATCAAAAGAGAATCTGTTAGTTGAGAGATAGCTTAGGTTGTTGATCACTACTTGATCTTTAGTTTATTTTCCACAATTATCACCTATTTTGTAAAGCTCATACATTTTAATAAAAGAATACTGAAACTTTGAAAAAAACAGTGTATTCACCTTCTATCGTGTTATTGTCATGTTGTTTAACCTGCAGGACTAACAGTAGGTCTAGATGTAGATATGCACAAAATGGATTCACAGTTTGAATATCATCTTATTTATTGTAGGACTGTGATAATTGAATCCAACTAGGTATCACGGCATTAAAAATATATAGAGACAAAATTGGGAATTTACATTATGCATATTTACCTAGCGCACAAAATTGGTTGCAGTTGATTAAACGATGGTATAAATATGCACAAAATCTAGAGTTATAAGGTGAATTGTTGTGAAACAAAATTTGGGTATGTAGGATTGGGTTCAAATATGCATAAAATTTGGATTCACAACGTGAATATCATATCATCTAATGTAGGATTGTGACAAATGAATCCAACGATGGTATCACACTGCACATAACAAAGCAGACCGTAAATAATCAAGTGGTTCAATAAAAATGTATTATGCGATATATTTGGGCATCATCATAAATTGTGGTTCGTTATTACCACTACAAACCAAAACATAAATAATTGTGTTATTCATAGAAAAACTTATTAAACCTTGCCTGGAAAAGAAAAAAAAAACACAATTCGAATCTCAGATCATTGGCTTGAGTGATCAACCTCCAAAAACCACCATTTGGTTCCATCGGAAGTTCAATAAAATTATGTCACTTCATCCTTGTTTCCAGATTGAAATGAATATACACAGATAGATGGTAATAGGCACTGTGTTTTCAGCTTGAACTACTGATTAGTTAGTAAATGTATAGCTAGAATGAAAATGTAAAGTGTGTTGATAGATGCACGCTTTGAACTCCATAAAACCAATCAGTAAAAGAATACATTGTTCCCACCTCAAACCACAATACATTTGGTAAATGCGCATTGTGTTTGATATGGTCTTATAAAAAGATTTGACTTTAAAATTGTGATTTCATATTAAAACATGATTATGAAATAAAAATCCACAATTACTAAAATGGAGGCATATTTCTAAGGATTGAAAAAGATTTAATTTAGTTGACAATAATTAAATTACAATATTCCCTCTTATTATTATTTTAAATATATTTATTAAAATTATGAAATTACTGGACAGGTTAGATTTAATAGTCTTCACAAATTTTTAGTTCTCAAATGATTACCAACCCTTCTCTCTCCCTCCCTATATATATGTATATATATATATATATATGTACACATATATATATATAGGACGATAATAAAATAAGAACCACAAAAATGTTACAAACCTATAAGAACCGATATATAAAAATATCTTTTTACATTATTTGTTTCCATCAAAAGCTATGATTTAATATATTGTTTCACGTATATTTGTGTTCACCTTATGAAAAAATTGCATGTGAATTTTTTTTTTTCTGATTCACTTAATGAAATGAAAAATACACATAGAAAATATTCATATGGTGAAACAAATACATGTAAAACTATTACATTATGAAACAAATATATGTGAAACAATATTTTAAATACCAGTATTTGATGAAAAAAAATCATGTAAAAATTTATTTTTAAATGAGTCCTCATGGGATTTGTAACCTTTTTGATTAAAAAATTTTAAGAACCAATATAAAAACATTTTTTACATGATTTTTTCATAAAAAAACTATGACTTAAGATATTGTCTCCCAAATATTTGTATTCACCTTGTGGAACTTATTTATGATGTTTTAATTATCAATCTCAGTAAAAATATCTTTTTCAATGTAAGTAACGAAGCAATCGTTCATCCATTGATCTCACATTCTAAACCAACAAAAGACTCACTGCCTGTTTAATCTCCAACACTTGGATTGGAAAACCACAAATAGTAAGCTGCATTTTTACTGACAGTATACTCAAGCCAAGTAGAAAATCCGTCAATCGAAGAAGGGTTGAATCTTCGTGATCCTATTCCAAATGCAGTGTAAGGAAAATCATGACTTCGAGGTTGGCAAGGCCCTTTCATAGATATGTTTTGCGAACTTTATCACCAATATTATGATTGTAATCCAAAATCCTAATCCGCAATCTAGTATCAATATGAAGATTAGGTAAGTTAATTTTCACGTGACATTGTTTACAGCTGTCAACATTATTCTTATCAGGCATAGGTGATGAATCACCGGTTGTTTAGTACTCTTTATTAAATTTTTATCCATTACTGTTAAATTAAACTAATATAAAAGAAACTAACCTTTATTCATAACACATAATTACATAAATCAATCTAAGGGGTTGTTTATTAAACACTTACTTGGTAAGTGTCTAACGCATAAATTTCCTCATTGGATGAACATGAGAAGGGTCAAAAATCTTACTGGGTAAGAGCTATGAGAATGATGGAGAGTCTTACCAGGTAAATGAGGATGGTGACTATTACTCAGGTAAGCACTTACCCAGTAAATTGTTGCATTCGATATGTTTTGATCTACTAAAATCTTACGCATCAAAATAAATTATAATGTTGACTGACTCCTATTGGTAAGCGCTTACCGGGTAAGCATTTAGGGAAACGGCCCGAATAAGCATTTGGATAAACGACCGCTAAATTTTTCCACCAAAGTGCAAGGAATTAGGAAAGTTGTAACATATTTACACAGGGACTAAAGAAATAAGGAGTTATTACTTACCCGGTAAGCATCCAGCGGTAAAATTTAACATTATCATTTACTTACCGGGTAAAATTTTAGTCAACAAAAACGACTTTCTATGCAACAATTTACTCGGTAAGAGCTGACCGTGGTAAGAGTCATTGCCCTTACTTGTCGGGTAAGACTCTCGGTCAGTGCCTCGCTCTTACCGGGTAAGATTCTTGGTCCTTTCCATGTTCATCCGGTAAGATAATGTAACTCGGTTAAGCGCTTACCCGAGTAAGCATTTGGTAAACAACCCCTAATTGATGATGGAAGGAAAGTTCTAACACAGTCAAGATAAAGTATTTATCATAATGGAAAATTTAAAAATAAGGAAGAAGCACGTAACTGAGGAAGGTGTATACGTCTTGATGGAGGGTGTAAACGGGGTGAGATCAGGACGGTGTAGACGTCTTCCAGTAACGTTGGTTCGTAGGTGGAAAGGGTTGGGCTGGGTGCCGACGCTCGTCAGTACAGCAAACACAAAGATGCATGTTCATTGGAAAGATGGAGGGGTGGGCACTCGTGCTAACTTCTTCCGACAAAGGCGTCCAATGTCCTGTTTTAGTTTTCGTGAATGTGTGATTGGTTTCGGTAGGAGGAGCCCAACCTATTAGAAGAATTTAATCAAATATTGAGTTATAGTGAGAAACATAAGAAGGGATCTACACCCTTGGAGGCACAGAGGTGCACCAGATCAATCCCGTATCAAACGCGATTCGTAGGTGGGTTGAGATTAAAGGTGATCAAGGGTTTTAATCCCTTCTTGCATTTTTCACCTTAACTCTCCTTCTCACACGCTCCTTCACTTAGTTATTAATACATAAAAAATGCGGGAGAGAGCGAATGAACCTTCTGGAGCTAACGTACCTCCACCCTTGTTAAGGAACCAACTTGTAAAATTGCAACCATAGGGACAGGATCGGTTGGATTTTCAAAAAAAAGAACAAGAACCGTTAAAAACGTATAACCAGTTAACCACATAGGCAAAACCAACAATTTGCTCTTGAATATAGCATAGTAAAAAAGAAATAAGACAAAAATTAGAGTAAGTTACATGTTTCGTCCTTGTGATTAGGTGTTTTTAATAGTCCTTTGTATCTTTTAAAAAATTCAATGGAACGTGTATTGGTGGTTGTGTTTTTAACGAGTTACGTCCCCATGGTTGCATTTTTAATGAGTTTGATCTTTAAATAAATCAACGACTTGGGTCTCTATAGTTGCATTATGGACTTAGCTTATTGTGAGAATGTAATCACAAAAAACACAACACATGTTAATTTTTTTTTTCAGAAAACAAGGATCGTTAAAAACATATAATAAGATGTCATTTTTAGGGACTGTTTGGTTCAAGTTGAGAAATAAAAAAGTAATAGAAATGAAATTGACAGTGAATGAAATGAGAAATGTCTTTTCATTCACCCCAGTTTAACTTGTAAATAAAATTTGGGCTCCTAAAAAATTTAGCCCATTATATTATGTAAAACCATATAACTTTTTTTTATTATGATTCTCATTGATTACTATTTAATACCTCTAACCAAACATTCAGGGGTGTTTGGTTCGCAAATTCTGAAAGAATCTGATGGAATTGGAATCTTGAATTTCATTGACCAAATTTCATTTTCACGTTTGGTTCATTCTTTTTCACGAAAAGAATCTTCAAAATCATATAAATTCCACAAATAAAAGAATTTAGCATTCCTCAGCAACTATATGGTATTTTGATGGAATGAATTCTCTATTTTCATAATACCAAATATGCCTTAACCCAATATACCCTAATATCATAAAACTCAATATGACCATCATCGACCACCTTCGACCATCATTGATCTGAATCACCGTTGATCACCATCGTCTGAACCACCGCCGACCACCACCGATCTGAACCATCTGAACTACCGCCGACCACCACCGATCTGATCCACTGTCGATCTGAACCACCGCTGATCACCTTCATCTGAACCACCATGGACACTATCGATCTGAATCACTGTCGAACTTCGCCATCTGAAACAACACGGACCACCATCGATCTGAACCACCGCCAACTACTTCTATCTGAATCACCGCTGACCATCACAGATCTGAACAACCACTGATCTGATCCACCGCCGATCTGAGTCACGTCCGACCATCGCCACCTAAAGCACCATGGACCATCGCGGATCTGAACTACCGACGACTACCATCATCGGAATCACCCCTGGACACAGCCGACCACCAACAATTTGAACAACCACCAATCTGAACCACCAGTGTCACTGTCGATCTGAATCACCGTTCATCTAACCACCGCTGACCACCTCCATCTGAACCACTGTCGACCACCGCCACCTGAAACACTGCGACCACCACCGATCTGAACCACCGTGGACCACCACCGATATGAACCACCGCTGTTGATTTAGTAATGTAGTTTAGCTTATGGTTATATTTGGGTTGTTTATTTTATATTGTTTTACATATTAAATAATTATTTTATTAAAGTATTTTTAGTTTGAAGAAAAATAAAATTTTCAAAAAAGAGCATTTTGGTCATTTATCAATATTTCATTCAAATTCCAAAGTTACATTCTATGAACCAAACAGACAGATTTCAATTCTTTAACCGATTCCATTTCAATGTTTACCAACCAAATATGTGATCAAACCTAACACCATTCCATTCCATTCCAAGACCTTCAAAATCAAATTTCTCTAATAAATTTCATTCAATCTTAAAAACATTCCGCAAACCAAACCAAACCAGACCAAACCAAACCCAACTCCAACCTCAAAAAAAAAATTAGCGAATAGTAAAGAGCCCATGGTAACAAAAGCCCATTTACGAAAGAAAAGGTGGGCCATTGCCTTTTACGTAGGTGTAAACATACTCGTTTCCAGATGTCAACATAGATATATAACGATTCTTCCACTCATTTCAATACGACTCAACGGCCGCGCCGTGACGCCACCGCCACCCTCACCCTACTTTTCTAATAATCTGGAGGAGTGACGTAATCATCGCTTGCCTCCGTTGATCGAAACCATATTTCTCAAGTTATGTAAGTCTCTGCTCGTATCTGTATCATATTCCTGCTGTCTGCTGATTTTAATTTCATGGAGATTTCGATTTAGCTTTCAACCTCGAAGTTTGATTCGGTGTTAGGACGAATTTTTCACACCTGCACGCGTGATCATCGATGTTATACACCGTCTACACCACTCAAACGAGTGATCACAGCAATTTAATTTGCAGTTTTATCTGATGACAATGATCGATAGTGTTTTCACACCTAAACGCTTAACGATCGAGTTTTCACCGTCTACACAACTCAAACGATCTGTTTATGAGAATATCAATTTAATTTGCAGTTTTTATATGATAATATCGTTTGCTAATTTTCGCACCTCCACGTTTAACGATTGACGTTCTTCACCTACACAACGACTCTAATGATTCAATAATGTTGTTGCTGAGGATAGAAAATTTGCAGTTCATAAGATGATGATCGATCGCTATCCCCTAAATCACCGTCAATTGAGCTTAAGTTTTGATTGTTGGAATTCGGTGGTTTGATGAGTTGTACTTTATGGAGTGGAGTTGTACTCTTGAGTTTGTTAGATGTACACCCAAAGTGCATAGGGTACAAGTGTTCCTGTGGTTAGTGGAATCAATGAGGAGAGTAGCAAATCAAGGATGATGACTAGAAGTATAAGGTGGTCTGCAAAACACGTGACACATCCATGGTATGACCACCTTCACCTCTACAACTAGCCAGCATTATGTTTAGGCACGCGTCAATTGGCAAAATTTACTCAAATAACCCTTTCATCTATTTAAATTGGTCTTTTAGTCATTTCTTTTCCGAATCGACTCAAATAACAGTATGTTTCTAATATTATGGACCTGGCTAAAATATAAAAAAAAAAAAAAAATTCCACCGGGTTAAAAAGTGGAACCGTCGTAAATATGGACCTGGCCGTCGCAATTGTATACCTAAGTCGAATCTGATAACTTTTTTATATCTTTTAGTCAGGTCTGCAATATTTGGATATTGCGGACATAGTGACATTTGAGTAAACTCGGGAGAGGAATAACTAAGAGACCGATTTAAATAGATAAAATGATGGTTTGAATCAATTTCCCATAAAATGAAAAAATTGCATCGGGAATGGGAACCTTTAAAAGTTTTTGTAAAAATATTTGTTCCTTAGCAAAGTGTTGGAAGATTTTGATATTTTAATCGTTGAGCACACTTCGTGCCAAATTAAATGTTTGCTAGATTTTATTTTCAAGATAAAAATAGCCATTTTCACAATATGCCTTTTATTTTTCTAGTTTTTATAAAAAACCGTCAATACCGCTTAACCCGTCCTATCCAACTTGTTAACAATCCAATTAAACTCAACCCAGTAAACCCTCAAACCAATTGGGTTAGTTTAGCTTAACTCAAACCAACCTTCTAATCTGCCACTAATATATATAATTTCAATAAAATTATATATATATATATATATATATTAATATATTAATATTGTGTGAAACTTTATACAATGTTTGTTGCGTTTAGGTTTGTATTTCTCTTAAGCTATACGTAGAGGTTACGAAAACAGATTTACCACAAAAAAAATTATGACAAAGAATCTAATAGGACAAAAATTATTTCATTGGTCGAGTGTATGTAGATATTAACCCACCTCAACCTCCAAATTAGGTTATGGTTTGGGTTGAGATTTTTCTAAATAATAATTAAAATGTTTATATAAATGTGGTAAAGAGTTCAATCCAATCCGATTAATAGATTTAAATTACTACCATTATAATTTTTGTAAAATAATGTGTGAATTTGTTTTGGAATGCGTTCCCTTCTTAACTTATTGTGCAACAGGATGTCTCAGTTGCCTTTTTTGTCAATATCTAGATGTAACAGACATTTTCTTTTCAAATAAAATATTGAAAAAATAAACAGGATAAATAATACCTTCTTTTAAGTTGTAAAGGATAAGTTTATCTGATGACAAGGATAAAAAATTGCTATCTATTTTATTCTATTAATTTTAATTTTTTAATTTTATAAATACGGACCAGCATATTATAACTCGTGAGCAACCTTTTAGACGTAAAAGCTGTAAAATATTATTTTAGGTTGAAAAGGGTCTTTTTGCCCGGTATAAGAAAGTGTCTTTTACCTTGAGGGCTCTTTTGAAATTCTCAATCCCCAGTTTTTCTTTCTTTATATATTTGAACCTCTCTTCTTTCCTCAAGTACTTTTTTGAAGATTAACCCAAGGTTCCATATATTATCACATGATATAGAGCCAGGTTTTATCAGTCTACTCTAAGGGACTTAATTGACACCGAGACAATAAGTGCTTCTCTACTCTCTAGCCTCCGTTGGAAGGCGTACTAAAATTCTATATCAGTTAGACTTGGACAATTTCTTAAAAATATACCTTAGAACCTTATTTTTTACACAAGGGCTCTATTCTCACATAACCATCATTTATTACTAAATGAACATTTCTCACCATTTCTGTACTTATACACATCAATACCAGTCACTGGTCTTTACAGAATAGTCCAAAAATTGACCAAAATGAAGTTAATTTAACAGCCTCATCGCCTAATTGTATGAGTTCAAATACCTGATAAAGTGCAAATTGTAATTATGGTTGAGTACTGATGTGTTGCTATCACTGTCACGTCTTTTCTTACTGCTTGGACTCATGTGTTGCTATTATGGCCATATCCTTTATTACTGCTTTGCTGCTACTGATACCGGTCAATAGAGTGCTTTTACCAACGGGAATCTTTGTTCTTTCTGATGTATAAACTTTTGGAGTTAAAAGGAGACTAATTGCATTATGATATGTACTTCTATATATTATTTTTCTTCTTATATATATCAACATTAAAACTTATTTTTTACATTCTTAATGCATTAATTGACATGATTTTAACATTAAAAGGGGTGTGAATAACAATCCCTCATGTACTAATTTGTAATGAAAGGTTCATTTTTAAAAGAAAGACAAATTAATTTAATAGTTTATGTGAATGAAACAAGTTGATTGCCTTTTCGGAATTAATTATTGTATTAAACATTCTTTAGTTTTTGTACCAAAACAACAAACGAAACAAGTTAATCGCATCTCATTCGTGGGATTTTGGTATGCGAATATTAAGGTAAATTTGAAAAGCAAGATTCTTTTTGAAATAGACATGCTACTTTTATACCATGAGTGGACATTCCATATATTCGCTATTTAGATATGCTACTTTTTTAGTGCAATGATATCTCTACAAAAAGGACCATCTTTTGTTAATTTAAAACATTGAAAAGGTAAAAAATGTCAATTTGATAGTTGATATTTGTAGGAGAAATTAATACGGGCACTGGGAGGTTTAAATCAGTGAAATTTTACCCTCCTCTTTACCGGATAACATCTATGATCTGCTGTCAGGAGCCGTGCCTGTGACTCTGTGAGGATGTTCCAATGTGAGAAATGGAACAATGCCTCCCAAATTTTTGGGACCCAATAATACATGTTTTAATGTTTGCCCGGATTATATTTGTTAACCTTTGACCCAATTATACATGTTTTAGCGTAATTATAATGTATTCTTTCAGTCGATTTAGCGATTCTCGATTCCAGCTTTTGAAGAATATAAGAAAAATGATTTAGATTAAGTTAATTTCAGATGTAACTTTGTCATTGTTTTTTTTTTAATTTGTAAGCCTTTTACTTCAATATATGGCATGAACTTTTATGTTTTGTTTTTATTTATTATTCGTCCAGTCAAGCTAATAGAGTCTCCAAAAAGATCGCAACCACTCTATCTGTTGTGCCAGGTAACCGAAACTTAACTTTTGTTGTTATGGTAGTAATCTTTATCAAAAGATAAAATTATGTGGTATTATTTGAATAATTTTTGAAACCACATGCAAAGATAGAATTATTTGAAACACCTGATTCTCTACGCTTGGTGTCGCTGGTATATCATAATAATGTAAGTTGGATCATCTCATGTAGTTAAAATCCGTTTGTTATTAGTTACAGACATGGATAATGGAATTCAAGAGAAACTAATTCGACGTGAGAAAGAAGAGGAGGAAGGTGACTTGAAAGGGAGGATATGGGTTGAATCAACAAAGATATGGAGGGTTGCATTGCCCGGTGTCATATCAAGAGTCTGCGCATTTGGAACTATTGTTGTCACACAATCATTTATTGGTCATATTAGTGACATCGATCTTGCTGGTTATGCTCTTGTTCAAACACTTAGTGTCAGATTTGTCAACGGAATCCTCGTGAGTTTGTTATTACAGTTGCTTCTTGTTTAAACTAGGAGGAAACAGACACGAGATGTGTGGAATTCTTGTGGATCACTCTTCTGTCTGTTTTTTCTGGGTGAAATGCATGAAAATGCAACGGAAGTTTGCCTTATCCTGATTTCACCGGTAACCTATTGATCTTGTTATATTTGGTAACGTGGATGCCAAGTTGTCAAATTATATTGTAAAAATGATTTTGTGGATGCCAAATAAGTTTATTTTTAATCAATTTTACAATATAATTTGACAACTTGATATCCACGTCATCAAATGGGCCTGTCAAATTGGGTACAAAATAGAATGAAGAAAAAAAACTTACACTAAATAGCAACTATATAGAAATTTCGTTGTATTTTGATGCGTTTTTTCTCTTTCTACCTCATATGCCCCTCCTCTCTTAATTAGAAATCATTTCATGTAATGACAGTTGGGAATGTCGAGTGCAACTGAAACTCTTTGTGGACAAGCATTTGGAGCAGGGCAACACCATATGATGGGAATTTACTTGCAAAGATCATGGATAGTTGACTTGATTACTTTGACCGTCTTGCTCCCGATTTTCATCTTCGCTACACAAATTTTCAAACTTCTAGGCGAAGACGCGGCCGTAGCAAACAACAGTGGATACATCTCTTTGTGGTTCATCCCTTTTGTCTACAATTTCGTCTTCAGTTTGACCATACAAATGTACCTACAAGCACAACTGAAAAACATGGTGATTGCATGGCTTTCGATCGCTCAATTCGGGATCCACATCCCATTGTCGTTGCTATTCGTGCGCAAGCTGAACCTTGGGGTAAGCGGTGCGATGATTGCGTTGTCGATGTCGTCGTGGATTCTGGTGATCGGAGAATTCATTTACATATTTGGTGGTTGGTGTCCTTATTCTTGGAGAGGATTTACAGTAGCTGCATTTAAGGATCTGTTTCCTGTTGTGAAGCTCTCAATATCATCTGGTGTGATGGTCTGGTAAGGCTCAACCTTTTTCTCTACACATCGAGTTTTGACTCCGAAGTCCGAACCAAGGACAGACCCAGAAATTTTTTCAAAGGGTAAAGCATCATTTGACTACAAGGAAAAAACTATAGGGAAAAAGTTTCAAACGGTGGCACCGTTTGATTATAAGAAACAAACATATATAATTTTTTTCAAATGGTGGCACCATTTGACTAAGAAAATGACACTATATGGATTCGAACTTGAGTCTGGGGTGGAATTCAGCTTTGCATACCAACTCTACCAAATAAAATTTGTTCCCATTGTAGTTTCAAAATAAATGCGGTGTCACACAACAAATCAATACGGTTGCACCTTTCACGAACCTAAATTTATTACCTTTCGACGGAGGAATAATATGGTGGCATGTGCCACGAATGCGCCACTGTAGGTTCGTCCCTGGTCCGAACCGAGTATGTTTTAGCGGCAACGATATCAATACTTCACGAATGCAGCTCAAAAGTCAAAATGTAGCATTTTCTTTCAGGAAGTCTGATCTCACATTGCATATTTATTTAAACGACCTTCTACGAAAGTCATTTTTACAAACTCACTTTCTAGTGTATTTTAAAATTTTACAGGGGGCAAGATGTTTTATTGGGTTAATTTCTTTTTTAAGATTATGTTTTTAATTGAAAACTCGTTTAACTACATGACATCCCTGGTGGGCATATGCCTTAGCGACGTGTGCACACACACATACATATTTATATATATGTATATATGGCGAACGATGTGTGTGAAGAGAAATTACGGTGAGAAGCGTAAGAAGAGATCTGAACCCTTTATCACTCTTAATCTCATGCCCACCCATGAATTGGGCGCTATTTAGAGGGGAATTGATTTGGTGCATCCCAGTGCACCTCATTAGTGTTTGACATTCAATTATGATTGATCCAAGGACGGAGATCTCTTCTTATGCTTCTCACAATAACTTCTCTTGTCACCGGAATCCAACTCATGTATATATAGGTATACATGGGTAATGGTCGAATGCGAACCCTGTATATTGTGAGAACTTTTACCTTAAGGTATTGTTTCACATGATTCTTTTTTCATCCAAGTCTAGAAGATTTTGATCTGCATATATTTGTTTTCGTTTCACATATATTTGTTTCATAATATGAAGCTTTTTTTGTGCATCTTTTCTTCTTTTCACAAACATGTGTGAAATAAATGCATGTGAAATGAACACATTATGAGACAAGTATATGTTAGTTAATACCTTAAATCCTAGCCTTAGATGGAAAAAATCACGTTAAATAACACATGATGCACTTGTTCTTACGGTTTGCATTTGCAACGATGGACCAAATTAGCAAATATGCGCCTTTTTTACTTGATGAACACTTAAACAATCTGGTTTATTGTTCGTAATTGTAGCTTGGAGTTATGGTACAATGCTGTTTTAGTCTTGCTTGCGGGGTACATGGCAGATGCGGAGGTTGCAATTTCTGCCTTCTCCATATGGTATAAAATCTTTTCGTGTGTTTTTGTATGCATTTCAGTTCTTTCCCGACAAATGGCTAATTTGTTAATTTTTTTCAGCCTGAACATCAATGCATGGGAGTTTATGATTAGCCTCGGTTTCTTAGGTGCAGCATGGTAAGCAGCAAATCATATCATTCTCTAAATTCATTTGGCGGTTGTTTATTAAACACTTACCTACCATCTCTTACTGAGTAACTGAATATGTATTGTCCCTTACCGGGTAAGAGATGCTTACCAGGTCAGATATGATAGTCCTTTACCAATAATCTTACTATCCCGTTTTACTGAGAATCTTACTCAGTGAGTAAGGGTGGTGAATCTTATCCGGTAAGCAGTTACCTAGTTTGTTTGTGTTGGTAACGGCTCCTTAGATGCACGCTTTTTTTTTCAGCGTTATTACTTATATGTGCATCTGATGAATATCATATTGTTCAACAATATGTAGTGTCCGTGTTGCAAATGAATTAGGGAGAGGAAATGCTAAAGCGGCAAAGTTCTCGATTAAAGTTTTGTTGGGCACTTCGATTGCGATTGGAGTGTTTTTCTTCTTTCTTTGCCTGGCTTTTCGGAAAAAACTTGCCTACTTGTTTACGAATGATAAAAGAGTTGCAGATACTGTGTCAGACCTTTCTTTGCTGCTTTCTTTTTCGGTTTTACTGAACAGCATCTATCCAGTTCTCTCAGGTAAATTAGTTGCCTCTTATACTTTCTACGTTTGGAAAGTCGAACTTTATTCTTTCTACTTCCCAAAATAAAAGTCCACAATGAAAAGGCATATAGTTTAGAAATACGTAATTATTACATTTTCTTAATAGTTGGAGTAATGAATTTGTCCATCTCATAAATAACGATCGAATTGGAAAGCAGGCGGTCATTTCACGACAAAACTAATATAGAAATGTGAACGTTTATTTTGGGGTGGATACAGTTATCTATGTTTTTGGAAAGTCCATAGCCTTTGAAAGGATTGTTAATTTAGTTGGACTTCTTGAAAGTCAACTCTATAGTTTCCTATTTCGGAAAACCAACTTTGATATCACGAATCTTTCATGCCCTGATACAAATCATGTTGTCATTAGGGGTGGCGGTTGGAGCGGGATTGCAGGGTACTGTAGCGATCGTTAACCTTGTTTGCTTCTATTTGATTGGTATTCCAATGGGAGCTTTGCTTGGTTACTTGACCAATCTCGAAGTAAAGGTATGCAACATTCGACTCGAGCCCTTTATCGAGTGTTCTTAGTTGCTTTGGGTGTGACAAGTGGATTATCTGGCAGGGTATATGGATCGGGATGATTGGTGGCGTTGTGACACAAACACTTGCGCTTGTATATATGGCATGGAGAACGGATTGGGATGATCAGGTACATACATATAACAAAAAGAAGTCTTGTTTATTCCATTATTATTATTATTATTATTATTATAAAAATGTTATTCTATTTTCATGTCTCTTTTGTGTCCTACCAATCGTTTTAAAATACATTGTTGTGTTAACACTCTCTTTTCCTTGAAGAATAATTATAATTTAGATATATATTAAGTACATAAATGATGTGGTGAGAAATGGGCTCTTATGTTTTTGTATTTATGGTGTATAACGAGCGTTTTGATTCGGGGTTTTTTAGGTTAAGAGGGCTTCTGAACGGCTAAATCGGTTTTACTTGAAGTCATCTGATGAGCCTGATGAGCAAACGCATTAGGAAAATGGTGTGCTTCTACACGATGATTGATTTTTTTGTTATTTGAGGTAACGCAATTATGTTGGTCAGTTAAGTGTCGTAGTTAGGTCTTATTTTGATTTGATGGTTAATTCGATTGTATGAAATGAGAAAAGAAATGGAATGAATAAGGTAATGAAGTTCTGCTTGGTTCAGGTCCGTTTCTGAGATTTTTTAGGCCCTGGGCGAACATAAAAATAAGGGCCCCACTGCAAGAAACAAGACTTTTAGCAACGATTTTTGTTGTCGCTAAAAGTCTGTTTATCATTAGAAATAGTATAACAACAATATGTCTCGTTTTAATTTGTGACACATGTGATCGCTAAAAGGCGCATCGTCAAAGCTCACTTTTCTTGTAGTGACATTCGGTAATAAATGTTTTTCATTAGTATAAAATTGAGTACAACAAATGCTAATAATTTACTGAGTAAAGAAATCTTATTTATCTTTATTATAGATATATAAGAGAGTACTTAAATTTACGTATTTCTTATTATGTAATTTTAAACCACGAGTATAGAAACTATGGTGGATAAATTTTTATAAGAAGTAAGAATTTTTTACTTTATAATTAACAAGAAATATGTGTTATTTTGATACAAAAAGAGATTTTGTGTTGATGAAATAATCGTGAGGTCAATGAGAGATCAATAATAAAGAAGATTATCAAGGTTTTCTAGACAAGTAGACAACTGAAGATCAATAAGAATATGAAAGAAAAGATGATCCATTGAGATCTAGTAAAAATAAATAATGAATTAAACATATAATATGCAAGCTCAACAAATGATTGTTTGAGCACTTAAATAGAATCTTGTGGTGTGGTGGAATCCCTATGAAAGATACATAAGTCAAACAATTGATGAAAATATTTAAATTCTATTTTTTTTTTGTTCAACTAAAATAAGATGTTAATATTAAAAGTGTATAGAACATGACATATATAAGAGACATTACTAAATACATTTAGTAGAAAAAATTTATTGATTAATCACAATGAAACATGTTATAAATCACAAGAACAATAGATTAATTGTCAAAAAAAGTAAAATATTTTATGTAGAAGCAAAAATAGATAACAATAGTCAACAAAAACAATTAGAACAACATAACCAAATAACAATAGTCAATAAAAATAGAAATTGATAAAAAAAATATCTAACAAAAATATATAGCAATAACAAGCACATGATCTTAACATTGTATTGTTGAAGCACGAAAATAGTCAAGCATATAGAGATAGCAATAGTCAATATCATTGGACCTTGTTGGAGATAAAAAAGAATTAGAGGGGCAATAAACAATAACATTATAATGAATGACCAATTATTTTTTTTCCTTCTCCAATGTAATTATTTGATATATTTTTGGGCCCTTATTATCTATTGAATTATTTTTGCTTCTTATTATATGCTACAATTTTTTTGGTTTCTTTAATTTATTAAATTCTTTTAGACTACTGTATATTTTAAAGGAAAATTTTGGGCCCTCATGTTTTTGGGCCCTGGGCGTGCGCCCATGCCGCCCTCCCAGGGACGGCCCTGGCTTGGTTGACTTAATAGGAGGAAATCAATTGTACATCACTACCTTGAAACCCTAGGTGGATCGTCATGACTAGAGATGCACGAAAGGCTCGACATGGCCGGCCGAATAAAGCGCAGGCCTAAAAGCTCGATTCAAAATGGAGAAACTAACCAGTGATCTATACTACATTATGCAAAAGTCTGGTGAATCCTTCATAAAAACTTTCAACCGATTCAATTCCGAGCTGGGATGATCAGTGTCAAGAACTGGGATGTCTGAACGACGATAGAAGTGTATAAACGAGGTTTGGATGAAAACTCAGATTTATACCTGGAGTTGACCAAGTATCCTGCTAAAAACTTGGAGGACATCAGAGCCAGAGCCAGAACCAGAACGTTGGCTTAATGTTAAGGGTGCTCAAAATACCGACTAACCCGAAAAAACTTATATTAGCCAGAACGTTGGCTCAATGTAACCTGACCCATAGTTGATACAAAATTAGACTAAACCGCATCTATTAGGCTGGAATTGGGTTAAGGTAATTTGAACTCAACCCAACGCCTTTTCTATACCATGGATTTAATATATATAGTTTTGATTGAGTTAAGTTAGGTTGAGATTTTTCAAACCATATACGTTAGGTTGGGTTGTTTAAATGCCTTTAACCCATGTGCATCCCTACTTAATGCGGCTAGAAGATGATGTAGTCTTTCGACCGAAGCACTCCCATGATAAGCGACCACTCAATGTCGGCAAGCTTGAGTTCAAACCAAAGAATGTCCAGAAGTCGGATCAATCGCACTAGAATTTGAATATCCGGTCTGACAAAAATAAGGATGTTCCGGCGTACTCCAAGGGACAACAACATCCTAAGATATCTGGGGTTTGAAGGGACACCCAAAGATCTGATCGAGGGATTAAAGAATATACAATCTAGCTACTATTTGTTGGCCGAAGAAAAGTGATAAGCCCGACAGTTAAAAAGACAAGTCCAAGGGGTGTGATTTCCACGAAGACCACAGACATACGATCGACTTATTGTTGGGCACTACGAAAGGGAATTAGCCTGGCTAATTCCTAAAGGACATCTATAATATTTAATATCCAAAGACGGAAACAACGCTTGAGCTCCATCCATCGTTAACACAAAGATAATAAATTGTATAACCACTAAATTCAACGTCATGTATGTATACGCTAAACGTGTTAATCATAAGCCACTAAATTCAACGTCATGGATTTTTCTTCCGCATAAACCAAACGTGATCCTCAGACGACCTTGGATGGATCCACGACATGAAGGCAGTTCCCTCAACGTATCATCAAACCATAAAGTTCCCAACTTTATGGGGTGTGAATTACTTACATCGACACTATGGTTGATGCAACGGCTGGACATGAATTACTTACATTCATGGACACATATTATGGATATAATCAAATACTCATGCATCCAACCAACCAAGAAAAAACCGGGATAAAGGCTTTAAAGTTATGCCTTTTGGTTTAAAAATACAGGATCAACGTACAAGCGAATGGTAAATCGAATGAATATTCAAACAACATTTGGGTGACACCATGGATGGATATATCAACGACATGTTGGTAAAGTCAAAAAGGGAGACCGAACACATCAACCACCTCAAGCATTCGTTCGAAATTTTCCAAGAATACAAAATGAAATTAAACCCTACAATACAAAGTGCTCCTTTGGATTCTATGCAGGTAAATTTCTTGGACACATGGTCACACGACCAGGAACCGCCAAAATATTAAAGAGGTATAACGCCTTACTATACGGGACGAGTAGCTTGAAGTCGACATCATCGAATTTAGTTCTCGGTTGCCCTTTTTGGCGCCAGAGTCGAAGAATTTGAAAGAGAATAATTAAAATAACAATAACAATTGTGGTGGTGTCCGTGGAAGAAAAATAATGAAAATTAAAATCTTTTGAATGTATTATCGATTTTGCACATCATTCTTTAATACTTGTTTGTTTGAAAATTCTAGTTTTTTAAAATATAATGCAGCGAGATATATCTTCATTTTAATATTTTGTTTTGTTTTTTTGTCTTTGTTGATATAAACGATTTATTTGTTTTGAGAAAGATAATGTTTTTATGATTTAGTGAAGTAATTTATTTTTGGCTTAACAATAAAATTTTATAAAGATAATGATTCTGTTATAACTCAATGATTATCCAAATTATATTTTAGATTTTATATATTTAAAATGAGATGTTTATCGTGTATTTGATTATGTTTATCTGCAGTTAGTTATACGAATTAAAAAATAGAGCTTTAATAAGTTGTGATTACGCACAATTTACTTGTAATCTTAAATTTTAAGTAATATGCATTAATACACAGTACTTCATGCATAAAGAATAGTTTTTAAGAGTTTTTGTTAAATGTTTTATAATATAACTAGAAGGGTACTCGCACAATGCAACGAGATCCATCTTGATTTTAATGTTTCATTTTATATTTTGGGTTTATCAATGTTATAATGCGATTTTATTTGATTTTGAGAAAAAAAATGTTTTTATTTTGAATGAAATATAAATTTGAACATATTATAAAATTTTGATGAAAATAAGTGATATTAGTATCAAATTAACTATTTAAAAAATCTATTTCTTTTGTGTAATTTCAATAATTCAATTTTTTATTATGATATAATTGAATTTTAAAAACGAACTAATTTATTTTTGGTTTAATAAAATAATTTCTTTAAGATAATAATTAAGTATTCTGTTAGAACTCAAAGATTATCTGAATCATATTTTACATTTTTTATATTTGAAATGATGTTTATCATGTATTTGATTATGTTTGTCTGCAGTTAGTTATATGAATTCAAACATGAAGCTTTAATAAGATGTACGCATACACATTCTACTTGTAATCTTGAATTTTAAGTAATATGCATCAATAAACAGTATTTTATGCATAAAAAATTATTTTTAATAGTTTCTATCAAATGTTTTATAATATTATATAAATATAGATAAATATTGAATGCTTTATGACATACTATTCATGTTATATATATATATATATATATATATATATAACATGAATAGTATAATGAAATTTTCATGCAATACTTAATAACAACTCAAAATCATTGTTTGCCTACAATTTTAATATATGCATTTGCTTGTATACACTTAATTTTTTAATAGTACAACTTATAATAAAACATTAAATATAAATTATTAATATTTAAAAAAATTCAATTTTTAAAATATTTTCCTATTTTACCATTTTTTTAAATATTAATATCAGAGGTTTTGAAAACTTTTAATACAATTCCCAAATAAAAGATCAATCAACCAAATAAATATTAAATAACTGATATTTTTAAAAATCTCATCTCATAATTGATCAATTTGTAAAAAAATCTTAAAAAATAAATTTAAAACAATTCAATTTTCGGTTCCAATTAAATATTACATTTCACTATATCATATGGGTACATTTTTCTGTTTTCAAAATGATTTTTTAATAATAGGTAAAAAGACCAAAATGTCCATGGATTAACGGAACTTCTTAAACAGTTTTAGAACAAATGACTTAATCCATAACGAAAATGAAACTACAAAGACTCTATATATAATTGTTTAAAGTTAGAGACCTAATACGTAATCTTTGTATAACCACAGGGGGAAATTTTGTACTCTTTTTATTCCTAAACGAATGTATATAGATAGGGCGGTTTGATTCACTGAAACAAATTGAAATCAATTTTTTTTAAATCAAACACCATTCACGCACACACCGACTTCAACTCTCGGGGTCCAACGGTCGTTGCTGCTCTGCATCTCAATCTTACAGCTATTGATGCTCTGCATCCTCTCTCGGTAAGTTGAAATTTCTAGTGTTTATGTTGAATAATCGCTCCTGAGATGCTTAGACTTGAGTAATTGACATCCTCATAACACATTACACATTGTTTGGATTGGGAATATGCTTATATGCTTAATGTTTCTGTCATCTTGAATGCTGATTTTATTTTGAATGATTCTGTTGTATCAGATTCCATCCTCGTAAAACATTCCCATTTTGTTTGGATTTGGTAACTTAAACTGTTAGAACCAATCCAACGAAGTATAGAATTACATTTCCAAATTAGAAAATAAAACAGAAACAAACAGAAATTAACCAAGAAATTTAGTAAAAATCTAACTTTTACGATGATTTTTCTATATGCCAAGATCGAGAGATAGAGGCTTGCCACAGCGGTGTCCTAAGATGAAATTTTTTGCCCAATCGTGCGTTGGTAAACGGACGTTGTCTTGAGGATACAACTATCTAATCGGATTGATGCACGTCAATCTGATTCCATCGAATCGATAATACGTTCCATGAAGCAACGATATAGAGAGGAAAAGTTATTGAGAGAGCATTTTGTGTATCCAGAGGAAAAATCGTATCTGATTTCTGGAAATACGAAAACAAAAACGAAAAATTAACTGCAAAAATGCAGTTACCGACACTGGTCTCGAATCGGGTAAAAACGTAATCGGGTCATAAGAGCTCAAGAGACAAATCTTTTGACCATTAATATTGGGTAATGCCACACCAAAGCCCAATGTCAATCCTTCTTTTGGGTCTCTCTCTAACTTGATAATTCATGTGTGTAAGGCCATATAAACACATGAAATTTTCCTTCTTTTTCCTATGTGGGACAAATGTGGACTAATATCCAACAATACCCCACATTTTCTATTCAAACTCCAACAATACCCCATATTTGAATAGAAAATAAGCTTACAAACATAGGAAATTATTTGCTATTCATGGAGCTAAATACAATGTACATCAGGAAAGGTGTCTTTTGGACTTGAACTGTCCTTAGTGAATACAAATCGGATCTACTTAGTGGGTAGTGAACATAAGTCTTAAACTAACCACCATGAGTAGTAAATCTAGACAATTAGCATCACATACATCATATCTATACGTATATCTATTCTTACGGTTGTGTTCATTTCGGTCGTGGACATAATCCTTTCTTCATGAGACTTTTAGAGAACTTAGCCATCTCGGTTCTCAAAGATGCGACCGCACACCATTCTCACATAGGTAATGTCAATCAGGGACATTCCATAGTATCCCACTGTAAGAGCTATTGACATTATTAAGAATAAATTCAATTCTTAAACTTCTACGGAAAACACAAATAAATCATCATAGAAATAAGCATACCTTTGTGTTAAGCGCTTGAATCTTCCTCAACTAGTTGGCATATTGAACCTAGGCCATGGGATCTCCATTGTTGCTAGGTTAGGTTTCCGCCAAGGAGTGAATCTTGTATTGGATTTAAGCCCATTCCTCTCGATGAAAAAATGACTTGCTCTCGATTTAGGCCTTTTGTCAAAGGATCTGCAATGTTTTCCTTTGACTTTATGTAATCAATGGAGATTATTCCATTCTTCAACAAGTCTTTTATCGTGTTATGGCGTCGTCTTATAAGTCTAGACTTGCCATTGTAGATTTGGTTCTTTGCTCGCGTTAGAGCAGCCATGCTATCACAATATATACAGATAGCAGTACCGGGCTTTGGCCATGACGGAATACCAATAGGAAAGCTCTTGAGCCATTCAGCTTCTTCAGCAGCTTTGTCTAAAGCGACAAACTCAGCTTCCATAGTCGTGCGTGTATTAACCGTTTGCTTGGATGACTTCCAAGATATTGATGCTTCACCAAGTGTGAATACATATCCACTTGTGTACTTACTTTCTGAATTGTTAGAAATCCAGTTCGCATCACAATAACCTTCTATCACGAGAGGATACTTTGTATAGTGTAAACCATAATGAATTGTATGTTTGAGATAACGAAGCACTCTCACTAGTGCATACCAGTGATCTCTTCCCGGATTATGTGAGTACCGGCTTAATCTACTCACCGTATATGCAATATCCGGTCTCATACAATTCATGATATACATCAAGCTACTAAGAACTTGAGTATATTCCAATTATGATACACTATCTCCCTGAATCTAAAAATCTCCCTGATTCTTTTTTAGATTAGTAGATGGATCAAATGGGGTTACCACTGGTCTATCCTCATAATGTCCAAATTTTCTGAGGACTTTTTCAATGTAATGGGATTGTGTTAGAATGTAGCTTTCAGAGATCTGGTGAATCTTGATTCCGAGAATTACATCCGCTACTCCCAAGTCTTTCATATCAAATGAGGAATTCAACATTTTCTTCGTTTGATTGATCACATCCATATTGGTACCCATGATCAACATGTCATCCACATACATGCATATGATTACATATGCATTCTTATATTTCTTGACATACACACATTTATCACATCCATTTATCTGAAAACCTTGAGATAAGAGTGTGTGATCAAACTTTTCGTGCCACCACTTTGGCGCTTGTTTATGTTCATATAGGGACTTAGTCAGTTTGCAGACCTTGTTCTCTTGACCTTTAACAACAAACCCTTCGGGTTGTTGCATATAGATCTCTTCATCCAGTTCACCGTTTAGAAATGCAGTTTTCACATCCATTTGGTGTATTTCTAAATTGTGAATCGCTGCAATTGCCACAAGAGTTCTTATCGAGGTTATTCTCGTAACCAGAGAGTAAGTGTCAAAGAAATCTTGACCTTCTTTTTGACGATATCCTTTGGTTACCAAACGAGCCTTATACTTTTCAATCGTCCCATCAGGTCTATGTTTCCTTTTAAAGATCCATTTATGGCCTATTGGTTTGTGTCCCGATGGGAGATTAACCAATTTCCATGTATTGTTTTGGATAATGGAATCAATCTCACTCTATATGGCCTCTTTCCAATAAGGAGCTTCGGAAGAATCCATAGCTGCCTTATAGGTCAACGGTTCACCTTCTACATTAAAGGTTACATAATCTAGTCCAAAATCTTTGGCTATTTTCCCATGCTTACTTCTTCTAGGTTCAATTTCCTTTTGTACATTGGAAGTGCTTTCCCCGTTCGAGTTTGTACTTGGATTTGGTTCATCATGAGGTGAGATATCCTTATTTCCTCTTTTTGTCGGAATAAAGATTGTTTCTCCTTGTCTCTATAAGGAAATGAGGTTTCAAAGAATTCTGCTTCGGCAGATTCTATTATCGTGTTTATATACACATCCTCAACTTGTGACTTGTGTACAAGAAACCTATAGGCTGCACTATTCTTGGCTAGACCAAGATATATGCAATCTATGGTTTTCGGTCCAAGTTTAGTCCTCTTTGGTAAGGGGACTTGAACCTTAGCTAGGCAACCCCACACTTTCATCCTTTTGAAGGTAGGTAATCTACCTTTCCCTAATTCATATGGTGATTGATTACTCTTTTTTTGAGGGATTTTATTCAATATCGTATTAGCAGTAAGACAAGCTTCACCCCATAGACTGAGTGGATCCCCGGATGTGATCAACATTGAGTTGATCATGTTCTTTAGTTTTATGTTCTTCCGTTCGGCTACCCCGTTTTGTTGAGGGGTATAAGGTGCCGTAGTTTGATGTACTATACCATGAGAAGAACAAAATTCAGCAAATTCATGGGATTCATACTCCCCTCCTCAATCGGACCTTAGAATTTTGATCTTCTTGTCGAGTTGATTCCCGACCTCGGTTTTATATGTTTTAAACATATTGATAGCCTCGTCCTTGGTATGTAACAAATAGACAAAACAGAACTTACTGCAATCATCTATAAATGATATATAGTAATTTTTCCCTCCTCTAGTTGGAGTTGCCTTAAAGTCACACAAGTCTGTATGAATTAATCCAAGCACTTCATTGGATTTCTCAACTGATTTGTGGGGATGACTTGTGTATTGGATTCTACACAAGTTTCACACTTTGTCATCTTGCCCATAAAACCTTTAGGTAACATGTTAAGATTCATCATTCTTTGTAAATAACGAAAGTTAACATGTCCCAATTGAAAAAGCCACAAACTAGGTAAGTCTATCATGTACATAGAAGGAGCGGAGCTTGAGTCCACGTTTGTCTTATTCATAATAATAGCATTGTTATTTACAGTGCTGATCTTAAAGAGCCCCTCGTGAAGGTAGCCCTTCCCAACATACACACCACCCTCGGTGATGACAAACTTGTCCGATTCTATTACAACTTTGAACCTTTTGTTACTAAGAACGGGGCCAGAAATCAAGTTTTTGCTAATTTCAGGTACATGTAAGACATTAGAGAGCATGAGCTCTTTTCCAGAAGTGAGCTTGAGGATCACACTTCCTTTACCCTCCACCTTAGTTTTAGTAGCATTCCTCACGAACATTGGTTCCTCATTGTGTACCTTCGTATAGGTTGTGAACATATTGTGAGAGTTGCATATGTGCCTTGATGCACCCGTGTCGAGCCACCAATCAACATTGTTGGTCACCATGTTTGCCTCGATCACACCAACGAACCGGTTTTCTGAATCAGCGATGTGAGCTTCATTGGACGGGCCAGCACCTCTACTTCCTCCTCCGTTCCCTTGATTCCTTTTGAACCTACAATCTTCTGCTTGATGTCCACCCTTTCCACATACCCAACAAAGGATGGGTTGTTTCTTGAAAGGGCGTTTAGTTTGGGAAAGAGGATTCTTTGTATTGAAAGACTGTTTCGTTGGACCTTTGCCTTTCATTTTCAGAAAATGTTCATTGTTGAACTTTTCTTTGGATGAGTTACTCGCCACCATATTGGCGTTGCTCCAAAGAGGTTCCACAATCCTTCTTGATTTTTCTATTGTCTTCCACAACTCGGAGTTTCAATACAAGTTGATCAAAAGTCATCTCTTCCGTTAGATGCTTAAGATACAACTTGAAATCCTTCCAAGTGGGAGGCAATTTCTCAATGATAGCACTAACCAGAAAGTTAGAGTTCAAACCCATACCTTCAACCTCGAGTTCATGAGCCAAGATTTGAATCTCCTCCACTTGCTTGACAACTGAACGAGAATCGTTCATTTTGAAGTTGAGAAACTTTCCCACAGTGAATTTCTTAGAGCATGCCACTTGCATTTCGTATTTGGTCTCTAACGATTCCCATATCTCCCTTCCGGTATTGGAAGTGGAGTATATATTATATAAGGAATCGTCTAGTCCATTCAGAATATAGTTTCGACAACTATATTCGTTGCTAGACCAAACATCGACCACTCTTTGGAAATCCGCAATCTGTCTAGCGGTATGAACATTCTGCCCTTCACTAACAGGAGGATTAGTAGGCGTCTGTTCCATGAGGACGTTCGAAACTCACAGCATGGTCAAGTAAAACAACATTTTTTGTTGCCAACGCTTGAAATCCGAACCCTTGAATTTATCGTGTTTTTCAGCGTAATTCTTCAATATCGTTGATTGATCCATTTGTTTATATTATCTAGAACCAAATTTCGTCTTAGATTGCTAGAACCAATCCAACGAAGTATAGAATTACACTTCCAAATTAGAAAATAAAACAGAAACAAACCGAAATTAACCAAGAAATTTAGTAAAAATCTAACATTTACGATGATTTTTCTATATGCCAAGATTGAGAGATAGAGGCTTGCCACAGCAGTATCCTAAGATGAAATTTCACCCCCAATCGTGCGTTGGTAAACGGACGTTGTCTTGAGGATACAACTATCTAATCGGATTGATGCACGTCAATCCGATTCCATCGAATCGATAATACGTTCCATGAAGCAACGATATAGAGAGGAAAAATTATTGAGAGAGCATTCTATGTATCCAGAAAAACAATCGTATCTGATTTCTGGAAATACGAAAACGAAAACGAAAAATTAACTACACAAATGCAGTTACCGACACTGGTCTCGAATCGGGTAAAAACGTAACCAGGTCATAAGAGCCCAAGAGCCCAATCTTTTGACCATTAATATTGGGTAATGCCACAACAAAACCCATTGTCAATCATTTTGTAGGCCTCTTTCTAACTTGATAATTCATGTGTGTAAGGCCATATAAATACATGAAATTTTCCTTCTTTCTCCTATGTGGGACAAATGTGGACTAATATCCAACATAAACTTTGACATTTTTCAGATGCTTAACAAATGCTTATTTTGAATCCATATATACATAACGAATACCATTTTTGTTTGAATTTTACTTGTTTTATTTAAATGGACCACTCTAAATAACATTCCTGGCTTTGCCCCAATTATAGCATGACTATGAACAAAGCTTTTTGCAGGGACGACCACCCGACTCTGTCTATAGGCCATAGAGATGGCTAAAAATCGGTCTCTATCCCAAACCCTATTCCCATAACGAGTCCCAGTCCCGACCAAAAACTCAAGGCCCGGTTAACGTACTTTGTAATCGGTTCAGGGAACCGGTTGTGGACCCAGGCCTGGCCCAAATCGATCCTATGTATTTTTCCAGTAAATTCGATTTTATATACAATCTTTATGATTTTTTTTAAAATACCAAAAGTGTATTTTTATTTTAATACACTTGAAAATATGTAATTTGGGTCAATTAAATACATTTAAAAAATATGTTTTTGCTAAAATACGTTTTTTTGCTAGTATACGAGTCGAAATCAAGAATTATAGCAAAAAATTAGAACGTTTGTGAGTTGGTATATTCCCCCAACTTATAGTTGACTTATATATAGTTAATAAAGGGTATATAGGACCAAAAAAACAATCAAAAATAGGAAAAAACGATCATACAACTGTTGTGTAGCGGTAATAAAACGGTAGTATTTTTGAAAAATCAGGCCGGTCCTAGGCCGGACCAATAACCAGTCCTAAAACTAGCCGGCTCAGACCAACTATTTTAAATAAAACTGTAAGCGGTATCAATCGGTCCCAACCCAGACCGGTTTCAAGTCGGTCTTGGTTCAAGAACGTGCCAGACCCATTTGGATAGGTCGGACGACGGCCTAGGACAAGAGAAAACCCAAGGTCAGCACTTGCTAAGAGCAACTCCAATCGAACGGCAAAACCCTAGTTTTGCCGTTCTTTTGGATCCAATCGCACACCAAAAACACCAACTTTTTGTCGAATGAAGTTTGTGAACGTCATATTTGCTGTGAGACACATTCACACTAAAAGGGTGGTCCCCACCATCATTTATTAAATAAATAATTACAAATTTTTTTTTTAGGTGTTTATATTTATTATGTAAATTTATATATATATATATATAATAAATTATTAATAACACAAATATGATACCGGATAACGTAGTTTATTAATGGAAATTTTAAAAACTAAAATACATAAATTAAAGGGTCCAATCGTCTCCGCTAGACATAAACTGACTAAAGCTTCCTGCTACGTTCTGAAATCCTTCGGCCTGGTCTTGAGCTCCTCCAAATTGTTGATGTTGAGATACTCAATATTGAGATGCTATGAATTCTGATCCTTGTCCAACCATATGAACCTAGGGTTCCGCTCTCTCTCTCTCTCTCACTATTCAAATTTTCTCATTTTTATAAACTCATAACACACAGGATCAGTGATAGAGTTTAGATCGATGAACATAAGTTTGTCATCCGCCAACCTCGACTCTAATACAAGTTTATGAGCTTGAACCTCATTCCTTCGCATCATAACTTCATTGTTTTTGGCTATTTATTTGCTCATTTTTTTTACTAGCCTTGACTAAGGTCTCTAGTTTATTATCATATTGGAGCCTTGATTTTGTTTTTTTCACACCAATTGGTCTTTGAGTACCTTCTGCGTCGTGAATAGTCAACGACGGTAAACCGGCATCTGTCCCAGACGATGAACCAGGACCGGAAGAAGGTGATTGATAAGGACTTTGTCGTTGATACTGAGTTGATGCAGTGACATTTGATAAACTCTCGGAGTCTTTAAGATGTCCCAATACATGATCAAACTTAAAACCCTTCTTATAGGATCCGTCAAGTTTTAACATCTCTTTCGCTTCGTTCATCTATGAAAAATACACGTTATATTTAAATTAATAAAACAATGATCAACTAAAACAATAAATACTTACAATATCTTGTTCAGAAGCACCACTTGGATTCCTCATTTCAACTTGATTGATACACCCTCGCAATTTTTTGCAAGCTTTTAGAATGCAAGACATTCTCGTTTCCAATGATCTTCTTGGTCGAGAATTGGATGCGAATAGTTCGGTTTGGTGATAAAGAGTTTCTACTCTTGACCAAAACTTATCTTTTGATTGGTTTCTACCTATTATTGGATTTTGAGTTATATCAAGATAACAATGACATAGTTGTATGTCTTCGTTATCTTTGTAGGATGAAGTTCGGATTGTTGAAGACATTTTTTATGAAAAGGCCGGTAATATCTCTATGAAAATGTGTGTGATTTAGCTTACCGACTCGCCCCCTATTTATACACAAAATTTTCAGTTCACTCCAAATGAAGACAGATTAGACAACACACTGATAAGATTCTTCTGAAAAGTCTGGTAAGATTCTTCTGAAATGTCTGGTAAGAATTAACAACACCACTGACTCCCACTATAAAACTTGAATCATAGCTATAAAAAACATATCTCAACTATATTTTGCAATCTTCTTTGTTGAGAAATACCACTCAAATGGAAGATAATTCGTATTCAGACGATGAGGCTTTTGATAATACTAATATCGAACTAATGGTCGAGGCATTCAATCTAGCGTCTGAAGTGGATAATTATATCCGTAATTATGCTCAAAACAATCATGTATCTTATCATGGTTTTATTCGTGGCCATATAGTTATCAATCGTGATTGGGAAAATGCCGATCACAATCTCTTCAATGATTATTTTTCTGAAAATCCTCGATTTCCTGAGTCAATGTTTCGTCGACGATTCCGAATGAATCGTACTTTATTTCTTTGTATTTTGGATGCTATCCAAAGTCATGACAACTACTTTCTCCAACGAAGGAATGGATGCGGCAAACTAAGGTTGTTCAGTTATCAAAAAGTTACTGTTGTATTTCGAATGTTGGCATATGGTGTGGCTGCAGATGCTACAGATGAGTACCTTAAATTAGACGAATCGACGATTTTAGAAGCTTTGAAGCGGTTTTGTAGTGCCTTCGTGGAGGTGTTTGGAGACCGCTATCTCCGCACACCCAATGCTAATGATATGGCACGACTACTCCAAGTTGGTGAACAACAAGGTTTTCCATGAATGTTATGTAACATCCAACTTTCTAAAAGTCCATTTAAGTTGCTAAGCATGATTAATTTAGTATAGTATTTTAGTGATTAGTACTTACTAAAGTTAGATTGGAATTTGGACTTCTGGATCGAGTTAGAGACTGAAATTTTATATTCAAGCTTCTTATATATCAATTAGGAGATCTGGAAAGTTTCGTGCGAAACGGAGTTGAAATGAATAAGTTACGCATAAGGGACTAAATCTGTCAACTATGACAAACTAGGTGGACTGTTGACTAAAACAGGTCAAAACCATGTCTAGCTCTCTAAATCAGTCAAATTTTCTCACCTCTAGAACTCCCACACACTCAAGGTGCGATTTACACACACTTAAGGCTAATCCTCCAATCCTTGATGATCCATGTTAGATTCTTGAGGATTATGTGTTAATCATCAAAGGTATGCTTCTAATTACAAGTTTATTTCAAGTAGAAGTGTTAAATTAGAGGCTAGGTTCTGCATTTGAAAGATTATAAAAGATAATGTTGATTAATGTGTGAATTTGAAGCTAAATTGGGTAAAATCTGCAACATGCAGTGAGTTATAAAGCTGGATTTTGACAGCTTTGATGCTGCTGTTTTAAAAAATTCATAACAAATCATAGAAAAATCTTAAAAATGTGAGGTCTGTTTATTAGAAAGCTTTAAGAGGATACTTTATTTAGTATTTTCAGGTCAATGGCTAAATCTGAGTCTAAGTGTGGTAAAACAGGGGTTGAACAGAGGGCTGTACAATAAAGTGTAAATAGGATAATCAAGATCTAAAGTGTATAACTTGAGTTTGGGATATAGTTGGTTTTTGATACTTGAAATGTTTACTCCAAGGGCTGTTTTAAGGCTATTTAGAGCCTCTGAAGGTTTAATGCTATTGTTGGTTGGAATTGGATGTTACCGCGTTCGGTTGTTTATAATAAAGCACTGTGAGTTTATATCGAACTTATACTTATATATAGTATATGTATATGAAATCTTACTGAAAAGTTGCTGATTTTGCATGCGTTATTTTGTAAGGTGAATTTTTCCTAACTTTGTTTTGGTATTTCTTAATCCTTTTACGTTGTGGTTGAGTCCGGATCCGAGACTGTTTATTTGGCCTTTTGATAAACCATGATCTACGGGTATTACTTCGTGTGATATGCCGTAGCATGGTGTATGTCCACGTATGCCAAGGAGAGGGAGGTTGGGTGTGGCATACCGATTGTCGTATTCACGTATCCCGATTGGTAGGGAGCCGGGTGTGAATACTTTGCATGGGCCCTATAGATGAAGAGGGGTGTGGTGCACATGTATACTCTATTTTGGTAGTGATGCCTTTGGTATTTGATATGTTTTTTTTGGTGTTGTAATTGATCTTAATTATCCTAAAAGTCTTATTAAGCACTGTATGTTAAGGATGAAAGATCCAAAGTTTTCTGTCGTGATTAAATGGCCAAGTATGGAAGTCCTTCGGGACCAGAGGCCCTCTAGACGACCAGAGCCTCTGGTTGTATAGACCAGAGCTCTAGACTCCAAGTCCTTCGGGACCAGAGGCCCTCTGGACGACCAGAGCCTCTGGTTGTATAGACCAGAGCTCTAGACTCCAAGTCCTTCGGGACCAGAGGCCCTCTGGACGACCAGAGCCTCTGGTTGTACTACGCTCTGGGCGAAATTCTAGCAGATTTTTGAGTTAACAGTCTAATACACAAATAAGCGATTCTTTCTCTTATGTTTCGTCTATTATTTGTATTTTTTTATAAAATATATAATTGTAAGCTTTGGTATAATCTCACTAAGTCTTGTCGCTTATTTTTTTAGAATAAATTTTCTTTTCAGGAAAGTCGGTAGCTGTCCAAGGAAAAGATAAAACAATTTAGATCTGCTTGTAGGATTCCAGATCTTGGATATCTTTTTGGTACTCGTTGTGCATATATCGTTTTGAGTTGTATCTAAGTATATAATACTTTTGGGTAGATATATTTGTATTTTTGAATCCGACTTATAGTACCGAAAATCGTCGGTTGTAGGCTTCGTTATTTTATTTTTGGTGGAAGTCTATAACATATATCCCGTACTTGCTTGGAGATTGTTTTATGGAAAAACTTTTGGATAAATAGTTTTTTTATTAAGAATTAGCGTAACCGATGTTACATGTTAGGTAGCCTAGATTGTATGCATTGGAAATGGAAGAATTGTCCAACCAGTTGGGGAGGACAATATTACGGTCGTAGTAGATCTCCAAGTATTATTCTTGAAGTTATGATCTTTGGATATGGCATGCATATTTTGGTTTACCTGGGTCCAACAATGACATTAATGTGTTGGAGTCCTCCCATCTTTTTGCTAATCTTGCAACAATGACATTATGTCATCAAAGGAAAATCATATAATATGGGTTATTATTTAGCTGATGGCATATCCAAAATGGGCCACTTTGTTCAATCTATTCACGATCCACGTGGCTCTAAAAACAATATTTTACAAAGAAACAAGAAGCATGTAGAAAAGACGTAGAACGTGCATTTGGCATATTGCAATCATAATTTGCAATAGTAACAGGACCTGCACGGTTATGGAGGAAGGAAATATTGCATGATATAATGACTTCGTGCATCATTATGCATAATATGATCATAGAAGATGAACGTAATATTAATGCACCAATTGAAGAACGAAGTGACGTGCAAGACGTGGGAGTTGAGATGATAAACGATAACAATGGTGGACTTGAATAGTTTCTTGCTCGACACAAAAAGATCAAGGATAAAGATGCTCACTTTGAACTTCGTAATGCATTAATTGATCATTTGTGGGACTAGTATACTAACTCGGAGAATTAGTATTATTTATGTGTTTTTTTAATTTGTGCTATTTGAACAAATGTAATCTTTTTAAATATAAAACTTATTAATTAAAATTTTATCGTTTTTATTTTAACATTTCTTCATTGAATAAATTAATTACTAATTATTTATTCTTATAATATCTATTACAAATTATAAATATTGTTATTAAAAATAATAAATAAAATATATTATTTTAATGTGGGGTCCACAAATTTGGTTTTTTTAGAGTGTGATTGGAGTTGAGTTTTTTTAGTGTTTATGGGCCCATCATATTTGGTGTTTTTGGTGTGTTTTTTTGATGTGAAGGTTGGAGTTGTGTACATTCGTATAGGTTGTGAACAGATTGTGAGAGTTGCATATGTGCCTTGATGCACCCGTGTCGAGCCACCAATCAACATTGTTGGTCACCATGTTTGCCTCGATCACGCCAACGAACCGGTTTTCTGAATCAGCTATGTGAGCTTGATTGGACGGGCCAACAACTCCACTTCCTCCTCCGTTCCCTTGATTCCTTTTGAACCTACAATCTTTTGCTCGATGTCCACCTTTTCCACATACCCATCAAAGGATGGGTTGTTTCTTGAAAGGGCGTTTAGTTTGGGAAAGAGGATTCTTTGCATTGAAAGATTGTTTCGTTGGACCTTTGCCTTTCATTTTCAGAAAAACATTCATTGGTGAACTTTTCTTTGGATGAGTTACCCGCCACCATATTGGCGTTGCTCCAAAGAGGTTCCACAATCCTTCTCGGTTTTTCTATTGTCTTCCTTAACTCGGAGTTTCAATACAAGTTGATCAAAAGTCATCTCTTCCGTTAGATGCTTAAGATACAACTTAAAATCCTTCCAAGTGGGAGGCAAATTCTCAATGATAGCACTAACCAGAAAGTTAGAGTTCAAACCCATACCTTCAACCTCGAGTTCATGAGCCAAGATTTGAATCTCCTCCACTTGCTT
>NC_037541.1:8592756-8602498 GCF_001531365.2 Cynara cardunculus var. scolymus
GGTCATAAGAGCCCAAGAGCCCAATCTTTTGACCATTAATATTGGGTAATGCCACACCAAAATCCAATGTCAATCATTTTGTAGGCCTCTTTCTAACTTGATAATTTATGTGTGTAAGACCATATAAATACATGAAATTTTCCTTCTTTTTCCTATGTGTGACAAATGTGGACTAATATCCAACATAAACTTTGACTTTTTTCTGATGCTTAACAAATGCTTATTTGGAATCCATATATACATAACGAATATCATTTTTGTTTGAATTTTACTTGTTTTATTTAAATGGACCACTCTAAATAACATTCCTGGCTTTGCCCCAATTATAGCATGACTATGAACGAAGCTTGTTGCAGGGACGACCACCCGACTCTGTCTATAGGCCATAGAGATGGCTAAAAATCGGTCTCTATCCCAAACCTTATTCCCATAACGAGTCCCGGTCCCGACCAAAAACTCAAGTCCCGGTTAACGTACTTTGTAATCGGTTCAGGTAACCGGTTGTGGTCCCGGGCCAAGCCCAAATCGATCCTATGTATTTTTCCAGTAAATTCGATTTTCTATATAATCATTATGATTGTTTAAAAAAAAAAAAACCAAAAGTGTATTTTTTTAATACACTTGAAAATATGTAATTTGGGTCAATTAAATACATTTAAAAAATACGTTTTTGCTAAAATACGTTTTTTTGCTAGTATACGAGTCGAAATTAAGAATTATAGCAAAAAATTAGAACGTTTGTGAGTTGGTATATTCCTCCAACTTATAGTTGACTTATATATAGTTAATAAAAGGTATATGGGACATAAAAAACCAATCAAAAATTGAAAAAAACGATCATATAACTGTTGTAAATCGGTAATAAAACGGTATTATTTTTGAAAAATCAGACCGGTCCTGGGCCGGACCAGGCCCTAAAACTTGCCGGCTCAGACCAACTATTTTAACGAAAACTGTAAGCGGTATCAATCGGCCCCAACCCAGACCGGTTTCAAGTTGGTCCTGGTTCAGGAACGTGCCGGACCCATTTGGATAGATCGGGCGACGGCCTAGGACAAGGGCCTATTGATCAGTTTTAGGCCTAAACAAATGTTAATGACCCTTTTACCTTGCACCCAAGTCTGTCTGACGTCTTTCTCTGCCTCGCCTCGCTTCACCTTTACGATTTCAGTGGACTCTCGACTTATGAGGACCAAGTGATACCCAGTAACTCTCTCTCGACTCTCGGCCTCTCCAAATCGAACTCGAAGTCTCTCTTCTTGATCTACGCTGCCCTTTCCTCTCGAACTCGAAGTCTCTGGTAAATTTCTAAATTCCAATGACTAATGTTTATGACCTTCACTATTTTGCAGATTAAAGATGTTCTAATTTGTTTTATATAATTTGGGTTGTTGTCTACTTGTCTTGTTGATTTTTCATAGTTCGATGGTTAGTTCAGTTTGCTAATCTGTCTTATCTTAGTTTCTCATTGGTATTTGCTTTATGCCTGGGGTTTGATTTCTTACGCATTGCTTATAACGTTACCAAGATTGATGATGCCCTCCAACTGTTCGATGAAATGCCACCAGTATAAACTATGTGGTATTCTTGCTATACTTATATCAATTTAAAAGACTGAAAGATCGGTTACATAGTTTGATTCTTGATCTATAGAGTATTGATTTTACTTGTTTTCTATGCGTTTATGTGGCATTTTATGACTTAGGATAGTAATTACAATTTATCGGTCCAAAATAGCAGTTAATATAATATTTCTTAGAATTATATATACACATATATTATCTGAATGCATCCATAAACATATCATATGCATTAATTAGAGTTTAGAAATATAGTTTCAAAATTAAAACATCACATAAACAAGTCTTACGAAACAAAATAGGAAAAGTGTTCAAAAACAAGCTAATCGCAAGCAATAGGTTCGGCATCTGAGTCACATCATCTAATACGTTCACTTCTTTGTGAGACTTGACCATTTGCTGGAGAAAAGAAAGAGACCGAGAAGAGAAGGAGACCGAGAAAAGAAAAGAAGCCAGACCGTGAAGATGAAGGAGACCGAGAAGAGAAATAAGCTTGAACTGTGAAAGAACCGAGAAGAGAAGAAGAGTGAACTGTGAAGAACCGAGAATAGAACAAGCGTGAGACCTAATATATGTGTTGATTGGTTGACCAAATAAAGAGGCCCAAAAAACTAAGCCTAACATGTAATTAGAAAACCCCAAACATTTGCCTTGTAGAAAGTCGGTATGTCAGACCGATTTTTCCATCAAATATCGGCAATATTATCGGAATCGATATGTTGACCTACATTTCACCAGTGATATTTTTCCAGAGACCGATATCCGATATATCGCCGATATATCGTGATTTTAACAACATAGATCAAGGTCAATATAGGAAAGCCTACAAAAAGATGGAAGTAACATTGTTGTGTTTAGTTACTCAAGATATTGTTTGAGAATGGGTTGTTTCGAACTAGTGGAAGGTAATTCACCTAAGATTTGTTGACCAATTTGTCATTAAAATTGTGTGGTATCATGATCATGTTCTTTCATGTTCTATGGATTTTTAGGACCTTTGATTTTAAGATGAAATGTGGTTAAGGATGTAGGGTTCATGACAAATTAACCACACACCAACTTTTAGAATTGGGCGTTGTACATGTTGCTTAGAGAATTAGCTATTACTTAGTACATGAAACAAAGTTATAAACATAATCAACCATATCTCTTTCATAACGTATTGACATTCTATTAGATGCATCATTCATAATCTATTAGTAATCACATTGTTTTAATTTCGTTTAGTGAGTATATATAACAATGTTAATTTGCATGAATCTCATGGTTTCTCTACCTAATGAGTTGTTTGTCAAATTGATTTCATAAACACTAATTCTTATATCATGTTAAACATGTTTTTAGATTTCTAACTTACACATCAAGTTGTGTAATGTATTCCCAAAGTATTTCTTAAATAATCTTTAGTTTCCTTATGTGCATTAATGCGCAAGCTATATTTACAGTCCTTTAAATCACTCCTTTTTCCATATCTCTAGTGATTTGTTGCATAATTGTATTGATCGAAATGTTGACATTTGAAAAATGATCTGTAAGTGGCCCATGGTGAGTGGTGACTAGTGTGGTTTCTTTCATTTGAAAACTCACGATTCACCGGTAATCCTTGGTGCCTTGGAAATAGCGTGTTTTGTCTGTTTTTTAGGTTGGGGGCCATTTTTAGGTTTTTTTGCCTAGGGCATGAAAAACTTCAGGACCGGCCCTGGCTGGTTGATCCCCCTGAGTCTTCCCAGAGCCACACTGCACCACGCACAGTAATAGTTAATTGCTAATTAGTAATCCCCTTTATATCTTAATGACATTGGTTCGGGAGTTTGTGTTCAATTTACAATGAACTTTACATTAGTTTAAGTTTGGCGAGTAGCTAATTATCTTTTGTATAAAATTGGAAGTTTTTAATTGAGATTAGCTTGTTTACCCATATGGGTTCTGTATTTGAAGCTTTGATGATATTCTTTTGAATTAAATTCAATCCATTTTATGTTGTCCAAAAAGCTTAATAATTGATCTTTTCATTCAACTTGGGATATTTGATCAGTTAGTGTATTTATACAAATGGGTTTTGTTTTCGGTTGAATTCATATGATCGCATACATGGTTCAGGGTTTAAGTTCACAGTCGGTATGCCCTCAGTGTTTCACCAATGGAGCCCAGGTGGAGTTTATATTGGCTTTTAGTCCCACCACCTTGGTTTAAAAATGCGCGCATTATGCGTTGTGATGCGTGATGCGCTGTGATGCGCTGAAGAAAACGCATCAAAGGGTCTGATGCGTTGCGATTCCATGATGCGATCGCATCACCTACGTATCACATGATGCGTGCATCACTTATGCATCAGCGCATCATGTATATTGCATTTTTGGGCTCCCTTTTTCAGCATTTAGTTGGGCTTTTTAGTTGGGCTTTTTAGTTGGGCTTCTTAGTTAAGTAAAATAGAACGTGAGTGAGAATGTTAGCGACCTAATAGAAGAAGCCGACAGCGAAGAAGCAGCAGTAGTCGAACCAACAGCAGTCGATACCAGCATCGCATATCAATTAAAACGTGACGTGATTTACTTAACTTGTGTAATTGTGTTCTTTATGGTAGTAGTTTATGGTCACTTGGTTGGTCATTTAGTTTAGGGATTGGGACTATTAGACATTTACTTGTGTAAATGTGTTCTTCATGGTAGTAATTTGTGTGTTCTGTACTTCTGTTATTCCTATTCACGAACTTTTTAAGATTCTAATGTTAATTTTGTAACTACTTTATGTTATAAATGAAGTATTTTGATAGGTAAGTATTTTTAAGGTAGAAATTGATATGTAAATTAATTTATAAATATTTTTTGAATACCGGGCGCATCACGTGCGTGATGCGAGCGCATCAGCATCACGCATCGGCTTCCGGGACCCTTAACGCATCGGACCGCATCGTGCTTTTTAAAACCAAGCCCACCACTGATTGACTAGATTCAATTCGAAAGGCCCTACTTAGTTTCGCCAGTACGTGAACCTCTGGATTGAAATCACTGCTTATATACCCAATATCGGCCATAATTCAGCATAAGCAATCACTTAGTGGAAAAGGAAGTGACCGAGCAATGACAACCACGAGGTGATTTCTTTTATTTCTTCCTGGGTTTGCAAGTTACTTCTTTTGGCCGTTCTTACTTGGCTAGACCAGCATCTGAGTATGGCAGTTCAGTAGCCATTCAATTTATATGAGGAACGTCTTTATCAGAATACTTTTGCTTATCATTTTGGGCAATTAGCACTAATTTTTCAGGGGACTTCCAGAAACCTCTTTCATGTAGCTTGGCAAGGAAATTTTAAGTCATGGGTATAGGATCCTTAGAGGCTCGCTTTGTTTCGAGAGCCTTGCCCTCCCCGCCCTTTACTCGTCAAATGGCATTGAAATCGATTTTTATTGACCAATCAGAATTGTCTCCCAGGATCTATAATTGCCTCAAAAGGTCCAATATATGTACATTGTTGGGAGGAATCCCCCGAGGAGGGGCTCGCGTCTGATTAGCTAGTTGGTAAGGTAATAGCTTACCAAGACGATGATCAGTAGAACATCGAATTGAACCACCATCTTTTCATAGCTTTTTGCATGTCCTCGGAAATTTAAAGTAGGGACATTTAGGTTGAAAGCCATAGTGCTGATACCGGTTGACCAAACGAAAATATTATGAACCTTGATATACCCCAGAACAATACATTTTTGTTTTGCATCATCTTGGAATTTGCTAATTCCAGCATGCTCCTGGTTCCCTCGGTGAGCTGTCATTGGTGGTGTAATTCTGTTTGTTTGAGAAAAACCCGGATCTGTCCTCGCGAGTCTTTCTGCATTTTGAAAGCAGATCATGTAGAGGCACCAATGACATGATCCGTCATTTAAGGGAAAGCCGTGGACGAGGGCAATCCCTCCGTGTCTTTCTTTGTTGGGATTGTCGTGCTAGCAGCTGCTGTATCGCTGCTTCGAGACCCCTCGGAGACTGTTGGTACTGTTCGATCGCTGCCCATGGTGCGGCTTCCTTCTACCAGCATCATTAGGGCCATTCCCTCCGACTTCGTTCTTCGTCATCGAGCGAGGCGTGGTAGGCTCTGATACCTTGAAATCCACCAATGTTGATAAAGTAGTAATCTATATATTCTGCCAATTAAACAAATACATTGACCCCTATTTATAGACTAGTGTCCTACTAAAAACTTATCTAATAAAGGACTTAAATAAATTATGGACTTATCCTAATTTGAAAGGAAACCATATAAATAACTGAAAGTAGGAAACTTTGGCTTGAGCTCATGGTTTTCTTGTTCTCTCGATTCTATCTTCAAACTCTAAGGCTGCTTGTTCTACATCATCTTTTACGTGACATTATTGCAATCGACATTTTGATATCTTGTTAAAATGTGAAAATCACAGTGTTCATTTGCCTTTTTGGAATTCTTCTAGGGTTAAATGTACCCATGTCGAGTTACAATTCTTTTCCTTTGACTGAATTTAGGTTCTGAACTTTTGAGTCAAAACTCGTGTTTCTATCAGATTTTTATAAAATGAAAGATGCCTTCCATGCTTCCATTGGAAGAATTATTTAAGTTCATCATTCGTCTACTTGGGTATTAACCGTTTAGGTGGCGTGGACTTCTCACTTTTATGAACCAAGTAAAGCGGCCCAATCGTCATTCCTCTATTTCATGTTGTGTATATTATCACCAGGATCTTTGTTTCTCCTCCATAATGTGTGACATAAGAGATTACCAAGTTGTTTCTTGTTTCAGGTTTCACGGATCCTTTACTTGGTTCTGAAGTTTTGCTGCTATCTCAACGAGCACTAGTTTAATCATGGAAATTGAAGAGTGGGCTGCTTCCTCAGGTGGATCAAGTGATTCGGAAGTAACTGCACCTGATAGCGACAGTGAGGAAAATTGCTATGCATATGGTGACTTACCCAAATTGCAGTTTAGGTACTTGTGTGTGTGTGTGTGTGTTTTCTTCTTCTCTTGTGAATTTTTGATAATGGTGTTCTCTTACATGGAGTGGGGTTTTTCTTATTATTTAGGAAAGATACCTCCAAGGCTTGCTGGAAGGAAGAATTGGGAATGGCCGAGATTGTTAGTAATAAAGGCCGAATGTGGACAACAACAGGGATAGCGCGTGGTGGGAAAATATATATTTTTCTTGAAGATATATTGTAAGTGATATTACAGTTGAGATATACGGGGGAAACAAAGAATTTGTGATGCGTTTTTCTTCAATAGTTGAGTTGACAAGATTTTCATCCATAATGAAAGGACCATTTTGCTCGATAACCTTAAATGAGGATTTTATTGACATAATAACCTTTTTACAAGTTCAGTGGCGTTCTTGTATGAAGGAAGTGGCATTCTTTTATACGGAAGCGACGTTCTAAAACTACTGTGATAAGGTCATTCAGCACCACACATAATAAAACAGGGCGTTGTCTATAATTATGGAACTACATTATTTTCCATTTTGACTTCAGTCATGCTTTGTTTGTTCTGTGTTGAACAAATGTTTGATAATTTGTAGGTTTTTGGCAGAAATAGGGGCATTGCATCTGTTAGATGATGAGGATAAATGTATTCCGCTAGAAGATATTTACAAGAAGGTTGCAGAAGGCGTAGGTGGA
The DNA here is from genome assembly GCF_001531365.2 of Cynara cardunculus var. scolymus. Taxonomy (NCBI): domain Eukaryota; kingdom Viridiplantae; phylum Streptophyta; class Magnoliopsida; order Asterales; family Asteraceae; genus Cynara; species Cynara cardunculus. Next base: position 8,599,973 of record NC_037541.1, read on the forward strand.
TCTTCTTGGGAGTCGTTTGAGGTGTATAGGCATCTCAAGTCGCTGGGTTATATAATCAAGAGGCATGGTGTTTGTTGGAGCGTGAAGCGTGATAAAAGAGTGCCTGCATTTGTTGAAGGCGAATCAGGAAGCCAAAGAATCATAAATAACGGAAATGCAGATCTCAGTTCCATAACTGCAACCACGGAATTGTTCAGTGCCATGCAGATAACTGAACTGAGACCGGTTTTTGATGTATACCCACCTAACAGCAAGTTCAGAAAGTCCAATCCGGGCAATCCGATCTTTGTTCTCTGCATAAGCACGTAAGACGACCCAATAAATTGAGATAATTATATCCTCGTTTGTTAGCAATTGTATCAATATTGGTTTTATGGAAGAAAACATTCACGTGTTTCTTTCACATGACATATTGGCATTATATGTTTCATCAACGCCACGCATTCACTTTTTTTCCAAATTTTGTTTCGTCTTTTGTAGCGGCAGCCCACCAACGAAGAAGCAAGTTGAGGATCTTGAAGGAAAATGTGACGGCGTTTCTCTGAAGTTCTGTTATGTTGAACATGGACGTGTAAGTTTCTTTTCTTTCAATCAAATTGAGCTTCCTGTTCTACCTTGACTTAAGCCGGAATCGCTAGTAATCGCTGGTCAGCCATACGGCGGTGAATCCGTTCACGTGCCTTTTTCTATGATTATAAATAAACAACTATTCTCATACAATGAAGTTACAACCAGTAGCCTTCTTTTGCTCCGCATGTACTAGTCATAGATGTTAAGCAACCATATTATTATTGAATTTCATTAATCAAATTCCGTTTCCTCGTTTGGTTCATTCTTTTTCATAAAAGAATATTCAAAATTCTACAAATAAAGGATTTTAACACTTCTTAGCAACTACATGGTATTTTGATGAAATAAAATTCTCTATTTTCATAATACCAAATATGCCTTTAAACCAATATATCCTAATCTCATAAACCCAATAGGACCATCGTCGACAACCTTCGACCACTGTCGATCTGAATCACTGACGACCACCGCCATCTAAACCACTCATGCTGACTACCACCGATCCAAACCACCGTCGACCACCACCAATCTGAACACTGCCAACCGCTACCTATCTGAACCACCATTGGCCACCGTTGATCTGAACCACCATCGATTGGAACCACCGTCGATCTGATCCACCATCGATCACCGGCATTTGAACCACCATGGACCACCACCAATCTGAATCACTGTTGACCATCTCCATCTGAACCACCACGGACCACCATTGATCTGAACCACCGTTAACTACTATCGATCTGAATCATCGTCGACCACTGCCAATCTGAACCACATCCTACCACCGCCACTTGAAGCACCACGGATCACCATCAATCTGAACCACTACCGACCACCGACAACTACCACCAATCTCATTCATCGTCGGACACCGCCGAACACCACCGATTTGAACAACCACCAATCTGAATCATGGTCCCCCACCGCCAATCTGTGCCACCTTCCATCCGAACCACCGATAACCACCTCTATCTGAACCACTACGGACCACCATCGATCTGAACCACTGCGGACCACCACCGATTTAGTAACTTCGTTTGGCTTATGGTTATATTTGTGTTGTGTATTTTATATTGTTTTGTATGTTAAATATTATTTTATTAAAGTATTTAATTTTAAAAAAATTAAAATTTTCAAAAAAAGGTCATTTTGGTCATTTACCAATATTTCATTCCAATTCTGAATCTACATTTTGTGAACCAAACAGACAAATTACAATTTCTTAACAGATTTTATTTCAATGTCTGCCAATCAAACAGGTGGTCAAACCTGATAACATTCCATTTCAATTCTTTCAAAGTCAAATTCGCTTAACAAATTTCATTTCATCCAAAAACATTCTACGATTAAATGTCAACTAACACCATGTTTACATATGTTTGTTCTTAAAAAGTGGGACTAGAAATTAAAGAAGTGGACACTTTAAGTCTTATCCAAAAGATGGATCTACAAGGTTAATCACTTCATATTTTGGAGAAGTGTAACACCCTAAGAAAAAAGATAGTCTAAACCGAAAATATTTAACGAGAACCAGAATCTTAGATAAAAAAAAATTTCACCCAACAAAAGTAATAGTATAGCGTTTACAATTCCGCTACTGAGAAGATAAATAACAACCTACAAATTTAGATTTTTTTCTAGATTAAAGACGGGTATTTATATCAATCTCCAAAATGTCGTAACATCAAAAACGCAACGTTCAAAAGTAACAAGGCTATAATTACAAAAGAGTCTTTCACGAACCAACACTCCTCTCAACCCTTTAGAGCCCCACCGTTAAAGGAACCTCAAAAGTAATTATAACAAAAAAAAAGAGGGTTAGGCTTACGCCTAGTGAGTCCAAACAAAAGAGTTTACGTAAACATAAAGGAACATATATAAAAATATACATGCAAATAGTTGACGTAACTTTAAACAGGAATAGAGACAGTAAGACCTGAATAACTCGAAGTGGAA
>NC_037541.1:8602981-8605666 GCF_001531365.2 Cynara cardunculus var. scolymus
AGTCATGTAGTCGGTCGTGATCATAAGCTCTTTTATCTCGGAAATTACATAATAATCACAATGTCTAAATCCAATATACACATTCCTCATATAACTTCTAATATAAAAACGACTCCCATGCCTTCAAACCCGTTATAATCTAAGGACATATTTAAATGCGTTTATATAAGCGTACGACCACTTGTACATCACTCGAATATTCGCATGAGTCCTTAATCAAAATAACGTTCCCATTTTACCAATATTTAACTCCAAACATGGAACATGAGGGTTTATAAAGCCTTATCCCAAACTTACTTTGACACAAGTATTTCTACCAAGCAAGTGCTCATCTAGAAACATAGTATAAGTCGAGCATAACCCATGATTTCGATTAGTATAAAGCTTCAAAAAGAGAAGGGTTGGATAAACTCACATTGCAAGATTTGGGAGAAATCCTGAATCTTGGGAATAAATTGATTCAACGGGTAGAACTCGAGACACGAAACAGCAGCTATTGTTGCCTCGATTTCGTTCTACCGAGCACGTTTAACAGCAGCTAACGACAGTTCTTCGTGGCTCAACAGCAGCTTCTGCTGCACTTCGTGGCTCCACAGCAGCTTCTGCTGCACTTCGTGACCTAACAACAGCAACAACTGTTTCTTAAGAACCTATAACTACGGCTGCATCGACGACTCAGTTCCCACACCCCCCCCTTTTTTTCATTCCTAAACAGGTACTGCTCCTCCCTTCATCCCTTCTCATATTTTCTCTCAATTTCAGAGGTTTTTAGCTTTTCCCCAAGCAAGAGATGAACCGTAAAGCAATGAAAGAAAAAGGTGAGACTAAAAGGTAGGGTAAAGCATGGGTGTGGAATGATAGCCCTCTTCTCCCTCTCTCCTCTTTTCTTTTCTTATCCCCAAGAAGAAGTGACCTCCCAAGCAAAAAGACTCCCTCTCTCTACTGTAGTGATAGGCGGCTAGCAAAAGATGCAAAGAGGTAGGTCCTTCCCATGATGGGATGTCCCCTGGTATGGGTCAAAGCACAAGGGGTAACACCCCCCCTTTATTCCTACTTTTACCCTTAGTTCTAATAATACTACTAAGTAATTATCAAGAAAGATTCCCACTTCATTGAAAGGATCAAATAAAATAAAAAGGGTACTAAATCCCCAATATTTAATACACCCATATAAACATACATACAAATATAAATAAGGGATGGTGACTGAGGGAGGGGGAGAAATTTGAGGGTGTTACAATCCTCCCCACCTTGGGTTAAATTTCTTCATCGAAATTTGAGTTTACGCGAAAAGCTGAGGGTAACGCCTCTTCAAGTCCTCATCCGCTTCCCAAGTCACGTTTGACCCTCGATGATGCTTCCATTTTACCTTGACCATGACAACCTCTCTGTTCCTCAACACCTTGGTTTTGCTTTCCAAGATGGCCTCCGGTCCTTCCACGCATTGATTGTTCTCATCAACCCGAATTTCCGACAATGGTATCACACTTTCTTCATTCGCCAAACACTTACGAAGGTAACACACATGAAATGTGTTGTGGATTCCGGCCATCTCAGGTGGTAGTTCTAATTTGGAAGCTTGAAGTCCTATCTTAGCCAAGACTTTGAACGGTCCAAGGAAACGGGGACTTAGTTTCCCACGCTTTCCAAAACGGATAATACCTTTCCAAGGGGACACTTTTAGCATTACACGGTCGCCCACTTGGAATTCTATAGGTCAACTCCTCTTGTCTGCGTAACTCTTTTGTCGATCCTGAGCCGCCTTTAAGCGCTCCCGAATACATTTCACCTTGTCGGTCGTTTCTTGCACGATTTCAGGGCCGGAGAATTGTTTCTCACCCGCTTCTAGCCAACAAACCGGAGTCCTACATCTTCACCCGTATAAGGCCTCAAAGGTGCCATCCCTATACTAGAGTGGTACTATTGTTGTAGACGAATTCTACAAGAGGTAGATGAGAGTCCCAATACAAGAAATGTTACGTAATCTAAAACAAATTCTTCAAAAGCACTCCAAAAATAATGGCTAAATTAAAACTTTAGACCGTTTACAGCGGAAGACTTTAAAAGAATAAATATATAACTTAATGTCAGCCCGTCCCATACCGGGTTGCTTTACAAATTTATATACCATAGATGATTGCACCTAAATATTGAACTTAAATGGAATAGACAAGTCTCTATGTATGCCCTTCTTTTTCTTTGTCCAACCTGAAATCTTCTGTCCCTGATTGCGTATAGATTGACTACTGATAACTCTTGACCAAATGCCTACACATTTCATACCATAACATCTCATTAACGGCTTAATTTCTCAAAAGTCAACAAAAATCAACTAAAGTCAAACTTCGTATCCGAGCATCTTAATATGCCTCAAACAACTCTATTTGACTCATCATTAAAATCCACATGGATCAAACGTGCCAAAAGTCAACCCTGGTCAACTCGATCAACCCCGACTAACTTTAGTCAAGCCCCACATCTAAAACTTCGATGGCATCCCAAAAACATTTTAATATCTTATAATTTCATCTCTCTAAATTAAAACGTCACAATAATTACTTTACTCAAATTACGGCGCTCAAATCGTTAAAAAAAGTTTACCGATTCATATAAGCATCATTCTTAGAAAATAAATAATTAATTAATATTAATATTCAAAAAAATAAATAAATAAATTAATATATT
>NC_037541.1:8606026-8606692 GCF_001531365.2 Cynara cardunculus var. scolymus
GATGATTCTTTTTGCAAAATCTCTAGAAAATGATTTTCCTCAACCATAGAAACAAAAATCGACGAAAATCATCAAGTATTGAGGCTCACACGCTCGATTAAAGTTAAGGTTTTAAAACCACTCGAAAATCAGTAAAAACTCAAAATCGAACATTCAAAACTAAAATCTGAGACATAAGGCTACTAAGGTTTTATAGAGAACCTAAAAACGAAACCATCTATATAAAGAACTCGAATTTGGGTTGAGTATTTTACTTCCAATCGTCAATAAACGAAGCTTTTCGAACTGAACTTCTATGAGTTTTTACACCAACTCTTTTTGTCCAAAATACTTTGGACCTTATTTACTTTACTTACCATAATACGATCATGCCCTCCCAAAGAGATGTATTTAACATYCATTTATCATTGATCTGAACTCTCCCATTGGCATGACTTTACATGTACCATGCATTTCTATTATACTCATGTTGTTATTTAACTTATACTAGTAACATATGTGACCATTGCACTTTCATGCATCTAATGCAGACATAATTTTCATGGTTGGAAATGAAATTACTAAATGTGTCATTCCATAACTGAACATTGTTGGAAGTATTCATCAACCATGATGGACGATAGGTAAGCACTACTCATGATACTTTATCGAACATGATACACAATG
>NC_037541.1:8607067-8635617 GCF_001531365.2 Cynara cardunculus var. scolymus
TCTGATATCTATCCTTATAATTCGTAATTCGATAAATTCTTATCTTTCTTTGCTTGGACGATAATGAATCCTATTTATCATAATTATTCAATAAAGYTAAACAATATCTCTAGCCAAAGTTTCCCATTTCTAATTAAACATGGGTTTGTAACTATTGTGATATGTGTACAAATAAACTTTGAGTCACGGTGGTAATATTTATGAAACTTACATGCAATTACCATGCTACTAACTCCCAATCATCTGTCGGAATAACATTCTCATGTCCATACAGTTGACTTAACGTGTAAACGACTAACTTGCCTCGTTACATCAATACTAAGTCTACTTCGAACTTCAAGTTATCACCGAAAACCACACTGATTTCTAGTACCTCGAATAACCATCAATTTTTTTTAATAATAATAGTGGATTCAAGTACACGAATGTAACAACTTACTCAAAATGACATTAGCTAAGTGAAATTTTGAATAGGTTATACWWAAGGGTTCTCAATCACCATCATCACAGTTCATGAATTATGCGACTCTGAAGACTCTAAAATTCCCTTATCTTAAATGTTCTACCCATAACTCACCAATTAGCGCTTCAAATCTCAGCTTAAGTCTAGGCATCTTAGTTCCTTACCTAGTTCGCTTAAACTAGAGCTCTGATACCAACTTGTAACACCCTAAAAAAAAGATAGTCTAAACCGAAAATATCTAACGAGAACCAGAATCTTAGATAAGAAAAAATTTCACACAACAAAAGTAATAGTATCGCGTTTACAATTCCGCTACTGAGAAGATAAATAACAACCTACAAATCTAGATTTTTTTCTAGATTAAAGACGGGTATTTCTATCAATCTCCAAAATACCGTAACATAAAAAACGCAACGTTCAAAAGTAACAAGGCTATAATTACAAAAGAGCCTTTCACGAACCAACGCTCCTCTCAACCCTTTAGAGCCCCACCGTTAAAGGAACCTCAAAAGTAATTATAACAAAAAAAAGAGGGTTAGGCTTACGCCTAGTGAGTCCAAACAAAAGAGTTTACGTAAACATAAAGGAACATATATAAAAATATACATGCAAATAGTTGACGTAACTTTAAACAACAATAAAGACAGTAAGACCTGAATAACTCGAAGTGGAACAATAAAACATCCGAAGATGATGGGGGAGACCCGATTTACCGTTGATTATGACAGACACAAAGTAAGTCATTGATCAATGTTATAGAGCATCACTCACAGGTTTAATACCATCGACATCAACCTAAACCAGTCTTGTAGTCGGCCATGATCTTAAGCTCTTTACCTCGGTAATTACACAATAATCACAATGCCTATTACCGAGTGAAAGTGAGAGGATGATTTGGTGATWACATAATAATCACAATGCCTAACACCAACTTACACCATCATTCCCACGAATAAAATAAAACGATATACTTGCACTATATAAATATAAATAATGACGTAGTATCGTACGATATATATATATATATATATATATATATATATATAGAAAATGAGTCATAAATAATACGTGGGAGTGTCAAGACATCCGAAGATGACGGGGGAGTCCCGATTTACCATTAATTATGACGGAGCACAAAGTAAGTCATAGATTAACGTTATAGAGCATCATTTACCGGTATAAAACCATCGACATCAACCTAAACCAGTCATGTAGTCGGTCGTGATCATAAGCTCTTTTATCTCGGAACTTACATAATAATCACAATGTCTAAATCCAATATACACATTCCTCATATAACTTCTAATATAATAACGACTCCCATGCCTTCAAACCCGTTACATTCTAAGGACATACTTAAATGCGTTTATATAAGCGTACGACCACTTGTACATCACTCGAATATTCGCATGAGTCCTTAATCAAAAGAACGTTTCCATTTTACCAATATTTAACTCCAAACATGGAACATGAGGGTTTATAAAGCCTTATCCCAAACTTACTTTGACACAAGTATTTCTACCAAGCAAGTGGTCATCTAGAAACATAGTATAAGTCGAGCATAACCCATGATTTCGATTAGTATAAAGCTTCAAAAAGAGAAGGGTTGGATAAACTCACATTGTAAGATTTGGGAGAAATCCTGAATCTTGGGAATAAATTGATTCAATGGGCAGAACTCGAGACACGAAAGAGCAGCTATTGCTGCCTCGATTTCGTTCTACCGAGCACGTCTAACAGCAGCTAACGGCAGTTCTTCGTGGCTCAACAACAGCTTCTGCTGCACTTCGTGGCTCCGTAGCAGCTTCTGCTGCACTTTGTGACCTAACAGCAGCAACAACTGCTTCTTAAGAACCTGTAACTACGGCTGCATCGACGACTCAGTTCCCACAGCCCCCCTTTTTTCGTTCTTAAACAGGTACTGCTCCTCCCTTCATCCCCTCTCATATTTTCTTTCAATTTCAGAGGTTTTTAACTTTTCCCCAAGCAAGAGATGAACCGTAAAGCAATGAAAGAAAAAGGTGAGACTAAAAGGTAGGATAAAACATGGGTGTGAAATGATAGCCCTCTTCTCCCTCTCTCCTCTTTTCTTTTCTTATCCCCAAGAAGAAGTGACCTCCCAAGCAAAAAGACTCCCTCTCTATATTGTAGTGACAGACGGCTAGCAAAAGAAGCAAAGAGGTAGGTCCTTCCCATGATGGGATGTCCCTTGGTATGGGTCAAAGCACAAGGGGTAACACCCCCCCCCCCTTTATTCCTACTTTTACCCCTAGTTCTAATAATACTACTAGGTAATTATCAAGAAAGATTCCAATTCATTGAAAGGATCAAATAACATAAAAAGGGTACTAAATCCCCAATATTTAATACACCCATATAAACATACATACAAATATAAATAAGGGATGGAGACTGAGGGAGGGGGAGAAATTCGAGGGTGTTACAAGAAGCTTCAAGAAAGAGTAATGATTTATATTAATCATTTGGGGCGACTGTTTTATGTTTGCCAAAACTTTTATGTGAAACAAAGTGAAATAGGTGTTCCATCCTCAACTCAAGGAACAAGGTTGAGCAGACCTATGTTTTACCAATATAATCTCAAAATGAAACCTAACTATTTTTCTAAAACATCAAATACGTCTTCCTCTTCACATTTTATTCATTCTTTAAATTTTATTTATTGTACTTTTTACTCTTTAAATTTTCATTTTACTATTCTCAAAATATTATTTTTATACAGTTTTTATATTTTGTTTAATTTATGTAATTTATTAAATATTAATAATAAAAAATATATAGAAAATGTAAAAAATAAACATTGGAAACTACATAAACTTTTTATTTTTTGTGTCATTTTAATCGTATTGATGAGAACTTTCTCATGATATATTTAGTTACAGATTTTTTATTTTATTTTATTATATCTTAATCAATTACATAATTAAATAAACTATATAAAATATATAAACAACTCATTAGCGGTAGATTGATTATTTTATATGTCATGTTCGATCCAATTCTGTCTTACCAAGTGCTAAACAACTGTTTTGTTCTGTTCTATACCGTCTGGATACCAAAACACACCTGTATTGAGAAATGGTATGAATAAACCCAACGAGTAATTACTATGGTGGTTTAAAGATATATCTAATTTACGCTGCTAATCGAATGTGAATGTAGTTGGTGATTCTATGAAATTTCTTTTGTCTCATTTGTGATTATGAGTTGAAAGAATAGACAAAGGCGTTAAGGAAATATAGGAGCCATGCGTGAGCATAGCTCAAGTGGATAATTTCATAAGAATACACCTATGGTTGATACCATTCACATTCAAGTATGTCTAAACTATGAAGTACCCCTACAATTCTCCTACAATCACATCTATTGAACACACTTCAGAAGTTTGCATCTGTATGTGAAAAGTCTTACTCGTTATTAGACGAATAGAAGTAAAAACAAACTAGAAAATTTGGTGTCAGAATTATGTTTGGAACACATTATTATATGTATGGTTAACGTATTTTTGGCATAATTCAAGCATCATCATTTCCCGTGCTGTTAGGAGCATATTCGTTGGATATGCGATAAATAGCAAGACTTATAGATTATTGAACAAAGAGTCAAAAGTTATAGTAGGATATGAAATTATTTGAAGATAGATTTTCAGAAGATTCTGAAAGATCAGAACCAACATTGGCCTTTAATCCCTCTTGTTCATCTCTTTGATAGTTCCAAAACTTCGAATGAGGCTGACGACCCACGAAGAAGCACAAGAGTGAGAAAAGAGAAAAATCTGAAAAATGATTTTTTTCTCGTACTTGGTAGAAGGGACACAAAAGAAAGTGATAAGAGAGGTCATTTTTTCTATCAGTACTGAAGAGGATCCCAAGACATATAAAGAGGCCATGACTTCAAGGGATGCTCCACTGTGGAAGGAAACAATAAATGATGAGATGAACTCCATCCTGAGGAACAATACTTGGGTGTTGTCAGGTTTGCCCACATGGATGAAACACATCGGTTCCAAGTGGATATTCAAAAGAAAGATGCACCATGATGGTTCAATATCATCCTTTAAGGCTAGATTGGTATCAAAAGGGTATAGACAGAAACAGAGAGTCGATATTTCGACACTTATGCTCCAGTTGCTAGAATTAGTTATATTTGAAGTCTTATAGCAATTTCATCCATAAAAAGACTGTATATTCATGAAATGGATGTGAAAACAACCTTCTTGAATGGATATTTAAACGAGGTTTATATGGAGCAACCTGAAGGGTTTGTAGTACCTGGACAAGAGAATAAAACGTGTAAACTTATTAAATCTCTATACGGGTTAAAACAAGCTCCCAAACAATGGCACAAAAGATTTGATACGACTATCACATCTTTTGGGTTCCGACATAATGGGGCCTATAGGTGCATCTACTCAAAATGCACGAGAGGGTACACTTGGTAGTATGTCTTTATGTTGACCAACGAAACCAATCTAGAAGGTATTCTTGAGACAAAAGGGTACTTATCCTCGAACTTTAAGATGAAAGATTGTTAGTCCCACTTTAATGATCAATCTTCATGAATCCTTCAAGAACAATGGCAATCTTCATACGAACACTTGAAGGTTTAGAGAGAAAAAGTCAATTAGTCAATGCTAGTATATATTCCTCTCTAAAACTCTATTACACGTAGATATTACAAATGAGCTCCCTTCCATTCCAAATCACTAGACAAGACCTATTTATAGATCAAACTATAAAAGCACAAGTCAAAGTCAAATTATGACTTACAAAGTCAAACTCTCTACAAATACAATATTAAACTTTCAAGAGAAATACAACTAACACTAAAATTTAATCCCAAAATTCTCCCCTTTTGTATTCAGGATTGAAAGAATTTGCACTCTTTGAATCCTTTTTGAAACTTTGACACTTTAAGCTCTTTATGACTTTTTAAACACTACAAGATACTCTTCTAACATTCTCCTCTTTATGATCTCCAAATAAACTTCTTTTGAGAAAATCTTCCAAACACTCTCCCCCTCAAATGTAGAACAAAAAACGATATTCTCTTTTCACAATGAAGAATAGTAACAATAACAGTCTTCCGAAATAATCTTCAAGATATATTCTTCAAAGAACTTCTACATATGACATTCACTAACATTCTCCCCATTACTAATATTTTCCCCATTGAGAAATCTCTTTCAGTAAACTCTTGTTAAAATGAAATCTTCACATTCAACTCCCCTTCAAATATTGTAGCACAAGAATAATCTTCAGTCAGTGCATTCGCATTTCTTGAGTCTTTTGTCGATTCCTGATCTTCAGAATTGATTATTTTATTCATTATATCATATTCTCCCTTAGGATGAAATGAGAAGCATTTGCATCATACATCAGAATGAATGAATTTTTTAACATATGCCGTCAATTCATAAAATTGTAAGAAGATCTTTTCAAATCCACTTGTATAATCTTTTCAGATTTTTAAGATGGGAAAATAACTAATTTCAACTTATGAAATTGTTAACAATCTTATAAAAAGATTGTCCTGTGAATATAACAAATATATTCAGTACAACGAATGTACTTCATATATGAGACTTTTTAATGTTTATCGCACCAAGTCTTCCATTCAATCATCGATAGCTTAATAATAGCATATATATGAATGTTATGGCAAAAATAACATATAATTTGCAAAATTTGTGTAGTGTAGAAAGATAAAGCAATATATGCTTCAATTTAGGCTCAAAAAGATAAACCGTGTGGACCACACAAATTTATCTGACTCAATTTGTGATAAAAAATACTTGGGGGGGGGGGGGACATATATCCTTCTTTTTTAATATCAACTTTCTTCGATGAGAAATTGATAGACTGTGAGCTGCATCCCCCAAGTGTTATTGAAACACTTATCTGTTAAAAGATAAATGAGTAGCTGGTGGGGTTGTGACAAGAATTGGTTTGGGCTTTGCCTTTTTCAATATTAGTCTCGAAATAATTGAGAACTAATAGATTTCGTGATTTGCCCGGATTTTAGAGGTTAGAACATGATTCTTCTAATATTTTTATCCTGACACAACTCTCATCAATTTTTTTGGCTCACAACAACTACCCTCTCTTTTTTCATTTTAAGCTCTGATCACAAACCCATTTTGAGTTTAAGCTCACTCAGATATGATTGTCCTCTTGGGTAGGTTTGTCGATTCTGGCATTCCATAGAGGTATTTCTGTGAAGCAGTCATTCCCTCATCAATTTAATAGTGTAAGCTCAATTGATCACAAACAGTTGATCAAAATATTATTGCAAATAAGCTCAAATGATCATATAAAATTGATCAAGAAAAATATAGCTTTTAAGCACAGTCAACAAATATAAAATTGATCAAGAAAAATATAGCTTTTAAGCACAGTCAACAAGGAGTGATGTACAAATCAGACTATTCAGAATATGTGGGAGAAATGAATGAAGATCTGTAAGTACAAGTTTATAGATTTAGAAAATCAAATAATAAAGAATTTGTATCAATCAAAGTAAAAAAATTCAGAAAACAACTCTGAATACAAATGAGTGTATTATCACCGAAAATGATTTTCATTTGAGAGACATGATAATAACGGTTTGAAGAATAGCTGAAACATGTATTGGGATTATATACGACGAGAAATTACGCAAGTAAAATCTCAAGAAATAACTGATTAGAAAAGATACTTGTTTAAAAAACAATTCAGTTTCCAAAAACATTTATCAAAAAACTTTTGAGCAACTCCCTCTGGAAAATAGATTTAAATAATTTTCTTTTCAGCGCAAAATTCAAACATGAAAACATTTTAGCTCGGGTCCTGAACTGATTTGTTCATAAGCCATATACATCTCAGCACGAGTCCTGAACTGTTATATTCAGAAACCATAATCAGACATAATACAAACTCCCTCTGCATTTGTGCACCATAAACATGATCTTTTGATCAGCACAGTAATAATACACCTGCAAAACAGGTCAAACAGATTTTGGTACCCAAACAAACTTGGGTCCTATTTTGTTAGTATCGGGCTGGGGAATACTGTAACTGCCAAACCATCTATTCCTATTAGATGTCTTCTTTTTAGTACTTTTAACAGGTTGATCAGATGTACAATAAGATCCATACCAGTTGTTGTCATACCTGTTAAAACTATTCCAGCTGTTCTGATAGCTGTTGCCCTCATACCATCTGCTGTACCTTTTTCTATAGACAAAATCAGTGGTTTTGCATGTTGAACACATGATTCTTCTTTTGCTAAGATTGATTAGATCATTAGTGGATCTCACAATACAAGGAAGAACAAGGTTAGTAACAACAAATTTATAAGACGAAACATAATCAGCTTTATTGACCCAAACATTTTTTGTTGTAGAATAATAATTGGGTGATCCAATGACATACCCTTGATAATACTGATTTGAAGAACGAGAATTGTTCTTAGAAACAATTGATTTAGGACTGCTTGAATAACTGTTAGATTTAACATTTGAACAATCATAAAAGTTAGTTTTACATTGAGATTGAGAACCACTTGAGCTTTTAGCACTAGAAAAGTCTTTTACTTTCTTAAGTAACTGGTCTCTTTCTTCAGCAATTAAGTCGTTTTTTTTGCTGTTTCAGTTCTCATGTTCAATTCAGTTACAAGTTTTGTCTCTATATCAGAAAATTTCTTTGAAGTATCCAGAAACTTACCTTGTAACTCCTTTTTCAGCTTTTCAAACACTTTTCTTTCTTTCTCAAACTTCTTTCCTTTTTCATCTGAACTTCCCGTTTCATTCTCAGAAGCAATGTCAAACCACTTCTTATTTTCTATAAGTTCTTTGGCAATTGCAACATTTTCTTGGCAGTTTTTTTCTTATCAAGAGCAAACAATCTCTTTTCAGCACTATCAAGCAATTCCAAATTCTTGCTCAGACATTCTTCTTTAGACTCTTTCTTTTCTTTATCAACCTTGGCTCGTTCCAAGATGATAAGTTGTTCAGAATCGGAAATTTGCTTTAAAAGCATTTTGGCATTCAGCTCCAAAGAGTTAATCTTATTCTCAAAAAGTTTTGCGTTAAGTATAAAATCTTTTCTCTACTTCTATCAACCTTCTCTTCTCTTTCTCCATAGTTTTCCTTTCAGCATCCAAAACCTTTTCCGCTTCTAAAACCTTATCTTTTCTGTATTTCCAGTAATTTCCTTTCATCAATAATTTTCTTCTCAGCTTCATGAAGTTTCTTTGTAAGATCTTCAATCTCTTTATTCTTCTTTTCTGGAGAGTTTCTTTCAACATTCAGTTCATTTTGAACTTTTTGGAGTTCATTAAATAGATCTTTATTTAATTTGCTCCAAGTTTTCAATTCTTCAGCTGACTCTATTCTTGGAGAATCCAAAGTTTTCTCAAGATTTTTAATTCTATGCATGAAATCATTTTCAATACTTTCTCTAGTTGCTTTATGCTCTCGTTGTAAATATTTAATGAATTCCTCATTAGCAAGATTTTTAGAAAACATTTTCAGATATTTGTCTTTATAATTATGCATACTTCTCTCCAATTCACAAACCTTTTCATCAGTCAATTCCCTATTCTCAGCTTCATGTAGTTTCTCAGTTAATTCCTCAATCTATTTGTTCAAGTATTAAAATTTCCTGTGAATCAGAAGCATTATTCATGAATCATCCAGTTTTTCTTGTAACACCTTCTTCTCTTCCTCCTTTATTTCATTGTAATCTGATAAACGTATAGCCCATGATATGTTCTTATTATTTTCAAGAGTCAGTTTATCATACTTTTCTTTTAATTCCCTGTATTCTTTATCATAAAATGCTGCCATTTAGAAATTCAAAGATTGATCAAAAGAATCTATGCAGTATTGAAATCGATCAAAGAATCACTTTTCAAAATCAACCAGATCAAGAATCACTTAGATCAAAAAATCACTTTTCAAAATTATCTCACAAAAATATCACTCAGATAAAGATCAGTAGATGCAAAAATTCTCAGAAAATTCAAAAAACTGTTCAGTTTGAAAAATCAGATAAAAACAGTCAAAAACTGTAAGTAATCACACTTCAAAATCAAAACAGTTAAAATCAGCTCAAAACTCAGGAAACTTGGTGAAATTCGGATAAGCAATGTGAAATCCAGACAAAAAATGATCAAAATGATGAAATATGGAATCTGAACAAGGTGATCAGCAAGAAAATCAAATATGGATAAAAGTAAACGAAGAAATTTAGAATCCGGACAAAAATAGGTTTCGAGAATGACAAACTTTGGTTAAGTATACTCAAATCCGGACAAGAAGGATAAGCTCAAATCAACTAAGATGATAAATCCGGACAGGGTTATGTCCGTATTAGGTGACTTGAAATTGGCTAAGTCAGAATAAAAAACCGGACACCTTGATGACCGAGGAAGCTAAGTCTGCACAAAGCAGCTCGCGACTAAGTATAGAACTCGGACAAGTCCTTGGCCGAGGAGACTCAAATCCGAACAAGGTGTGTGAGGATGGCCTAATCCGGATAAGCAGTCGTTTGAGGAAGAACTAATCCGGGGGAGCTTGTGCACGGGAAAGAGATGCGAGCAACTAAGTCTTTGGCCGAGGAAGCTAATCCGGATGGAAGGCTGAGCAACTAAGTCTTGAACCTGGATGTGCCTTTGAGCGATTTAGACAAGAGCTCGGTCAAGGCTGTGACCGAGAATGATTGGAACTCGGATGGTGTTGTGTGCGAGGAAGGTGTAATCCAGATAGGCTAGTAAGCGAAGAACTTGAAGTACGGTCAGCCTTGTGTGCGAGAAATGCGAAGTCCGGCTGAATCAATGACCGATGAAGACTAGAATTCGGTTATGCCTGTGTCCGAGAAACTTGAATTTTGGCTAAGTCATAGGATCTGGTTAAGAGGAATCCGCCTAAAACTCACCAAAAACACAAAAAATACAACTTTTTACCAAAAAATGGATCAAAATCAGATTTTTATGAGTATTTTTTAACAAGAACACAATTTTTCAAAATATAAAATATCTTATTAAATCTTTCAAAGGAATGATCAAATCGTAAAATCTTGTGAATAACAATGATTCACGATTCAAATACGTACACAATGATCATATTTTTAACATCAAATCACCAAAAAAAAAATGAAAGATTTGTGAAGAAATTATGAAAAATTTGAAGAACAGTTCAAGAACAATTTATGAAGATGATGAACATAATCGATTTTCCTGAAATTATGCACTTTTTAATGAAATCTTCAAACGAATTACACTGCATCAAGCTCTGATACCAATTGTTAGTCCCATTTTAATGATCAATCTTCATAAATCCTTCAAGAACAATGGTAATCTTCATAAGAACACTTGAAGGTTTACAGAGAAAAAGTCAATTAGTCAATGCTAGTATATATTCCTCTCTAAAACTCTATTACATGTAGATATTACAAATAAGCTCCCTTCCATTCCAAATCACTAGACAAGACCTATTTATAGGTCAAACTATAAAAGCACAAGTCAAAGTCAAACTATGACTTACAAAGTCAAAGTCTCTACAAATACAATATTAAACTTTCAAGACGAATACAATTAACACTAAAATTTAATCGCAACAAAGATCTTGGAGAAGTATATATCATCCTTGGGATAAAAATCAAAATGTCAGTGTCTCAAATATCTTTAAGTCAATCTCACTACATAGAGAAGATACTGACCTAGTTTGAACATCTTAATAAAAAGGAGTTTAACACTCCGTTTGATTCAAGTGTGAAACTCGATAAAAATACTGGTAGAGCAGTGGCTCAACTAGAATATGATAGTCAATAGGGTGTATGATGTATGCAATGCATTATACTAAAACGGACATTGCTTTTGCTGTGAGTAAACTGAGTCAATATAAAGCAATCCGGGTTCAGATCACTGGAAAGCAATTGGCAGAGTATTGAGCCATTTGAAAAAAGCTAGGGATTTAGAATTGACATACTCTACACATCTAGGAATATTGGAGGAATATTTTGATGCCGGTTGGATAGATCACTCAAGTGATTCTAAATCCACAAGTGGGTGGATTTATACTCTTGCTGGAAGGACGATTTCTTGGGCGAGTAAGAAACAAACATGTATCGCCCATTCGACTATGGAAGCCGAATTCATTGCCCTAGCGACAATGAGCAAAGAGGTCGAATGGATCAGAGATTTGTTAACTGATATCCATTTATAGCCTCAACCGACTCCTTCGATTCCCATGTATTGTGATAGTGAGGCCACACTGTCAAAAGTATATACCGCCATATAGAATTGGAAGTCGTGACACATAAGTCTCTTACACAACTATGTGAGACAACTAATTGATGATGATACCATAAGTATTGTGTTTGTCAAGTCTTGTGGGAACTTGGCCGATCCACTAACGAAGCCTCTGACGAGAGACATGGTAGGGTCAACTACTAGAGACATGGGTCTGAAACCACGTAGAATCAGTTAGTGATGAAAAATCAACTTGGATATAGTGCTCCTATCTACCAAGTTCCAAGGGTAACAACAAGTCAATTAATTGATAGAAGGTACTATCAAATGATAAGTCCATGTAAGGTGAAAGATAGTATGGCGTTGTCGAGAACAAGGATGAATTAATCTCTTAACAAAGTTTTGAGGCATCTTAACAACAAATATGTGAATGAACTTTGCCTATATGACTTAGAGGTGGTTCCGTCCCAAACGAAGAGTAGTGGTTCCTCTTCTAGTAAGTCAATAAACAGGGTTTTGCGCATGCCCATATTCGCGCTCAGTGAGAGAGCAAGGTTGATAGTTGATGTGTGTATATAAGCCGGAGTGGTCACAAAATTCAAGGTTTAAATCCTAAGGATACCATTGAATTGATCCCTTCTAGCATACTTACATTAAACATGGTTTAATATTAGTGACACTACTTTAACATTGTCTACTATGAATGTCAGAAAACTTTCCAACCTGGTGGGGGATTGTTGGAAATTTTGGTGGGTTGGAAGTTTGTCTTCCATCCCACATTGGTAGATAAAGGGAAATTAGAGAAGCTTATAAGGCTTTCACTACAATTGGGCTTTGAACATATGGGTAGACTTATGGTGGGGATCTTGACTGGAAGGACCAACGCACATGTGTGCGCGTGGCCGAGGGCGCATGCGTGAGATTCGTGAAATTGGCATGAGGAGGTGCACTTTGCACTTCACACACCACATCGGAGCAGAAGGAGCCTCGCCCAGAGCTCCGTGTATGTTTTTGGTATATCGTCGAGAGAGATGGGAAGCTGGTTTCAAATTTGGTTTTTAAATCAATTTAACCATGTTTTTGGGGATAATTATTGTTGAAGGATAATCCTCCAACTACCCTATGATCATCCTAAAAATGGGGATCAACTTGTGGGATTTATAATAGACACCTGAAAAGATCGTTTCCTCTCTGCGATTTCTGCTCCTACTCGTTCTTTCTTTGTACCGATTTCTGCAACCATCTTGCTTTAATTTTCGTTTTCATCGCTGTTGATAAACGAAAATGTGTACTGCATCAAATCCTGGAGCTTTGCAACTAGCCGACTCACAAAGTACAAAGGGTAGTCGTATAAAATCTTTAAGGACAGGTTTTACCATGCAAATTACGATTCATCGACAGATTAATCAGGTTGGTTTTAAATTTCGTTCATTGTATTTAATTTCTATTCACTAAGTGAACAACTCTGCTTCTACTATTTTCTTTCATTGAATCTATCGCGGAGGATAGATTCAATATGTGTGAAATTGCACGTTTTGAGGTGTTGTGGAATCCGGACACAAAACGTTACCTTCTCTGTTCATAATTTTTTTTAACTTTTTGGATTAAATATTTAAACTAGTTTATAAAGCTTAAAACTTTGTTGGTTTCATCTATCTAACTCTATTTAATTTTCAATAATCTTAAAGATTTTATAGTAATGGACACCAGAAACTACCGAATCCTAAATCAAGATATGATGAAACTCGAGAACTTTAACAGGTCTAGTTATGCCCGTTGGGCAGACAAAGTCAAATTCATGTTGATGATAGTAAAACTCTATTATGTTTTGGACCCTGACCTCCCACTTATTCCCGAAAATCTGGTCCCTGAACAAGGAAAAGAACAGGATAGACAAAGAATTGCTGATCTAGAAAAACTGAGAATGATCCGAAAGGAAGAGGAAACTCTTGCTTGCGGACATATAAAGAATGCTTTGTCAGATCATTTGTATGATCTATATTCCCCGATTACGTGCCCAAGAGAGTTGTGGAAGGCACTATAATTCAAATATAAGTCACAAGAAGATGGCACTGACAAATATCTTGTGTCTCAATATTTTATATTTCAAATGGTTGATGAAAAACCGATTCTGGAGCAAGTGCATGAGCTCCAAGTTTTAGTAAACAAACTGAATAAGCTTTCTATTGTTATTTCTGAAATTTTCCAAGTGGGGTAGTTATAGATAAATTGCTTCCATCTTGAAAAGATTTTTCTAAAAAACGATGCATGAAACCGAAGATTATTCTTTGGATGATTCGCTAAAACATCTTCGAATCGAAGAAGAGGCACATAATCATGATAAGAGAGGCAAATATTTGATGAATGTTAAAAGCGTGTAGGCTGGAGGCAAAGGTAAGGGAAGGGTTGGAGGTCCAAATAGAAAGTGGAACTTGGGTCCACAAAAAAGAGTTTTAAGAGATCTGATCATCAATCGAACCCAGAACAGCAATTTAAAAGGGTCAGAAAGTGTCACTTCTACGGAGAGATGAGACATTACGCTCATGAGTGCAAGTACAGAAAGTTCGGACTGCCTGCTGTTAACTTTGTTAAGGGGATTCAACATCTTGTGGCAAATCTCCACATGGAAGAGATTGGTATGATCTCAGAGGCCTCTACACGGATTGTGGCTGGAAGAGGAGGTTGGTACTTGAACTCTGGAGCCACTATCCAAGTTTGTGACTACAGGTCCAAGTTTGCTGAATATGGACCGGTTTGAGATGGTAAGCAAGTGATAGTTGCTAACAACAGTCGTGCTGATTCGTTGGAATGGGTACTGTACTACTGAAGTTCACTTCCGGTAAGATCGTCACTCTCCGAAATGTTCTTCATGTGCCTTCTATCAACAAGAGCCATGTCTCTGTAAGCAAACTCGATGAAAACGGATTTGGAATAAATATAGAGGCAAGGAAGCTCGTGATATACAAGAGGAAGAATTTCACTGGAAAAGGATACTACGAGTTGGGTATGTATCGCCTGAATCTGAGTAAGGATGGTAGTGAGGAGGTCGGACCTACTGAGTCAGTAGGGAGTAATGTTTTAGCCACGTCCGATGAAGTTTCTAATTTTTCTGTTTCCACTGTTGAAATTGATGTAATTCCCGGCACTATTAATAAAGTTAATTCTTTGGATTATTTTGGTTGTTCTATTTCTTTATGGCATAAACGTCTTGTGCATACAAATGTAAGAATAATTGAAAAAAATGCATAATAAAGGATTAATCAAAATTGATAACAAAGATTTTGGAAAATGTGACATTTGTGTTAATCAAAATTTACAAAGAAACATTTTCCATCTGTTAAACACGACACATCAATTTTAGAGTTGATTCATTATGATATTTGTGAATTAAATGGAATACTTACCCGAGTAGGTAAAAGATATTTCATTACTTTTTGTGATGACTTCTGTCGGGTTTTACATATTTATCTTTTACACTCAAAAGGTGAAGCTTTTGAAGCCTTTAAACTTTGTAAAGCTGAGTCGAAAATCAACTCGAAAAACGAATCAAAATACTTCGATCAGACAGAGGTGGTGAATACTTTAATAGAGAATTCGATACATTTTGTGAAGAAAATGGTATCAAACATGAAGGGACCTCACTATTTACTCCTCAACAAAATGGCATGGCGGAATGAAAGAACCGAACCCTTGTTGACATGGTCAACTGTATGTTGAACCAATCAGAATTGCCTAACAATCTCTAAGGAGAAGCCCTGTTAACGGCTCGCCATATTCATAAACGAATCACTAGTCGAGTGATTCCAACTTGCCCATATGAGCTTTGGAGAGGAAGGAAACCAAATTTAGACTACCTTAGAGTTTGGGGTTGTATTGCATACCATCGAACTCCTGATCCAAAAAGATCTAAATTGGGAGCCTGTGCTGTTAAGAGCATATTCGTTGGATATGCGATAAATAACAAGACATATAGATTATTGGACAAAGAGTCAAGAGTTATAGTAGAATCCAGGGATGTGGAATTCTTTGAAGATAGATTTTTTGAAGATGCTAAAAGATCAGAACCAACATTGACCTCTAATCCCTCTGGTTCATCTTGTGATAGTTCTAAATCCTCGAATGAGGCTGACGAACCATGAAGAAGCACAAGAGTGAGAAAAGAGAAAAATCTAGGAAATGATTTCTTCTCGTACTTGGTAGAAAAGATACAAATGAGGTCATTTTCTCTATCAGTACTGAAGAGGATCCCAAGACATATAAAGAGGCCATGACTTCAAGGGATGCTCCAATGTGGAAAGAAACAATAAATGATGAGATGGACTCCATCTTGGAAACAGAACTTGGGTGTTGTCAGATTTTCTTGCAGGGGTGAAACGCATTGGTTCCAAGTGGATATTCAAAAGAAATATGCACCCTGATGGTTTAATATCATCCTTTAAGCCTAGATTGGTGGCAAAAGGGTATAAACAGAAAGAGGGAGTCAATTATTTCGACACTTATGCTCCAGTTGCTAGAATCAATTCTATCCGAACTCTTATAGCAATTCCAGCCATAAAATGACTGTATATTCATCACATGGATGTGAAAACAGCCTTCTCGAATGGCTATTTAAGCGAGGAGGTTTAGATGGAGCAACCTGAAGGGTTTGTAGTACCTGGATAAGAGAATAAAGTGTGTAAACTTATTAAATATCTATACGGGTTAAAACAAGCTTACAAACAGTGGCATGAAGACTTGATACGACTATCACATCTTTCAAGTTCCGACATAATGGGGCCGACAGGTGTATCTACTCAAAATGCACGAGAGGGTATACTGTGGTAATCTATCTTTATGTTGATGATATGTTGATCATCAGAACCAATCTAGAAGGTATTCTTGAGACAAAAGGGTACTTCAAACTTTAAGATGAAAAATCTTGGAGAAGTAGATACCATCTTTGGATAAAGATCAAAATGTGAGCATCTCAAATATCTCTAAGTCAATCTCACAACATAGAGAAGATACTGACGAAGTTTCAACATCTAAATATAAAGGAGATTAACACTCCATTTGATTTAAGTGTGAAACTCGATAAAAAATACTTGTAGAACAGTGGCTCAACTAGAATATGCTAGTGCAATAGGATGCATGATGTATGCAATGCACTGTACAAGACTGGACATTGATTTTGCTATGAGTAAACTGAGTCAATATACAAGCAATCCGGGTTTAGATCACCGGAAAGCAATTGGCAGAGTATTGGGCTATTTAAAAGAACCAGGGATCTAGAATGACATACTCTACACATCCAGGAATCTTGGAGGGATATTCCGATGCCAGTTGGATAGATCACTCAAGTGATTCTAAATACACAAGTGGGTGGATTTATACTCTTGCAGGATGGGCGATTTCTTAGGCGAGCAAGAAATAAACATGTATCGTCCATTCGACTATAGAAGCTGAATTCATTGCCCTTGCGACAGTAGGCAAAGAGGTCAAATGGATTAGAGGTTTGTTGACTAATATCCATTTATGGACTTGACCGACTCCTTCGATTCCCATGTAATGTAACAGAGATGCCACACTGTCAAAAGTATACAATGCCATATATAATGGAAAGTCGTGACACATAGGTCTCCGACACAACTATGTGAGACAACTAATTGATGATGGTACCATATAAGTATTGTGTTTGTCATGTCCTATGGGAACGTGGCAAATCCACTAGCCAAGACTCTGACGAGACTTGGTAGGGTCAACTACCAGAGACATGGGTCTGAAACCACGTACAATTAGTTAGTGATGGAAACCCAACTTGGATATAGTGCTCATATCTACCAAGTTCAAAGGGTAACAACAAGTCACTTAACAAATAGAGGGTACTATCAAATGATCGGTCCATGTAAGGTGAAAGATAGTACGATTTTTTCAAGAACAAGGATGAGTCAATCTCTTAAGAAAGTTTAGAGACATCTTAACAACAAAGATGTTATAGAACTTTGTCTACATGAATTAGAGGTGGTGCCGCCTCAAATGAAGAGTAGTGGTTCCTCCTCTAGTATGTCATGAAATAGGGTTTAGCGCATGGCCATATTTGCGCTCGGTGAGAGAGCAAGGTTGATAGATGATGTGTGTAAGTAAGCCGAAGTGGTCACAAAAATGAAGGTTTAAATCCTAAGGATACCATTAGATTGATCCTTTCTTGCATACTTACATTAAAGACGGTTTAATCTTAGTGACACCACTGTAACATTGTCTACTATTAATATCAGAAAACTTTCCAACATGGTAGGGGATTGTTGGAAATTTTGGTGGGTTGGAAGTTTGTCTTCCATCCCACATTGGTAGACTCATGGTATGGCCCTTGAATGGAAGGCCCAACGCACACGATCGCGCGTGGCCGTGGCTGAGGGCGCGGGCATGTGATTCGCGAAAGTGGCGCGATGAGGCGCACTTTGTACTTTTTGGGGATAATTATTATCGGAGGATAATCCTCCAACTACCCCATGATCATCCTAAAAATGGGGATGAAATCGTGGGCTTTTCCCAGTATAAGTACTGGGTTAAAGCCAACCATAATAGAGACCTGAAAGGATAGTTTTCTCTTTGCGATTTCTGCTCCTACTCGTTCTTTCTCTCTACCAACTTCTGCATCCTTCTTGCTTTAATTTTACTGCATCAAATCTTGGGGCTTTGCAACTAGTAGACTCACATAGTACAAAGAGTAATCATATAAAACGTTTAAGGACAGGTTTTACCCTGTATATTACGATTCATCGACAGATTAATCAGGTTGGTTTTAATATTCTTGCATTGTATTTAATTTATGTTCACTAAGTTTTTACTTTTCAACACACATTAAATTTAACTCTATTTGTTGGTTTCATCTATCTAACTCTATTTAATTTTCAACACACATTACTAGACATTATCCGTTTTACTTGATCCACCTCATATGAGAAATAAACTCTCGAGGGATGGTCAAGTGAGTTTAGAGCCAAGCAAAACTAGATTTAAAGCCAAAACTGATTATCGTAGTAATCAAACATTGAAAGGCGAATAGATTTTACTACCAGGTAATTAGATGCTGAAATGGTCCACATTTAGAACAATGCTTGCTATATTGACCTGTATCTTATGCAGTGAAAACAGTACTTTTCACTGAATTGTCATTTTAGCTTTGGAAAAAGCCCTTGCCTTGGCCTTAATCCTGATATCATTAGAGTCGACATTCTCAAGATATTTAGGAATATAGATGAATAAGGAAGCCCAAACCCAAAGCTCGGTCCAGGCCAGGCCTCAAAGGTTGATCAAGCTGAATTATTGGCGGCAGGTCCAGGTCTATGTCCGGCCGAAAAGCCCGGTGAAGCCCGAAAAACCCCAATCGAGTTCTTTTTCAACCCCAGAGTCCAACCCATGCCTTAAAAAGACCGAGCCTTTTTTTTTCTCACTGAAAATGGGCTTCAAAGGCCCAAGCCTAGGCCCAAAAAATCCAGGTTTTATGCATCTCTATTTAGGAGTCAACATTGTTTATGTGATGTAGTAAAAGCAACCTTTGATGCCTCGAGTTGTTCTTTGCATCTCCCACTAGCCATGGTTTTGCAAGATCAAATCACCCAAAAAAATTAATATTTTTATGTACTTTTGTTTAGTTTGATGTAATTAGCAATGTTAATTTGTTTGTAACAAAAACGATTCTCATCTAGAGTTGAACAGGAACTCATTGAATACATAAAGTCGAAAACAAAATTGATTCTAGGACATGTATTTTGGTTGGGTTTTGCTTTT
Organism: Cynara cardunculus var. scolymus; assembly: GCF_001531365.2. NCBI lineage: Eukaryota > Viridiplantae > Streptophyta > Magnoliopsida > Asterales > Asteraceae > Cynara > Cynara cardunculus. Next base: position 8,626,551 of record NC_037541.1, read on the forward strand.
CTTCTATGTATTCATGATTAGGATAAGATAACCAACAGAAAGAGATGCTAAGTTGTGACTATACAAATTTATAGTGGCAAACATTCAATGTAGTAAAAGCATCTTCTTTTTACTTGAGATATTGCTCCATGTAAGATTTGAATGATTTGTTGCTGAAAATCTGTGTAGTAACTGCCCATCATTTATTTTCTCGCAAAAGATAGTGTACCTTCTGAGAGTAAGTTTGTGAAACCCTAGAGAATATATCTAAAATACACCATCAGATACACTAGAAGTAAAGCGGATGCACCTTTAAGGCGCTTAGTTTTTTTCTCTGCATCGGGACTATGGAGCGGGAGCACGTACGCACCCTCTTGTCCGCCCCTGTTTGTAGGAAGGTCTGCTTACATCTCACCCTCTGACACTGTTAGGAATGAATGTCGGTGTAATATTGTATTCGTCTTGAAAGTTTATTTTGTCTATAATTGTAGAAAAGTCATCGTGTTTGACTTTTCTTAGATAGTTTGACTTTGACCATTTGTGTAATGTTTGACCCTATAAATAAGGTGAAGTCTTGTAATCTTTGCAAGAGCTCATTTGTTAAATTCATTATACGTATGAAGGTTTGACTAGTAGGACTTTTCCTCTCTTCATCTCCTTAATGTTCTTGAATGATAAATCAGATCTGTCATGAATCTATGAAGATTTATCTTGAAGATTGATTAAAGTGGACTCACAATTGGTATCAGAGATGGATTGTGCACGAAATCAGAAGACGAAATCATCAATTTTGAAGATTTTCTGAAGAAATTTTCTGGATTTTTTTTGTGTTCTTCATCTTATATTCTTCGTGTTCTTCATTTTTCTTTGAATTTGATCCAAAATTTTCTTTAAAATTTTGTGTTTTTGTGTTAAAATCAATGATCAATTTGTGCGGAATTACATTGTGAATCCTTTTATTCACAAACTTTTGCGTTTTGATCTTTGATTTTCAAGTTTTTGGTGAAATTTTGTGGTTTTAAAATTTTTTCGTGCTCTTGTTTTTATTTTATTTTTAAAATCAGTGTTTTTGATCCATTTTGGTTAAAACTTTTTCTATTTTTGTGTTTATCGCTCAAGGCCCAACCAGCCCAACAGACTTATCTCTCAGACCATCTTGTCTTTATATCATCTTCATCGCACAAGTTCAATATATCGCCTGGTAAATCGCTTGATGTTTAACCGGATTGTGCTAAATCGATTAATACATAGACTAGTTGGTGACCGGTTTCCTCTTAACCCGCACAAAGCTTGATCGGACTTTTGATCGGATTAGAATCAAGCTGTGATCGGATTACACTTTGTTTAGTGTGTGTTTGTCCAAGACTTGAGTGGATTTGTCCGAATTCGATCAATCCTTGAGCGGACTAGTGACCGGATTCGTACACCCCTTGATCGGACTTTGATCGAAGTTCTCTAAATCGGACAACAGCTACATCGCTCAGGTAAATCGCTCATTTAATCAAGTGAAATCCAAGTCTAAATCGGTCTGCCCTTCTTCGATTCCTCTCTAAATCGTTCAAAAACATCAATCGATTTAGGACTTAGTTATTTTTCTCTCTCGATTCTAGTTAAATCGCTCAGATTTTATGTGCGATTTAAGAAATCGCTCAACCTCAGGCGGGGCAACAGTTTTTGTACGAATGAAGTTCATCTGATTTAGATTTTATCGCACGCTCCTGTCTTGTTTAATTCACTGGGTATTGCGAGAGGGTTTAGCTAAATCGCTTGTTTCTGTGATCTAATTTGATCAAATTGACTGGTAAAGTGATCGCCTTATGACTTGATTGATTCTGCATCAGATTAAGAGTATTATCATAAATCGCTCAGGTCACGTGATACAGTTAGCAGGGTGGTCATAAATCGTTTAACTTGTTCATCTTACATCGCACGATTATAAAAGGTTTGACCGGATTCTCTAAATCGCACAAAGGTTCATCGGTCAAAGGAATTCAGTTGCAGTCAGTTTTCATCTTTAGTACAGATATGTTTTTGACCTAAATTGCGTGCTGTAGTGCAGGAATTAACCTGTTTTGATTGACCATTTCATTTTTATCGCACTCGGCAGTCAAGTTTTTTTTTTTTTTTGTTCTTCTTCACAAAAAGACACAGGCTGGTTAAGAGCTACACTCGAATCAGATTGTTGTGTTTTGCTGTAGAAATTGTTGTCATGCGGCATCATTTTGTTTCAAGTAGGGCAAGTGATTGAAGTTATTTGATTCTGTTCCTCCCTCTTGAATATTAATTCATATGCTGGTAAACTGAACTTGGACTGTGTAAATCAGTCATTGGTAAACTAAATTTGTGAGTAATCTTTCATTGCAGCAGCAACAAAGATCGAGTTCAGTTCTTCACCTGAACCAGTGGTAACCGTGGGAGTGATAGCAACAGTGGACAGCTAGATCTTCATCTAAATTACCATCATCATCATCATCCAGTTTGTCAATTTCCAAGTTTCTCAATCAGATTTCACAGTTGGTTATCGCAAAACAGCTCTCTAAAATTGCCTGGATACTATTTTTGTTTAACACTATTGATAAACCTTGTTTGAAAAAGACTGTGATGCTGTTTCCTTGCTTAAAGGTGTTGGTAACAGCTGTTGTGGTATGCTTAGTTGTTCATTTTTCTGTGTAAAGGATCTGCATTCATCGACTATAGCCATAATATTGCTAGCACAACTGTTCATTTGGTGTAAAGCAGACTGATCTAGAGCTTATTACTTCACCTGAACAAGTGTCATCCGTCACTGCATGTTCTTATGGTTATCCGAGTCTGTCTAAATCGTTTCACTATGGGTCTGCATTTGTGAATCATATAGTTCAGGCAGCTCAAGAACTTTGAAGAGACCACCAAGCATTGACAACTCCGATTTGATCTATGAATCAACATCTGATAATTCAACTATTGAGATCTATAATACATTAGTGGAGGAAGAAATCTGGAATCAATTATATGTGTGGTATGGTGGTGGTCCTGTATTGGCTCGAATAGTTATAACTCGTGGCTCATCACAAACAGAATTGACTGTAGAAGTTCATTCTCTAAGGCTTCAATTGCTTTTGAAATCAAGATCTGATTAGTATGCCATAGGAATGAGTAGAAAGGAAAGGATTGGAGAACTACACAGGAAGTTTTAGTAACAGTCGCAGCTGATTTTGGATTGATACTCACTTAACTAAAGGGCTATATATGCCTCGATCATTTGCAAAGTTCTGCATCTGTTTTAAGCTTTGTTCATTGCTCAAGGCTAGCAATTTACTAGTTTTCAAGGAGAGCTTGCTTGTAAGCAATTGGATAAACAGGGAAATTCAATTCTATGAAGAAGTTGTCCTGAGCTTCACCATTTTTACCATCTGTATAGTGATAAGTTGCTGCTGTTGTCGGCTATTTGTTTTAGGCTTGTATTTTTCTTGGGTCTAATCTTTTGTTTAGATTTTGATTTTTTTTGGATCATTTTTTTATCTTTTTTTGTTTTGTGTTTAACTGTTTTGAGATTTATTGATCTGATTTGCGTCGCATAAATAGTTTAATCAATTTTTAACTGTCTTTGACTGTTTTTAACAGTTTTTAACTGTTTTCAACAGCTTTTGACTGTTTTTTACTGATATTTGACAGTTTTTCGTCAATAATCTGATTTCTCATCAGTTTTGTGTGTTTCTATTTTTCTGTTTGAGCTTAATTGTTTTTGATTTCTTTTGTTTGATTTCATCGCATTAGATCCTCTAATTGATCAATCTTATTTTTTAATGGCAGATATCCTAGAGAAGGAGAATCAAGAGATGAGAGCTTAGATTTGCAAGCTGGAAAAGAGCATAGAGAACTATAAAGAGAAATATATTAATATGTTCTACGAGAATCATGATAATGTGGAACTTATTGCTAATCTACATCAAGATCATAAAGTAGCATTGGAAAAAGTTGAGAATGATTTCATGGATAAAATTAATAAACTTGAGAACACTCTGAGTTCAGTAAAAAAACTATGATGATGATTTGAGAATTTGGAGTAAAGCTAATAAAGACATGTTCAATAAACTTCAAGAGCTAAAAACTGAAAGGAATTCTTTTGGGAGAAATAGTAAAGAGTCAGAGGTTTTAACTGATAAATCTGAAAGTGACATGGTTGAACTAAGAAAGCTTCTAAACATAGAGAAAGAAAAGGTTTAGAAATGGAGAAGAATTTTAATGCTGAAAGGAATAAATTTGAGAAAGAGAAGAGGAGATGTATTGAATTTGAAAGAAAATTTGGAGCTGAACGCATATATTTTGAAGATAAGATAAACTCTCTTGAACTGAATGCTAAAATGCTATTAATGCAAATCTCGGATTTTGAGCAGCTGATCATCTTGGAACGAGCCAAGAATGATAAAATAGAAAGAAATCTCCGAAGACTGTTAGAGTCAATTACAGAAATTGTCTGAAAGCATTGATCTAAAGCAGAATGCTTTAGCCTAAGAGAAGAAGCAATTTGCTCTTGAGAAAAGAAATACTTCAAAGAAGTATACATCAATTGCTAAAGAGCTTGCAAATAAGAAAAAGTGGTTTGACATCGCCTCGGAGAATGATAAAAGCAGCTCAGATGAAGAGAAATGAGAGTTAATAAATCAGAAGAGAAAGTTTGAAATGCTTCAGAAGGAGTTAGAAGGTAAACTCCTGGACACTACAAGCAAATTGTCTGATCTAAAGACAGACCTTGAAACTGAGATGAAAATGAGAACTGAACTTAAAATTAAATTTGATTTAGTTACTGCTGAAAGAGACCAGCTTTTACAAAAATTCAAAGATTTTTCATGTGCTAAAAGCCCAACTGGTTCTCAATACAGTGTAAAACTAGCTTTTATGACTGTTCTAGTGTTAAATCTAACAGTTATTATAGCAGTCCTAAACCAACTGTTTCTAAGAACAATTCTCGTTCTTCAAATCACTATTATCAAAGGTATGTCATTGGATCACCCAATTATCATTCAAAAGGTAAAAGCATTTGGGTTAATAAAGCTGATTCTGTTTTATCTCATACACCTGTTGTTACTAACTCTGTTCTTCCTTGCATTGTAAGATCCACTAATGATTTGATCAATCTTAGCAAGAGAAGAATTATGTGCTCAACATGCAGAACCAATAATTTTGTCAATAACAAAAGGTTCAACAAGTGGCATGGAGATAACAGCTATCAGAACAGTTGGAAAGGTAAGAACATGTATGATCACAATTACTGGTACGGATCATATTTTATTCCTGACCATCCTGTTCACAGTGCTAAAAAGAATACATCAAATAGGAATAGATGGTTTAGAAATTACAACATACCCCAACCCGATACTAACAAAATAAGACCCAAATTCATTTGGGTACCAAAATCTACTTAATCTGGTTTTGTAGGTGTGTCAATTTTGTGCTAATCAGAATATCATTTCAGTGATATACCAATGCAGGGGGAGTTGTAATTTTTTCCAAATAAGACTTCTGAACAATTCAGTTCAGGACCTGTGCTTTACCGAGTGTGGTTTCTAAACACACAGTTTAGGACCCGTGCTAAACACGTTTTTCTTATTTGTTTTTAATTTTTTGAGCTGAATCGAATCATTTCTATAATCTACTTTCTAGGGGGAGTCTCTAGAAAGTTCAATAAATCCTTTTCGGAAAATAAATTTTTTGTTGGGAAACGAGTACATTATCTAAACAGGTATTTCCTGAGACTTTACTTGTGTAAATTCTCGTCGTACATAACTCCAATACCTGTTTCAGCTATTCTTCAAACTRTTATTATCACGTCTCTTATACGAAAATCATTTTCGGTGATAATACGCTCGTTTGTATTCAAGTTTGTTTTCTGATATTGTTTTTCGTTGATTGATATACATTCAATATTTTTTTTTAATATCAGAATCTGTAAACTCGTTCTTACAGATCTTCATTCATTTCTCTCGCATACTGAATAATCTGTTCGTTGTCGCATCATTCCTTATTGACTGTGCTTATAGCAAAAAAATTTTGATCAATTTTATCTGATCTTTGTGTTTTATATGCAATATTATTTTTGATCAACTTTTGTGATCAAATGTGCATAACTATAAATTTTTAGGAGGGACTAAGTGCTTATCAGAAATATCTCAATGGAATGTCAGAACCGACAAACCTACCCATGAGAACAACCATATCTGAGTGAGCTTTAAATCAAAAAGGGTTTGTGTGCCGAGATTAAAATGAAAATGAGAGGGGTAGTTGTTGTGAGCTAAAAGAATTGAAGAGAGTTGTGTCAAGATTAAAAGAATACGAGAATCCTGTTCCAAACTTCTAAAATCCGGGCATGCCACACAATCTATTAGTTCTCAATTCTTTGGAGACTAATATTGAAAAAGACAAAGCCCAGGCCAATTCTTGTCACAACCCCACCAGCTACTCATTTATCTCTCAATAGATAAATGTTTCAATAACACTTGGGGCACGCAGCTCATCATCTATCAATTTCTCATTCGGAGAAAGTTGATATTGAATCAGAAGGTTATATGTCCCCCCCCCCCTCAAGTCTTTTTGATCACATATTGAGTCTGATAAATTTGTGTAGTCCACACGGTTTATCTTTTTGAGCCTAAATAGAAGCATATGTTGTTTTATCTTTCTACACTACACAGATTGCATTTTATACGTTATTTTGCCAAAACATTCATAGATATGCTTTTATTAAGTTATCGATAATTGAATGAAAGACCTGGTGAGATGAGCCTCATAAAGTCTCATATATACAGTACATTCGTTGTACTGAGTATATCTGTTATACTCACAGGCCAATCTTTTTATAAGATTGAAAACAATTTCATTCGTTGAAATTGGTTGTTACCTTCCCATTCCCTTAATCTGAAAAGATTAAATAAGTGGATTTGCAAAGATCTACTTACAATTTTATGAATTGACGGCTTACGCGGAGGATTTCATTCATTTTTGTGTATGATGGAATGATTCTCATTTCATCATAAGGGGGAGTATGWAATAATGAATGAAATGTCTAATTCCAAACATTTTAAAGGGAATCTGATGTAAAGATCAAGGGGGAGTAACTTTAAAGATGGCTAAAGACTCAAAAGGAATGCGACTGGAGATGATTACAAAAGATTATTCCTATGTGCTAAAACGTCTGAGAGTTTTTTGAATGAGAAGATCAATGTTTCAAAAGTTTACCAACAGAGTTTTTCTTTTCAAAGAGGAAGTTTGTGACTTATTGTCTGAAGATTATTTGAAGATCATATCTTGTACAATTGTTTCTGAAGATTGTTATTGTTTCTGATCTATATTGTCAAAAGAGAAGATCATCGCTGTTCTACATTCGTGGGGGAGAATGTTAGAAGATCTTTTCTCAACTAATGATCGTCTGAAGTTTTCAAGTTGAAGTTTGTTTTTGAAGAAGACATAGTGTGCAACGAGACTTAAAGCACGGAAATTCTTTCAAGTCTGAATACAAAGGGGGAGAATGTTAGGACTGAAAGTCAGTGTAATACTGTATTCGTCTTGAAAGTTTATTTTGTCTATAATTGTAGAAAAGTCATCGTGTTTGACTTTTCTTAGATAGTTTGACTTTGACCATTTGTGTAATGTTTGACCCTATAAATARGGTGAAGTCTTGTAATCTTTGCAAGAGCTCATTTGTTAAATTCATTATACGTATGAAGGTTTGACTAGTTGGACTTTTTCTCTCTTCATCTCCTTAATGTTCTTGAATGATAAATCAGATCTGCCATGAATCTATGAAGATTTATCTTGAAGATTGATTAAATTGGACTCACAGACACTATTTTCGAGTGGGATGTACTAGTTTTGTTTAATATTTTTTTTTGTATATAGGAAGGCGCTTTGTGGCTTGATTCTTCGAAGAACTGGACATGAAGCGCTATGCTAGGGAATGAGTAATTTATTGAAGTAGACCATAAAGTATAGTAAAACTAGGGAGAGGAAATCATGATATCAAGTTTAACAATGGTTATTAAAATGGTGTATTGTGTATTTTACAAGATGTATATTGTCATTTTAAATCAATCATTAGTTTTTGCTTATTAGTAGGGTACTCAAAAACCCAACTAACCTGGTCAACCCAATTCAACCAAAGTGAAATAACCGAACCCGAAGCAAATGTTTTTTGAAAGGAAAACCAGACAAATATATAAACCACAGAACAAAAGTACAAGAGTCAGGCAAAAAGCCACAACCAAAGCCAAACGGCAAACCAAAGCCAACCGAAGCAAATATTCGTATTCAAGTAGTGCAAAATAGGGAATAGTAAGCAATGAAGGCAAAGAAGTACGATTCGATAGTCATGTTGTCCGATAAGAATCAAACTAAATTCATGACTTATTTAGGCTTAAAATATAATTGATAGAGAAACATGAAGAGCTAGCTAGCTAGCGTTTAAGTGAACGATTTGTTGAGAGTAAACCCATGTCGGAGTGCGGCTTCCCAAACTTTGTCGATATCAAAAATCTGATTCCCACACTCGTTCACATTCCAACCTTCTAAACCATGAACTATCCCTGCAATTCTCCAAGCACTCATCACCCTTCTTGGCAACCAATTCTGTACATCAAACACACACCAACATTAGAATACAAAATTCGGAAAACGAAAGGAACAAACTTAGGACAACAATATTGCTTTTGACGATATGTATATCATCATGTAACAGAAATCGTATTTTGTACAGACCAAATCACTACAAAAAATGGGACAAAAAGTTAGCGCCAATCTAAGGGGTGTTGCAATAAGTCCTTAGAAGGAAGTTAAATGACCTAACAAGTTTTCTCTAAGACGTTTGATAGCTTAACAAGACTCAAAAAATAAATAATTCTTAACTTTCTTATATGATAATTTCATATGCGTCATTAAATGCAACTCTCTTAAATGTTATAACTAATGAGACTTCATCTACAACACAAAATATAACAATCAACCATTGTAGATCGGACGGTTACGATTGGGGATAAGGCAGTTGCATTTTTAAAAAATTAAAAATGAAAATACTCCTTAAATGTTGCATTTGATTTGCATTATATATATGTGTGTT
>NC_037541.1:8635622-8665547 GCF_001531365.2 Cynara cardunculus var. scolymus
GGGGGGTTGTTGAGTTCCGGTGAGAAGAGAAGCTATGGTGAGAAATATAAGAAGAGATATCCACCTTGGACCAATTCTAATTAAATGTCAACACTAATTAGGTGCATCGAGATGCATCAGATCAATTCCCTTCTAAATCGCAATTCATGGGTGAACATGAGATTAAAAGTGATCAAGAACAAACCTCCCCATTTGTATAAATCGTGCAAACCTCATTCAACCAATCATAACTTTTTCCCACTTTTTTAATTATGAATGTTGATTAGTCATTTTTACCGTGGAGGGTATTAATTATGGATATTATCATCTTCATTATGTTAATTTTAAAAAACAAATTTCATCAAAATGATAAATACATCAAACAATTTCATTTTTACATAGAAACAAAATATAAGAAACAATTTCATCAGGTTAAACAAATTTATGAAACAATTTCATTAAATTAAACAATGAAATCGAAAAATGAGAATGATTTGTATAAATGACTTAGTTTGCGAAGTAAACCACCTATATATATATATGGGCATTGTCAAACGAGAAGATGATCAATTTCTAAGAAGACGAGAAGAAACATGGGCTACACAATCCATTAATTAAAAAATATCATAAATAAAAAATGAAAAATAGTTAGAAGTTAGGATAATTATCATTTTGAATTGAATAAATTCTTAAAAATCTCATTATATCTGTTAGATTTATTTATTTATTTATTTTAATTATAATTAATTAATAACTTTTTTTGGTAAGTTTTATATAAAAAAATTAGATATACTTTTGATAAAATTATTTCACAATTTTCATCAAATATCGCATGTGATATCTGCAATCAATTCATATGTTAATCATATGTGATAATGGTACATATATAGATCTTTTGTGATGTAAATATTATCACATGTGATAATACACATTTGTATTCAAACATATATTATCATATATGAAATGTACAAAAATTCACATAGTGAATCATATTGATTATATGTGATATGTAATATATCATATATTAAACGAAGTTTTTTTTATCACATGTGATTTAGAATATAGATCCAAAAATTACAGGAAAAATGGTAAAAATATTATAAATTAATTGTAGATATCACAATGATATTTGATGAAAATTTTGATTTTTTTCATTATCAAAATATATATAGAAAAATAGTTATATAAAATTTTATAAAATAATTATGTATTTATTAAATTAAAAAATAAATAAATCTAAATAATAAAATTATATTTTCAAAGATTTATCCGATTCAGATGATAATTATCCTAATTTTTAAAATTATTTTTATTTTTTATTTATGTTATTTTTGAATTAATGGATTATGTGACTTAATTTATTCTCATTTTCTCGCACGATCTTTCTTCTATATGTGTGTGTATGCGTGTGGAAATGTTCATTTAAGAAGTAAGGAAGTGATTCTAGCTTTTCATCTAGCCAACATTTGAGACTTTGGCCGTGAAGCACGGGATAGTTCCTCGCATGGGTATGCGGAAGATGAAGGGATAGTTTCATAACTTTTATAAATATAAACTCTATGTTCATATGTGACTTCATTAATTAGTTTTTTGCAAACTATTTAACTGATTCATATTTTAACTAATTAATTGTGTGATTTTAACTAATTCACATATAAACTAATTAATTGATTTTCACATATGAACCATTATGATTCACATATGAACTAATTCATTAATTAGTTCATATGTGAATCACAATGGTTCATATGTGAAAATCAATTAATTAGTTTATATGTGAATCACACAGGTTCATATGTGAATCAGTTAAAATAGTTCATATGTGAATCAGTTAACCTATTTTATATGTGAATTACACGGGTTTACATATGAACATATAGTTCATATGTGAATCATATGGGTTCGCATATGAACCCGCTTGCCGTCTATTTGTAAAAGTTACAAAATTACCCCTTCTATTTCTCACATAACCCCAATTTTTGACAAGTCAAAGCCGTAATCGTTGACCAGTAAAATCCGATCTTGACCGTATGGAGGGTTATGATCACTTCTTTACTTCTCAAATATTTACCACCTCTCAAAATAACTTTTGGTTATATATATATATATATATATAAATATATATATATATATAAATATATATATATATATATATCTGTGTGTGTGACGAAGGGTTTCTCGTGAGACCCGTAAGACCAATTCTCAACCCTTGGATTAGATCTACAATATGATAATCGGAACATTCATAAACGCCACGAGACTTCTCAATAATCACAAACTTGTCACCGTACAATTTTAGACCATTAGATTATTAGCTTATAAAGTTGATCAATGAACATAAATTGGTCTTACGGGTCTCACGAAAAGCTCTTGGTCTCACCTGAACCCAATCCTATATATATATATATAAAGTATTAATCATAATTAATAAACTCTATTCATATTCCATAAATATTCAAATTAATAAACTCTATTCATATTCCATAAATATTCAAATCATAATAAATGAAATCCAATCATTTCTATAAATATCTCAATTAATTGGGTTGCAAAGGTTGTACAAATGTACAAGGTTGTAAAAGAAATATACCCTATATATATATATATATATATATATATATATATGAAAGGCTAATTAGACTTAAAGTATCATATAAAAAATTTAATAAGATGTATTTTTTTGTAACCTATTAGGTTTTTCGAAACTTGTTAGGTCATCTAACTTTGCCCTAACAACTTATCATGACGTCTTTAGATAAAAAAAAAAAACACAACTCTGATAATTATACACTTAAATTTTCATTAAATACTCTATTAGAACGCAATAAGATATCCTAAAAACCAGTTTTATTATGGTAAATTTTATATTTTTTTAACTTATGAAAAAGTTGTAGTTGGTGGTACAAACCTCACAAGAATCAACATTCTCAAGATAATTGGGAGCCAACATTGATGGTGTGGTGTAGTAAAAGCAATCTTTGCACACTTTCTTTGGAGGGAATTGAGAGTAAGGAATGATTAGGGTTCCTTTTGATGCCTTCATTTGTTCTTCTTTGCTCACTCCATCACCCACAACCCATATCTTCATCACAAAACACAATCTTTTAGCAACTAACATTCCATTTGAACCAAAGGGTAATTGGCCCTATGGCACTTGGGTTTACGGTTTCATAAGGTCAAGGGTTCAAAACTCACCAGATGTTAGGAATATGCATAACGATTTGTAGTATATAAATATTATATACTTCAAAAAAAAAAAAAAAAAGCATCATCTCCCGTGTGAATGATGCAATATTTGAGCAATTGTTGTTGGAAATTTATGATTATTTGCTATTTGAGATGATCACGAGAAGATAACTTACCTTATGAGAGTAAGTCTGTGAAAGGAACAACTTTTCTTGGTCGTCTGTCGATTTGAGCTTGGATTTCAACATTTGGTAATGGTCCTTTTGAGATATACCAACCTGTGATAAAACCAAGAAATATCTAAAATTGATACATATTCCGATTTTACGATTGTTTTATGCTACAAACATCTCTTTTTTCTGGATGCAACTCTATTTTTTAGAGCGTTAATCTAAAACTTTAAAGAAGATTTTGGCTACGTTCACTACAACAAAATTGGGGTTATAGGACACCTCCAATCTCTAAGCATCTCAATAGACCGTTTTATAGGACTTAATCTATAGGACCAAAATATATAATGTCATATCTAAAAGTGTTGTAATAAGTTTATATGACGCTTTTGGACGTCTTAACAAGGTTTTTAGGATATTTTTAATACAAAGTGTCGTGTTAGCAACTTTATATGACACTTTTAAGAAAGTGTCCTATAAACTTGATTTTTTTATAGGACATTTGTTTTTATAGGACAGTTTTTCAAATAGTGTCCTATAAAGTTGCTAATGAGACGCTTTATATTAAAATTGTTCTAAAAAACGTCATATAAACTTATTACAACGCGGACGTTTTATTTTTTTGGTCCTATAAATTAAGTCCTATAAAGAGGTTTATTAGGACGCTTAGAAATTAGTCCTATAACCCAATTTTGTTGTAGTGGTTTGATGAACTACTTGTTCACCGAAAAGTTTTGATAAACTAGCTAATAAAGTAGCAATTTTTGGTAAAAACTAGTTGATAAGATATATGACAATATCAAATGAACTAAAAAGTGAATATAAAGGGGTATTTATGTAAAATACAAGGGACATAATTTGATAAAAGGGATAGAAAAACCCAATAAGACATCTGAAGTAGCTTTTTAAATACACGTCTTTTTCAATAAGCTAAAAACAAGCTAGTTTATAGTTAACAAACATGATTTTATGATGCATGCAAGTAACTGTAGGATGGTTTTGTGATGCATGGATATCGGGATTCAGAGATTCTGAGAAATCGCACAGACGTGCGTTTATATACGTGCATACGTTCGATAAGTGAAATCACCTTGATGCCCCTGCGGCATAGAGCAAGCGCAAGGTAGGACGCAACCTTGTTGAAGTTTCCCCTAAAAACAACTTCAGTTGTGCCTGCTGGAATGCTGTTTAAGACCACTGCAACTACCAAACTACTCCCATCCACCACCCTCACTTTTAGCCCAGGATTTCTCCTTACGAAGAACTCCCCACTTCTGTTCAATGTTTCCCCCTAAGAACCCATTAAAATGTTAATAAAGTTTAATTTTTAAGTACATATATATACAGGTGGTGGTTAGTTTGAGAATCGTAAATATTTTGACAACTAAAGAACCAATCGTTGGTGATTTTAGTGAAATTCTCGGGCTGTTTGGTGTAATTGGATTTGCAAGAGAACGAAGGTGTTGTTAGTTAAGCTATAACACGGGTCAGGAGATTTGAAGGTCACATTTGTATAAACTAGCTAGAACTCGGGGGTCAAGGGTTTTGCACCCCTAACGGTTGCGGGATCCTAGGGGCATACTGAATTCGTATCGAAGTCTGTATGATTTCTTATGGGACCCAAATCTCCTAACGCAAATGAATATTCATATATGAATATTCATTAGTTAATTATGAGTATTCATCGTAATTCATTATGAGTATATGGAATACACATTGTATTCATTGGTTGTTGCAAAGATTATGTGTAAGACCTGATTGAGTAGACCAAGACCAAGCACCTTTATCCCCTTCCCTTCAGCTTCTAGAATGGCTGCCTCAATTAAGCCATTAATAGCTTCTCTTTGCCATTCAATAAGGTACTACAAATAAACACATACAAATGCATTAGAAATCTTGAAACAAAACAAAAAGAGAAGTTGATCAAAATGCATACTTGTATCCGATATTTTGGTATCGCCCATGTTTGTAGTTTGAGGTTTTTGAAGACGTTTCTTTCGACGACGAACGTTTTTCCATAAATCCAAGTGATCAACATGGACCAAATCGTAACCGGCCATAGTATCCACAAATACCATTTTGAACAAGTATGCGGTTTAGAAGCCAAGGAGGCAAACCCCAGCCTCATGTGATAGACGGAATCCAGTGTTGTTAGATGCGTTAAATGCACTACGTTTGGTGATTCTTCTTTTCGACACAGTGATTTCTCGTACAGTATGTCAGTAGACTTGTCCATCGTACCGTATATGTAATCGTATAACGGCATGAAAAGTGAGTAATTTGTTCGAAATTGAGTATGGTGCAAAGAGTGGTACCTATGGGAAAAAAACATTTTAAAACTCAAATAAGTTCCTATATAAGTTAAATAAATAGGAGCAAATTGCATGAAAATATAACATACTTTGAGCTGATTTTTTATTTTGTTAAGTGTACTTTTAAAACTGTCATTTTTGGTAGCTTAGATTTGATATCTCAAACATTTAGATCAAAGTATGTAACAAAAAAAATTCCAAGTGCTTCATCGCTCAAAATATGAAAGTCCTTTGGATTTTTTTCTCCGATCTTTCCCTTATGGTTTTACGACAATAATTGGTTTCTGTATTTTAAAAATCAAAAGGATCATTTTTTTAAATTTCAGTAGATGTTGGAATTTAATTATTCTAAAAATCCGTTGGTGATTCTTCCCACGTATACTATATAAATCACGTAAAAAGGTGGGACTTACGATGGGGTGTACATGATGTACTTAAGAGGGGGGAAGATCGCGAAGACGGATTTGGGGATGAGCTCAAAGTTACAATGGCCCATGTTATTCATTATGTCGATGAAGGTCACATACCCACCAAATGCAGCCAACGATGCGGTCCTGGTCAGGCTTATTGTCGTCAACGGAATTGCGAACAATGCAAAGTACGCCATGTGCTCCGCAAATGGATGAATCACCGCTGCCATCGATTGTTGTGCAATAAATACTTGTACATTGTTGTACTAAATAGTTGTACCATGTGCAAAGATAGTTGTACCTGGTAAATAGATGGTTGCACCTTGTGCTTATAGGTGTATCTTGTGCATATATTTGTGCATTGTGCAATGAATGGTTGAACCTTATACATTGAATAGTTGTACATTCCAAGTAAATAGTTGCACTTTGTGAATAGATTATATAGTTGTACTTTGTGCATGGATAGTTGTACCTTGTACTTGTTTAGTTGTATATTGTGTAACAATCAGTTGTACCTTGTGCATTAGATGGTTGTACATTCTGCATTAAATAGTTGTACGTTGTGCCTAAATTGTTCCACCTTGTGCTTACTTATAGTTGTTCTTTGTGCATATATATACAGGGCGGGTTCAAGTGAAAACCGAGTTTCGGTTGTGAACCGGAGGACGAAGGCTAGCTCGACACGTGTTTAGGGATAGAAACGGGGTGGGTATCGGGCAGGTAATGCATCCCTGTCCCCGACCCTCGTTTATGCCCCGTGTCTAGGGTTTGATTTCTCTCTCATTTAAAAGAAGTCGGGAATCCTAGGTTACTACCCGACAGGTTCGGGGGAATGGAATCCTCAGCGGGTTCTATTGGGTACCGATTTACTTACAAAAACAATGTAATTTAAAATCAAAATTATAATAAATCGTCACTATATTATTAACTACCAATATTAAAAATCAAGTATGTCATTTAATACTAAATGTTTACATACATACATAGGGTTGGATTCACGTGAGACAAGTCTGTTTTCGTGAGACCCATGAGACCACATTTTTACACTTGAAACTTCACAACAAAACAATGTGATGATGAAAAAAATCAGAACTTTCACAGTGTTTTGCTATGAAGTTTCAAGTGTTAAAAATTGATCTCACGAAAACAAACTGGTCTCACATGATCCCAAATCTACATACATACACATATACATATTTATTTATACACAATATATACATATATTTAACAAAAAAATATTAATCGGGGCCGGATTAGGGGTGAGTAATGCCATCCCCAACTCCATCCCGACCCCAGTTCGGGTATGAAAATAAAACCCCGTCCCCGCCCTGTTACCTGTCAAAATGGGGAATTCCCGCCCCGTTAAACTCATGGTACCGCTCCGACGGGTAAAATTTCCATCTCTACACGTGTCCCTTGCATCCACATGTTATTCACAATGATGAATGTTTTTTATTCGTCATGGATAATGAATCAATTTAACATGGATCATGAGTGTGTGTTATTCATCATGAATGTTGTATCACTCATCATTAATAGTTCATGAACTCCACCTTCGTTATTCGTACTGAATGCATTCGAAAATTCATACTGAATGTGGACACCGAGGACGCATGTCACATTCTCTTTGTCCTCAAAAATCGGTTTACAATTGAATTTTTCTCTCTTTACATGTATATATATATATATATATATATATATATATATATATATCATTTTTACACCCTATTATGTGCACCTTTATGCTCATTATTTCTACATCACCAACTTTTTTCTATTTCTATTGATTTATGTCCAACCTTTTGTGTGTGCATTGATTTTCATACCTTTGGTGTAAAATGGTTGTACGCTACGGGCCTATGCCCATTTGGTTGTACCTCTTATGTAAACATTAAGACCACTTTTAATAAATTCTTCATAAAAGAGATTTTCAGGTACGAGTGTTCAAAAATCCGACCAACCCGATCAATCTAACCCCAACATGAAATAATTCAACCCAAAGCAACCCGATGTCTAATCGAGTTGTAAAATCTTCAAACCGTAGGGATTGAATTGATATTGAGTTACTTTTATTTGAATCCAACCCAACAGATGAAACTGATATCCTTTTATTTTATATTATTGTTGAGTCTCTATTAATATGTACATTAGACAATTACAACATCACGTACCCTCTTCATATACATATACTTTCAATATATTCTTCATCTCTATATAACTAGTTACTTTGTATACATGTTTAGTAACCGTGAACACACACACACACACACACACATATATATATATATATATATATATATATATTGAGAATATTAATTGAATGTGATATACTTAAAATTTAAAAAGTATGAATAAGCTATACAAAATGGTTGATGATGAAAAATAAATTATGAATAGACTAAAGAAAACAACATATTCAAGGTTGAATGAATATTTTGATATACCAAAGTATTAACCCGACAACCCCGTATGGTTTGGGTTGGGTTGGGTTCCATTTTTCTTTGGATTAAGTTGGGTTGAGATATTTCAAACCGCAAATATTGGGTTGGGTTATTCAAATGTCTTCAACCTGATCAACTCAACTTATAAACACCCTTACTTTCAGAAATTTTAAACTGTTTTTGCAACAAATATTTTAAAACTTCCGTTGAAATGAGAGAGTAAGAAAGAGAATGAAAACTCCAAATACAGTGAACTTTCTAACACAAATGTTTAAAAGAGATATTTGTTTTTTTTAAAATGTAATTATTATTTTATATAAAAGAATCTAAAATTTTATTATTATAATGAATTCATAAAATATTTCATTTTATATATAGTAACATCTATATTTGTGTCTAATAGGGTTGTCTTTGTTAACATTGAGGATAACAAAACATGGGTTACTGTTCCATGTTTGATATGAAATTTATATAAAATAAATAGGAACAAAGTGGAACAGACATTTTACATTCCCACCCCATTAAACAAGGTGGAAAATACATATATTTTACTAATATAACCTTAAAATAAAACTTAATTTTCTTTTAGTTATTACAGTTTATTCTTTATTTAAATTTTATCTATTGTATTTTATATTCTTTAAACTTTTAGTTTAGAGTAAATTACGTTTTTGTTCCCGTAGTTTGTTAAGATTTACGGATTTCCTCCATGTGGTTTTAAAATTACGGTTTTCATTCCTATGTTTTGCAATTCATTTCTATTTTCATCCTTGAGACTAAACACCACTTTAAAGTATGAGGGACTAAAATAGAAATAAAATATAAACCATAAGTACAAAAAATAGCAATTAAGTTTAAATCATAGGACAAAAACAATAATTAATTATAAAACATAGGAATGAAAATTTTAATTTCAAAATAACAAGAACGAAAATAAAAAATTTCAACAAATTGTAGGTACTAAAAATGCCTTCAAAAGATATAAACAGGTAAATTGGTATTTTATTTGTTCTGTTCTATCATGTATTATTCTGTCTTACCAAATGTTAAACAACTGTTCGTCCTACTATGTCTATACACCATACGCACCCTAGTTGTACCTTGTGCATAAATAGTTATACTATAGTCATAAATAATGATGCCTTCTGCATAAATAGGTATGCATAAAGGACCTTGTTGCAAAGAAAAGGTCTGCATTGTGCATCAATGAGCTCTGATTTTTCAGCCCAAAAGTATGAAAAGTCGGTTCTTTTTCCATTTTAAGAGCCTTACACCACCGGTCCAAGGTCCAAACCATGTTTCATAGAACCATTTCATAATTTGTACATCATGCAATACAACTTGTACTTTACTTTGGACTATATGAAGAGTAAATTGCATACAGGTGTTTGGGATTGCTTATAAAAATAACTTATTGACTTATTTCAGTGTGACATTGACAATAAGCATTTTTGAGTGTTTGGATAAACAGTTTATACCGGTGCCAAACCGATAATAAGGAATTCTTGAAAAAGTTAAATCATTCTAACTTATAATAAGTTAATAAACCATTTTGTAAAAAACACATAAGTTGTTTCAAATAAGCAATCTTAAAGATCCCTAAGCAATCCTAAAGATCCCTTAGTACATCAGAGATCATGTGGATTCGTCTTTTATTTTTCTATCTCGGACGTTGTTAAACGTGATTTTGGTAACATGTGACCTTCACAGTAGGTCCCAACATCAAATTCCGACACACAAAAACTAAAGTACAAAGGATACTTTCAAAACGCACGTTCAAAAGTTAATAGTTTGAAAAACTGTCTACTTAAAAATTGCAACGACCGGGTCTACAATTGCGTCTGCCAGATCCGCAATTGCAACGACCGGGTCTACAATTGCGTCCGCCAATTGCGACGACCAGTAATTTTTTTTTACGTTAGATAATAACTAAAGCAAAATTCGTTATATTTTGATGCATTTTACTCGGTATTCAAACAAAGACATATTTAATTAAAAAAAAAAGGCAATTAATAATATATGGTGCAAAAGATGAAAGAAATTTACAGGTGATTGGTTCGGTGACGACGGAGGAATGGTGATGAGAATGGTAGCGATTGTAGAGGAAATGGTGGTGGAGGGTTCTATGAAGCCAATAATACAGGAATTCCACCACTCCAATATGTAGTAAAATTACGATAATGACACCATCTAACCTCCACAAAGGTAAGTATTTAACCTCCTCCCGAGTGTAATATACCACATAAAACAAGAACCCATTAAATATTATTTGGTCATCCCTGCACAAACGATTAATAATGTTTTAAGTCATGTATTTAAATGCTTTAAATATATATAATTTTTTTATGGAAAATCTTAGAAAAGAATCCAACCAATTTTTTCTATATTGAATTGTTTATTCTTTAATTTTTTTTTTTTGAATAAAAACATTATTAAGTTTTCTTATTTTAAATGATTAAGGGACCGTTTACTTACCCGGTAAGTGTGGATCGGATAATTTTCCTCACCTGATGCATATGGCAAGGGCTGAAAATCTTATCCGGTAAGAGCGATGATAGGGATAGAGAGTTTTACCCGGTAAGTGATGGTGAGGACTCTTACCCGGGTAAGTGTTTATTAGGTAAATTATTGCATACGATACCGTTTTAATATACTACAATCTTATATGATAAAATAGATTATAGTGTTGACTCCTACCGGTAAGCGCTTATCGGATAAGTATTTGGATAAACGGCCCTTAAGTTTTCGAATTGTTTTTTTATTGAAAAAAACCATTAGACTTTCTCATTATGAATGATTAAGTCGTTGAATCTATATTTTTTTAATAAATAAATCATTGGTATTTTTAGAAATTAATTGATTACTTATATTTTTTTAATCCAAAATTTTATATATAATAATATGTCAAATTATATACGTTATAATAAAGGTTATGAGAATACGTTAGCAAAATTACTAGAAATTACGTTTCCTTTTTCAATCAATTTTCCCTTTAAAGTGACCTCTTACTATTTTTGAACCTTATTTCGAAACCAATTTTTCTTTGTTTCGACCATATTTAAGAATGATGAATAAAAAAGACCTTGCAAAGGGCATTTTGGTAATTTTGCATGCATCAATTTTTTCTGTGGTAGGCATAAAGTTTTCAGGGAATGCAATGACTAAACCAGCCTAACATGTTTTCAAAAAACTGTTATGCGTGTTTATAATGTACGAGATAAAGAGAGAGAAATGACCAGTCTGTTTCACGGTCAACTTGTTCGAACTCGATAGTCTTGTCAACTATTCGGTTTTTGCCCTTGGTAGTTTTATACCGAGAGACAGAAATCCAAATTTGATTGTGGAGCATTCTCGTCAACAAAAAGGGGAAAATGACGACTGCCGTTATATCTTTCTCGTTGACATCAGCAATCATGTAGTCATATACGCTCTTCACCACCCATGGTGTCAGCAACACGTACTTCAGTTATCCCCCAAAATAAAATAATACCGTTAATACCGTTGTTTTGAAACATAAACAGTATGCAAGAATCATTAATAATCATTCAATATGCATGTTTTAAAGCATAAATAAAGGGTTAAGATATTTTTTTGATTAACCTGGATATCCAACCAGCTATTCGAGCCGACTAATCTCAGGGTGACTACCTACTTTGCAGATGGTCCGGAGTCACCGTATTTGAACCTCCGTGACCACAAGGGGATTTTTATTCCTTCTTGGATTTGAACCTGGGACCTCGTGGTAGTTTTGACCTTTGGAGCCAAGCTCAAACCAATCAGGCATCACCCTTGCGGTTGGTATTGATGAAATTTGAAGTAATTTTGGAATGTACAAGTAATAAAGCATGGAGGAAGAGAGGGGAGGGGTGGTCTGCAAGAATGGTTGTACCTTGAAGCTTCCAAGTGGTTTCCATGGCCAGTTTGTGAGAAGTCCAGGAGTGGCAGCCATTGATTATCCCAACTCTAACTTCTATGCCTTTGTTTCCCTTGGCTATATATATATATATATATATATATATATATATTGGTTTGTACTTTGTGTAAATTGAAAAATGAGAATAAGGAGTGTGGGTGGATGTATATAAAATATGTTATAATTTTATAAGAGTATTAATATAATATAGGTTATAGTTTGTTTTATTTATTATTCGTTTAGTCGATTCATAGTCTTGATACAATTGTAAAATGCCTTCAAAAAGATTGAAACGTCTCTAATTAAAACAAAAGATGTTATACCATTTTATCATTTTTTAAGACATAAATGAGAGATCTAGATCTTTCATGTCTTATGATTTTTAAGATATAAAATAGATCGAAATCCAAGTCGAATCTGGAGTGGATTCGTCTTCAGGGAAACTTTGCGACACCTTAGTGCAAAAATTATAATAAATTCATACTCGATCAGAATGATATGATTCAAAATCATATGGAATTTAACATAGAGATGTACAGTTTATATGTTACGAGTTTTCCAATACATAGATTGTTTATAAGTTGCAATCCCCATTCGACCTAGACAGGGGTGGACCTATGTATGTCCGAGCAGGCGCTCAACTTATTTTCGCAAGTAGGTTTTTTTTTTTGGAGTTATGAAAGGTGCACACGTTAAAATTAAGGGGTGTTCAATGATGTTAAAAAATCTAAGGAACTTCAACAAAAAAAAACTAAAAAAATTATCTCAAAATCAATCAAAAAACCGAAAAAAGTCTCTTGAAGTCAACTAAAAAAACCGCAAAAGTCTCTCAGAATGGTGGAATTCGGCTAAAAATATATTGTACGACTTTGAAAGTTCCCAGAGATTTGAGAATCAATGATCTAACTACAATCTAGTTAATAGAACACGGAAGTACAATAGAATTAATAAATATACTCAAGGACAGAAGTATGGATCAATGGCGTACTCATTATGTCATTCATTAATCATAAGATTACAAGAAGAGAGAGTTTAGAATCTAGAGAGAATTTTTCTAAGAGAATTTTATTATAATTGACATGAACAACTTGCTTATAAAAAAAAGAATAGAACCTTTCTCTTCATGATACATGACAGTTAAATTGGTTAACAACTAAACTAGTAAAAGTTTGCCACGTGCTTCATTAACTCTTCTGAATTACATATGCCTCAGCTTGATCAGAGATTCGACTAGAGTAGAACTTCATCTAGTTATAGAAGATTGATTGTCTCAAACATTTGATTTGATAATAATACAAATACATCTGATCCAACACTTAGAAGAATTCTTAGTTATAATATCTGTCTTAGAACAAATTAGACCCAGTTATTCAGATTCAAAGTAACTTATTCAGATTCAACATCCAGATTCGGTATCGTAAGTTTATCCAGAATAAACTATCGGATTTGGTGTCCAAACTATTATTCTGATGTACATTCGGATTTAATATATGGGTCCTTTTTCAAACTTGTTACTCATTTTCGTATCAGGATGAATTATTCGGAGATGGCATCAGATTTAGTATCCGGACTTAAATCAGGCTCTAGTAACCTGAAATCCATATAACCTCGTATTTTTTCCTCCGCCTCGGGCTGTCTCGCGATACCTTCTACAACACCTGAATGTTTTGCAGGATCGAAGCTTAATACTTCATAAAAGAAATGTGTTGTTGGAATCTAAAATGTAGCTTATGCTTCGGAAAGAAAGATAGATCGGACTTTTCCTTTGTAAAGGTCTTGTATTTATCGGTGTTGATCCAAGAACAAAAAGCTTTCAACAAAATCGAAGACTAGTTGAAGTGAGACCAAGATAGTCACCAACGTGGATTAGATTGTCAACTAGCCAAATGTAGATCAAGGCAATATAAAGTCAAAAGCATTCTGACGAATACAACTTCTAGCAAGTCGATTTTGGCGTGTAATCTTATCCAACAGGTTTGCTTACCAACTCTTTTCCTGATATGAGAAGATGTTTAGGATGTCATACAAAGTAAGTTGTAAAGTATTATTTTATTTAGAACCATTGTTGTGTCCGAAAAAACTCATCGTTCCCTCGAGCCGGTCAAATCCGCGATTCTTAAACCCAATGCTCCTGTAGCAATGCAGGAGCATCCCACATCGGTGAGGCTAGGGGGATTCGGCTTCCTTATAAGGAAGTGGGAGTCTTACTCCTACATGTGACGCGTTTTAAAGCCGTGAGGGGTTGGTCAAACCCAAAGAGGACAATATCACGTGGGCGGTTCCCTAGATCGGTCCAACAATTGGTATCAGAGCTAGGGCCGCACCAATGTGGGGGGGGGGAATGTTGGGTCCAAAAAAACTCATCGTTCCCTCGAGCAAGTCAAATCCGCGATTCTTAAACCCAACGCTCCTGTAGCAATGCAGGAGCATCCCACATCGGTGAGGCTAGGGGGATTCGACTTCCTTATAAGGAAGTGGGAGTCTTACTCCTACATGTGACGCGTTTTAAAGCCGTGAGGGGTTAGTCAAACTCAAAGCAGACAATATCACGTGGGCGGTTCCCTAGATCGGTCCAACAACCATACTTCTTTTAATGTTCACTCTACATACTGAAGGATGTGTTGGGTTAACAAATATCTATATCACCTTCAAATGATGAAATGAGGAGTACAAGCATGCACTAATTAGCAAATTAGATGAAGATATGCGTTAAAGTTGGATAACATCATTTAATGCATTGATGGATATAAAATGTCATCCTTGTCATATGTTGCAACTCAGCTGTATTGAATAGAAACTATGAGTGATAGTTTTTAGGCAAAATCAACATCAACCATCTAAAAGACTATTTCAATACTTCATATCTGAAGGGGTATCATCTTCTATTACTCTTTCAGTCATTAGCAAACTTGTCACCATCTAGATTGTTTATGATCATGTCTTACCTCCCTAGCTTTCTTAATCTCATATGTAATTCTTTTTTTTTATAATAAACATACATAGTTAAAAGTGAAAATATGATGTGTTTGTATTCAACCTTCTTCTACAAGCACTTGTTGTGTTAGTCATTACCATTCCATGACTAACAAAGATATCATAAGTCTAAATCATTACTTCAAACTTTAGTATAGTCCATCCAGATCTCTAACTCTTCAAGTCCAGAGCTATGACTTGCCTTGTTCATATATATGACTCTTCTTCAACACCTAGAGTTTTCAAAAAACATCTTCTCCAATCCATCTTTCTTATAAATTTAGTTCTAACAATCTCCCCCTTGGGTCAAATGAAGACACAATCAATTCATATGATCTTTTATAAAATGGTACCTTACATCAATGTGTTTGGTCTTTGAATGCTGGACAAGATTAGATGTTATTGCAATACCTCTCTTTGAATCACAATAAGTGGGGATCTTGTGATATGTATTAGAACCCAAATTTGATATGTAGAAGTATTTTAAAAAGTATAAGTCTTGAAGTCTAGAACCTGATCTACACGACAGTGTAGAGATGCCTAACATGATGATCACCCTGCAAGGCAGAGACCTCAGCCTATCTATGGACCTACCTCGTAACTCAACATTCCATGCAATGTTCAATTATGAAGCTACTCATCCTCAACCGTTCATGCATAAAGTTTGTTAGAGCAGCTTTACACATGGACAGTTTCTATTGGACAATGTTTTGACTTAGTTCTTATAGGCCTATAAATAGTTGCTCATACTTTTTACATTGTAAGCTTTTGAATATATTTTACACACATTATTGTGAGCTCGGTGAAGATCAATCCAAGTGCATTTCAATCTCTTCAATCAATACAAAATGATGATGATGGCGAAATCCTTTAGATTATATTTTATATGCTTATCATACATCGTTGTTCTTCCCTAAATATATCTAAACTGCTTCCACTCTTATATTCTGATAAATTAAATCTATAAATTGAGAAATTTAAAACCAATAATATGAAAATTCATAATGCTTTATTTATGTCTTCATACGTATGACTTGTGAACAATAGTTTGTAGTTGCAACATACTCAGCTTCAGCTGTAGAAGTTGAAACATAATTTTGCTTATTGGATGTCCAACTAACAACCTTATCATCCAAAAATTGATAACTCTCAGAAGTGCTTTTCCTATCAAATTTACATCATGGATTATCTGAATTTGTAAAGCTCGTGAGTTCAAAAATAGGTTCCTTAGGATACCAAAGACCCAAATTGGGTGTGCCTTTGAGACACCTAAGAATTCTCTTAACAACAGTTAAATGTGATTTTTCTGGATTTGCTTTATACCTAGCACCAAAACATATGGTAAACATAATATATGACCTACTTGTTGTCAAATACAATTAAGAATTAATTATATCTCTATAGGTTTTAACATCAACTAGTTTCCCAAAGGGATCAGACTCAATTCTTACCTTGGTGGCCATTGGTGTCATTGTTGTAGTGCAATCAATCATATTGAACTTTTTCAAAAGATCCTTAACTTATTTTATTTGATTGATGAAAATTCCATCAAAAGTTCGTTTAATTGGCAATCCTAAGAAAAAGTTAAGTTTCCCCATCACACTCATTTCAAAATGATTTTCAACAGTTTAGAAAAATTCTTGCAATATTTGGGATTTGTAGAGCCAAATATGATATCATTAACATATATTTTCACTAGAATCGGATCATCATTATCCTTCTTTAGAAATAAGGTTGTATCAATTTTATTTTTTTGAAATCCAGATTTAAGAAGAAATGTAGTCAGTCTCTTATTAACTCTAGGAGCTTGTTTATGACCACATAGTCCTTTATCGGGTAACATACATATGGTCTTGATGTTTGGCATCCTTTAAGACTTTAGGTTGCTCAATATAGACCACCTCATGTAATTCACCATTTAAGAATGCAGACTTCACATCCATTTGATAGACCTTGAAGTTCATAGGTGTTGTATAGGCAAGAAATATCCTAATAGCCTCTATTATAGCTACTGGTGCAAATGGTCCAACATAGTTTGTTCCTTCTTGTTGGAAGTAACTTTTAGCGACTAATATGTCTTTTTTTTCTTCTAATTATAATTCCATCTTCATCTTTCTTATTTATGAATACCTATTTTGTTCTTATGATTGATTCACCTTTTAGTCTAGGAATCAACCTCCAGACTTTGTTTCTCTAAAATTTTAGCAACTCTTATTGTGTAACAAGTACCCAGTCTAGATCTTGAAGTATTTCAGATGGCTTCCTTGGTTCAATCCTACTCAAAATATAAGAAATAAGCTATTATTAGCAGTTGCAGATTTTTAATACCTGATATAGATTCACCAATTATCTGATGGATATGATGATTTTAGTCTACTTGGCCATGATGGAAGGGGTTAATAATCTACTTGGTCATTTTGAACGTCACTTTGTTCACTTATAGGTATTTCGGTATTATTCTCTAAAGTAGATGTGCCTTGTGCTTTCTGATGCTCCTTCTCAGATACAAATATATCTGGAGCACTTTTTATCTCTGGTTGTGTAGAGTTAAAGTTTTAATTAGGCTGATCAAAGTTCTGACTCCCTTGTCCAAAAGTATTCTCTACAAAATTTGAAGGAGAAGAATCAAGAGACTCAGAAGGACCAACAATGTTTGTAATTTCAACACAAGGTTCTTCTGAATGAGGTACTTCATAATTTAGGGATTGTGAATTATTTTGTCCTTGAACTTGATAATCTACGAAGAAATTCAAAGTATCATGAAATAAGTTCTCGATAATCTACAGAGAAATTTAAAGTATCATGAAATAAGTTCTCGATAATCTGCAGAGAAATTCAAAGTATCATAAAATAATTTCTCAAATAGTGAATTGAGTTCTGAATCACTTGAACTTCTGGAAGTGGTAGATTCAGAAGTCATAGTCTTTGGCATAGGCTCTGAACTGATATGTTCATAAGCTTGAGTTACTTTGTCATCAAATGCAACATTATTGCTCTCTATGATTTGTTATAAACTCTATATGCCATAGAATTTGATGAATATCCAAAGAAAATTCCCTAATCAACTTTCTTGTCAAATTAGCACATAACATTTACAACTAGAATCATGAAGAAATTTAATATTAGGCTTTCTATGGTTTATAATCTCATAAGGAGTTTTATGTAGCCTCTTGTTGATGATGGATTTGTTTTGAGTAAAACATGTTGATATAGCTTCAGCCCATAGAATTGTTGGTAGATTAGAATATGCCAACAAAGTTCTAGCTGTTTCCACCAAAGTTCTGTTCTTCTTTCAACTACCCCATTTTGTTGTGGAGTTCTTACAACATAGAAATTATGAGAAATCCCAACTAAGCTAAAAAGGTATGCATTTTATCATTCTTCAATTCTTAGACATTGTCACTTGACCCTTTTTGCACTGGTAGTTGAAGAAACACTTGATGAGGGCTATAACAATCTCTGGAGCATCAACATTTGTTCTTAAAAACTCTACCAATGTATATCTTGAATACTCATCTACGATAACAAGTATGTTTTTCTTGTTATTGATACTTTGAACTCTCATGGACCACACATATGAAGTAGTTAAAGAGGTGATTTACACGAAGATTCCATCTTTGCCTTGTGTCAACTCCTCTTAATCTTTTCGATCTCACATACGGAGCATAGAGTGTCCTTTTCAAACCTATGCTCTAGAAATCCAACCATAAAATCATCTCTCATTAGCTTGTTGATGATATAGAAATTTTAATGTGATAACTTACTATGCCAAATCCAACTCTAATTTCTGGATGCCTTTGAGACCAGACATCTAACTTGACATATATCCTAAGTTGAAAAGTTGGAAGTGTAAAGAATATCACATCTTTTAGCACTTAGAATATTTTGACCATCTTTATCTTGAATTAAACATTTATCTGAATGAAATAGCACATCAAACCGTTTGTCACAAAATTGGTTTATGTGGAAAAGATTATGCTTCAGACCTTCCACAAAAGCAACTTCTAAAATTGTGACTTTCTTATTTGTCAGCACTCAATGTCCTTTAATATACCCTTCAATGTTATGCTCAAAAGTGACTATTCCACCATACTTTTCTTTGAATTTGGTCAATAAGCTCTTGTTTCCTGTCATGTGTCTTGAGCATTTGAATCTAAATACCACACATGACATTCTTGCAATAATGATCTCCAAGAGATTTAGGTACCCATTTTTGAATAAGTCCTTTTAAGTTATTATGAATTGAGTATGTGAGACTAGATGAAGCCATTTATTTGGTTTTGGGCTTCTACCTCCGAACAAGTATACTTGGAGCCTCAAGGATTTGTTCAAAAGTTAGTTTGTCTTTATACCAATATTGTCTAGTCCATTTAAACATAGAAGAACTCATTCTGAACTTATGTTGATGACAATATCATAAAGATGTGCAAATGCTTTCTATAAAACAGAATGATCATTCATACCAATACCCTCTCTGGGGTTATAAAATATAACACCCCATCACACACATTGCATATAACACATAATTCATTCAAATAAATACATGTATTACACCACTACGGTCCCTTGGTACAAGAAACTAATGTGTAAAATACACAATCCAAATATTCCAAAATACAAGTTCTTGTACTTTTTAACATATATCTTCAAAACTATATTCATCCATAAGTCGATCTTCATATAATTATGCGCATAGGAAAATAACTACATTTCCCCTTTTCCTTTACTATCATGTAACCCAGCTGTTTCTGCAATACATAGTTAAAAGACAAAATGAGGGTTAAACCTGAAGGTCTAGTGAGATCCCTTTTTTATTGTAATTGCAGGGTGAAAATCTCCAAAACTTTATTTAAAGTCAACTTTTCATATAAAGAGATCATAATCTCATAGTTCATAATCGACCAGCGCCCCTCTAGTTCCAAAGACCAGATTTTTACTTAAGAAAATATTTATTTATTAAACAGCAGTGCCAGAGCCGCTCTGGTTCCATTGACCAGAGCTTCTGGTCCTACCAACCAGAGCTCTTCTCTCAAACTCAAATTTACACTTGTATATAAAAGGGATGTTTCTCTAGTTCATAGATTAGAGCAAAGTCATGTACATAGAAAGGATGCAAATGTTCTCCAATTATAAAGAAATGTATAATTTGAAATCTTCTTCATGACCAAAGCCTCTGGTCCTACTAACCGGAACCTCTTGTTCAAATGCAAAGACCAACCAGAGCTCCTCTAGTTTAACTGTAAGGACCAACTAGAGCTCCTCTAGCACATCTTGTTTTGCCAAAGTCATTCCATGTAAATAGTTTCTAAGTTTGAAATAAGAGAAAGAAGTTTTATAAATAATTTCAAATACAACTTTTATGACACATAGTCTCTATACATATAGAGCCTCTGGGTCTAGACAAAGAATTGAAATTAAAGACTTTTATCATAGACAGAGATCTTTTGTTTGTCCTTAAAGAACAACCCAAAGTTTCTTTAACAACTTGTAGAACAATTAGAGCCCCTCTGGTTCCTTTCAAGGAACAACCAGAGCCCCTCTGGTTCCTCATAACTCTTTTCTAAACATTTTTAATCAAAAGCTCGGTTATCCAAAACCTCTTGCTATAAGCCAATTTTCCCTTCTCAATAACATCATTAATATCATTTCCAATAAGAGCAATATTCCTGAATCTTCAAATCACAAAGAAATAAGGACTCAGAACCATTGCAAGCTTAAGGGATATAATAGTAAGAGCTATAATAATAATCACATATAAAAATGCCACCCTTATATCCAAAGGTGCATCTCTCCTTGATATGCCACCCTTATATCCGAAGGTACATCTCTCCTTGATATGTCACCCTTATCTCATGGTACACCTCTCCTTGATACGCTACCCTTATTTCCTCATCAAAATCTACAGATTATTTCCAATCAGGGTAGACCTAAGTCACAATCGTGTTGAGGAACATCATCTATAGTTTTAGCCAATACCAGTTTCAAAACAGTTTTATACCGAAAGTTTGAAACTCAAGAACCAGTAGTTCATAAATCCACTTTCCAACTCAAAACCCTTTATTCCTTAAAATAGGATATCATCTCAACTGTTTTGAAAGAAGCTGATACTTCTTTGTATTACAAAAAATAGTTTTAAAACTCATATTCATAAAACTCAAATCAACTGCTAAAAACACTTTCCTTTCTTTATCAAAATCATCAATCAAATCCATATATTTCAAATATCAACATATAAGAATTTTAATAACAAAACTCACCTTCTATTCACAGATTTGAAGATGAATCACACAACAATCACTTCAAATAATCACAGAATCTTCTCTGAATAACTTCACACAACAACTCTCTCTCTCTCTCTCTCAAACACATACACACCGCCACGCCCTTTTTCTTTTTACAAAATAAGTAGGATAAGATTGATCTTATCCCCCCCCCCACACACACATATATATATATATATATTATCAAAGGCGGTGTATGTTTAATATTATAAAAACTTACAATGGTGGTGGAGGTTTAATATTATAAAACCTCCATCCTCCTACTTCTCCCTATCCAAGGATATGCACACATACACATATTTTAATAATTTTCATGTATGCACAGTAACACATACGCATACATATATCATCCATGCATTTTACCTATGCATATAATCAACCATCAAAAATAAATATGCACATTTTCACATATTCACATTATAATCACATAAATATTACCTCAACTGCTGCTGCCTTAAATCCCGGTTATCACATAAAACCTTGTATCTTTTGGATTACTTGTAAGTAGATTCAAAGAATGCTCAGTCTGACCCCTTTTTGAAATTCAGATCTTCTAACTCTTTAATCTTTTTATATAATTCAAGTCTTTCTTTTGACATGAATTTATTTTTATTTCTAAACTCTATGTTAGTGTCCTCTACCTTCGCAAAGGTTTTATTTAGTTCAACAATTTTTTTAATAAAATTTTGTCTAAAAATTTTGTTTTCTCTTTTTAAAGAATCTCTCTCTTTTTTCTTTTAAACACTTACATCTAGACTTGATTATTTCTTTTTTAATCATAAGCCTATTTACCAAGATCCTTTTCGCTTTTAGCTTTTTCTTAACTTCAACAAAACCATTTATTTTAGCAATGGTATCTCTAAATTCTTATTCAAGAGATAATTGTAATTGTGAAGAATCAAAGTCATTTTCCTCTTATGCAACATGCTCAGAGTTTGCCTCAGAAGAATCAGATTTTGCAACAGAACCATCATGAAAAATGTGCTTACTCATCTTTAGAATAAGAATAATCATCAAGCTAATTCTCTTTTTCTACCATGAGTCCTTGCCCTTGTTCCTTGTTTTTGGCCATCTACATCTTCCTTGCATAATAATCTAAATTCTTTAATTTTTTTATATGCATTCTCTTCTAATTGTAGCCTTTAGAACCTCAACTTCCACCTTCTTCTCTTCACCCTTATAACCCTTGAACTGTTTCCCTTTTTGTACTTATTATAAAAAGGTTTCCTTGCAAATTTCTTGTTGAATGCCTTGGAAATTTTTGCAAGGTTCTCAACTATTTGCGTCAACTTAATGTCAAAACTCTCACCATTAGAATCAGAATTACTTTAAGTCACAAGAAACCCTATTACCTTCTTTGAGGACATTGGGTACTTAGTACTTGTCTTGTGTTTCTTTTCTAATACAAGATGAAAAGAATCAGAAGCGCTCCATGAAGCTTTCTTTTCAGTCATTCTTTCTTTGAACCTATCCTCATTTTGGTTCAGAGTACCGAATATATCATGAATATTTTCTTTATTTAGATTTTGGTAACTTGTAAACTCTTAGAAAAGAACTCCCACTCAAGCCTCATGTATCTCAAGAATTTCATGTTGATCTCATTGTTTGTCTTATGAACACCATTCCTTCTGATTCTTTTGTCTTGTATGCCTCATATGCACCAATATAGTTGTTTAATTTATTCACCAAAGATTTATCTCCATCCACCATCTGAACTTCATCCCATATCTCTTTAGCCATTGTTGATCCAAACTCTCTCAGTGATTTGATGATGACCCTCTATACTTAGTAAAAAATACTTAGTTTTGTTTCTCTTTAGTTTTAGCGATCATCTCTGAGTCTGTTCAATGCTCGCTGAACATATATTGTAAACAACACTAGAACAAGTATCCCTTAAAGACAAAAATCACACCAAGGAAACCTTCAGCACTATCAAATATAGAGTTGAAAATAAAGACGGTTATTCATGATCTAAAACGGATCAGTGATAACAAGACGATCTACAACAAGTTGAAGTCTAATCAAGACCCATTGGTAGTTGAAGAAGTCATCAATGATTCCTTACTATCACTAATCAAAGAGTTTCTCAGCAAGATTAGTTTTTGTCTTTTCTTATTCGCACAAAAAGACAACCCTTATACTTTACACAAAAAGGTACATGTACGGAGTCACT
This sequence comes from Cynara cardunculus var. scolymus, assembly GCF_001531365.2. Taxonomy (NCBI): domain Eukaryota; kingdom Viridiplantae; phylum Streptophyta; class Magnoliopsida; order Asterales; family Asteraceae; genus Cynara; species Cynara cardunculus. Next base: position 8,659,461 of record NC_037541.1, read on the forward strand.
TTATTACCAGCAAACGTTCTTAACTTTGTAAGGCCAACTGTTCATATGCAGCCAAAATTTTGTATATCTAAAGACAAAGGACAAGCACTCCAATATAAGTTTTTCATGTGGTTTATACCATCTGATTTGCTTTAAATGCAATGGGTATAAATAGCTGAAAAGACTCCTCATCTCAACTACAACTTCTTCTTCCTCTAAAACTCTCTTATCACTTGTTCTTATCTTTCTTGTGTGTCTACTTAGTGATTCTCATAGATTGTTTAGATTAGATTTTATCTTATCTTATTCCACAACAATCTGTAAATTCTGTATTGATTTTCTCATATCAATAAATGAATTTATAAAGTAAAATTTGTATATTTATATTTAATCCCCCTTCTACAAACTATTATATCTATAAACTCTTGTAGAACCCTTTTAGGACCAACAGTCGTCTTCAAACTATCCAATATGTTGAAGATTTCATTTGGTAAGGCAATGGTTAACAATGTCAAAGCTCTGTTGTCAGCCTTAACTTTCTTCTTTTTCTTGTCATCATAATCTTTCTTATCTTTCTTGATCTGAGATGTTGGTATTGCATATGTTTTATCAGTAGCAACAATAGTAGGAATGTTCACATATGACTCATAAGCACCCTTTGTTATGGATTTCATGAGATCTTAATCGATGTTATCCAAGAATTGTACCATTCTAATTCCCCATTAATGATATTTTCCATAGAAAAGTGTAAGAGATTTGGTTTCCAATCCAATACTCAAAGTTTCTTTCGACTTTTTTAGATCTTAATCTTTACACGATTGAATTGGCAAATTGATTCACAAACTTCACGATCCTATAATCAAATTGATCAAAAATGACTTTGAATTGATCCAATTACAATCACTTGGCTCTGATACCAATTCAAAGTTTCTAAAGATCTGAGAATGAATGATCTAACTATTACCTAGTTAATATAATGCGGAGTATAGTGGAATCACAAAATATACTCAAGAACAGTAGTATGGATCAATGACGTAGTTATCATGTCATTCACTAATCATAAGATTACAAGCAATGAGAGTTAAGAATCTTGAGAGAGAAGAGTTCAGAATCTAGAATGAAAAATTCTTTAAGCAGAAGAGAATTCTATTACAATTGACATGAATAACTTGCTTACAATTACAGGAGAGAGACTTTATATTCATATTACATGACAATTAAGTTGGTTAACAACTAAACTAGAAGTTTGCCACGTGCTTCATTAACTCTTCTAAATGGCGGAACTCTTCTAATCTTGATTAGAGATCTGATTAGAGTAGAACTTCTTCTGGTTCTTCAAGATATCATAAGTCTGAGTCGCTACTTCAGATTTAAGGGTAGTCCATCTAGATCTCTAACTCTTAAGGTCCAGAGCTTTGACTCTTCTTCAACACTTAGTGTTTTCAAAGAACATTTTCTCTGATCCATATTCCATATAAATTTGGTTCTAACAAACTTTGATGGCCTTTGATCCACCTTAAATGTGCACCCGCTCGTCAAAAATCCTAAATCCGTGACTGGACTTAGAGTGAATATGTGAAAGTTTGATGCATTATAAAACCATACGTGAAATTGTACTGTTGCATGTATTGCATTACCTTTTATAGTTTCACATGTGAATCAATATGTATGATACATGTAAAACATTGTATTTGTTTCACATGTGAAATTATATATGTTTCACTTATCGACATCTATTTCACATGTAAAATAATATTGTCACTACAACAAAATCAGTTTTGTAGTGCCAAACGACTATATATAGTAATGGACTTCTTATAAGACTTAAATTTATATTATCAATATAAAGATGTTAAATAGGATGTGATTACGTATTTCGACATTCTAACATGTTTTATATGACACTTTTATAATAAAATGTTCTACAAGCTTTTTTATATGACATGCTTGAAAAGTGTCATATTAACATACCTTCATATTTAGACAAAAAGTTGATTATCTGCAACTCAAACCGGCCCCATACATATATATTTATATTGGACACTTGTTTTTATAAGACATTTCAAATAATTTCATATAAAAAAATACCAATAGAACATTTGATTTCAAAATTGTCCTAAAAACCTTGTTAGGACTCCTAAAAGTGTTTTATTTAACATATTATAAAAGTGTTTTATTTAACATATTATAACACATTATTATATGAATAAAAGTTTTGTTCTATAAGAAGACTAAGTCTTAAAATAAAACAGTTTACTGAAACATTTAGACAATTTGGTGTCCTATAAGTTCATTCTGTGTAGTAAGTATTGTAATACATATACTGCTTCACATGTATTTTATTACATATATCTGTTCACATGTGAAACAATAATTTGAACTATATTATAAAGCATTCAGGTAAAATTCTTAACAACGACTAAATAAGTAATAAGTAATCCTTAGTAATGCATAATCTCTTGAGTTACAAGTTATAAGTAATTACGATATACGCACGATTTCTTGAAATTTTTTAAACTCCATAAACTAACTAATAACCAACTAGTAAACACTTCGAATGTATTCGTGATTGGGTCATCGGATTTAATAGTCCTTTGGTACTTTATATTATCAACTAAACATATGTGTCAATTAGTCTGCCTTAGTTATTGATCCTACAGTAGATCATACTTCAGTTGTTGACCATAAGTCATAGGAGTATTCATCTAAACCGCCAAATCGCACAAACCGCTCACAATTGACAGCACCGCACCACAAAGTACGGTTTAGAACTTCCACGATGCAGTTTTTCGTTTTTATCAAACTGCATTATGCAGTGTGATTTACGGTTTTGAGTTATCAAATTGCGGTTCAAACCACACCGTAGAACACATTATATATATATATATATATAATTGCTAAATTTATGTAATATTTTTAATCTTTTTTCTCCATGGTCCATTAATAGGTACGAAGTTTTGGAGTTTGATTATTAACATTAATAAATTGTAGCTCAATAATCCATTAGGCTCTTTTAGGCTTTAATCAACATTCAACACACGATTTCAACACTTTTTTTGAATTCTATGTTGATCTACGATTTCTGCCTTCGACCTTAAGTTACTTTCAAGTTTCAATTACACCAAACCGCACCGTAAACACCCCTGATCGGATTATCAATTACAGGCCTTGAGTTATTCAATCAGTTTCAATGCATATAACTCAAGATAATCTAAGTGTTTATCAATTGTTGTTAATCATCAAAGTTTACAATTGGGCTCAACAACACTATTTTTCGTATATGAATGAAACCATAAAACTTATTGAGCGAATCAGTTGACTAGTTGCATATATCTCAGAAGCTAAAAGATCAAGGACAAACAAGGGCAAGAGAAAGGTCTAGATATGCTAAATGTAGTGGAATTCAGTTACGTTTAAGTGGGTTTCAGTATTTGACTGTTGTTTTAGTTAATGTCTTAGTTCTATATGGGACGAACTAGAGACGCTTATACATTTATTGTTCAATTTCAATTGTAAATGATGTGCTATAAGTTGATTCAGTATTTGGGAGTGTTTCGCTATACAGATTGTGGTGAAAAATTTTGTTGACTACAAATATCAGGAAGAAAAGTACGGTGTAAGTATCCGTGGTGAAAATATATGTACCAAATCTCCATCACAATTGGTTCATGTATGCCTTTCACACACGACTTTTCCTCAAGTAGAATCATTATCTATCTAATTCGGTACGAACTTTGGAAAGTGGTATGAATAGACTTCATTTAATTTCAAACGTTCTTGAAAGAGACTACCATAGTTTTGTGAGTCATAAGTCAACAAAAAGCAAAAAAAAAATACGACTTGATGAAGAAAAATTGTAATTTAGATGAATGTTATTAAGTCACAATAATATTTATAGTAAAATAAAAATATATTTTATTATTTATTACAATCTAAAATCATGGTATACCACAATTTTAAATAGTGGGTGTTAATAATAATAACGAGTTATTAAGAAGCAACCGTAAAATTTGACTTATTTATATTATATTATAAATTATTTGATAAAAACTTTTAAAAATTATTTTTTATGTACGAAGTACTGTTTATTAATGCATATTACTTAAAATTTATTATTACAAGTAAATTGTGCACAATTACAACTTATTAAAGCTCCATATTTGAATTCGTGTAACTAACTGCAGATAAACATAATCAAATATTGGATAAACATCTCATTTTAAATATAAAAAATCTAAATTATAATTAAGATAATCATTGATTCTTAATAGAATATTTTAGTTATTATTTTTATAAAAAATTATATTATTAAACCTAAATTAAATTTTTTTCTACTAAACTTAAATTAAATTATAATTAAAAAATTGAATTAAGAAAATTACACCAAAACACAAGAACTTTTAAAAAAGTTAATTTGATACTGATATCGGTATATTTTTTTAAAAAAATTTATAATATTTCAAATTTATATTTTATTTAAAAATAAAAATATTATCGTTTTCTCAAAACCAAATAAAACCGTATTATATCGACATAAAAAATGAATAAAATGAAATACTGAAATCAAGATATATTTCGATGCATTACACGAATATCCTTCTAATTTAAGGTAAGGAATTAGATGATATATTTCTTGTTCTTGATTGCATCCAACTCCTACAAATATAATTTTTGTTTTTTTTTAGAAAATAAAAAGAAAATCAATCGATTAAATAATACTAGAAGTGTACTCGCGCAATGCAGCGAGATACATTGTGATTTTAATATTTCATTTATTTTTTATATCAGTCGATGTTATAATATGGTTTTATGTGATTTTAAGAAAACGATGATGTTTTTATTTTTGAATAAAATATATGTTTGAAGATATCATAAAAATTTGACAAAAGCATATCGATATTAGTATCAAATTAACTATTTGAAATTCCTCATTTTTTGTGTAATTTTTTAATTCAATTTTTTTATAATTTAATTTATGTACAATAATGAAGTAATTTATATTTGGTTTAGTAATATAATTTTTTTATAAAGATAATAATTATTTATTTTGTTGGAACTCGATAATTATTCTAATTATATTTTAGATTTTTTATATTTTAAAATGAGATACTAAATTAGAGACACAGATGACTTCTGGTGCGATCAAGGTTGCGAGCCAAGTCACCCTTACATCACTAAGCACCCTCACGTGTATTATTGCATGTGATAAGTGTGTTCTTGATGTAATATTATAATATATCACATGCGATACTAAATCATATATGCAAACAACCTTTTACGTGACCTATGCATGACATTTCGTCCGCACATCACCATGTCCCCTCACGTGTATTATCACATGTGATAAGGGTGTTCTTGTATTTTTGTAAAATTGAGGTGTTCTCCTTTGAACCTCCACACACACACACACACACACATATACATATATATATGGGCAGGTTCAAACAAGAACGCTAAGAAAACAAGAAAAATGTCGTTAATATACAAAATTATATATGATTCACATAACAAATCATACATGATCCGAGCGATTTTACCCTGCGAATTAAGTGGCCTCAAAAGTCGTCCACTTCCATTTAATGTAAAATCTCATGTGATTTTGTCAAAGTTCTAAAAAAGAAGGAGCCACTTTGTCGCCACATTAACCCCATGGGCGTGGACATAAGGCATGGATCCCGTTATGGCGTGTCATGGCACGTTATGGATTTAAATGGCGTTACACATTATAAGGCGTTACAAGGCTTGGGGGATTTGAAAATTTTAAAACTTACTAGCAATTAATGTAAATAACTAAATTTAACCTTATACACAATTTACCATTAAAAAAGCCCTAAATTTTACCTATTACTCTCACCTTCTCATGATCATGCTCTCAACACACGACAAAGTTGAAGACTTCGATTTGAAGTTCTGAACACGATCTAAACACAAGTATTTTGAATTAACCTTTTCTCCTTAATCCTTTTGATTTTTGACTCACCTGTTCGAAGTTGGTTTTATTTGAATGTTATTTATTATTGGAAAGAAATCAGTTAATTGCTTAAGGGTTTTATCCGAACAAAGGCTGACCGGATTAAGTTTAATCGGACAAGGGTCGGGCGATTAAGC
>NC_037541.1:8666298-8672282 GCF_001531365.2 Cynara cardunculus var. scolymus
TGATTTGAATAATCTGAATGCTTGGCATTGAAAAGTGGAAAGGTACTGGTAATATTTTCCCTATTTGTTCATATATTTGTTATATATATGAAAAAATTGTTTTTCATGAAGATTTTGGTGATTTTCACCCTGTAATAACATAAATAGGGTATCTCACTAAACCTTTCGGTCTAACCCTCGTTTTGTGATTTTAACTATGTATTGCAGGAGGTTCGGACGGTAAGGGAAAAGGGAAAATTTGATATTTTCCTATATGCATTTCTACATGAAGATCTGTCTTGATGTACAGTTTTGATTAATTAGTACAATAAATGTATTTGAATTTTTGGACCTTGTATTTGGTTATAATAAATTCTTGTACTAAGGGACCTGAATGGGATAATACCATGTATTTCTTTCGTATGAAATATGTGTTACATGCAATGTGTGGGTTGGGGTGTTGCAGAAAGTGGTATCAGAGCCTGAGTTTAAGGGATTTAGGTATTTAACAGCATGATACCTAAACTTAAACTATTTTATTGCATGTTAAGGGTCCCAGACATAGTTAGCTCCATTGGAAATAAATATGATGGGTTGAAAGAAAAGTGTGTAAGGTAAATTTTAATTACATCTGGCCAGTGTAATTATGAATTTACAGGTACACATTTGAACTTGAATATTTCATTATATTTGGGAATGTGAATATGTGATTATTAACACAAAAATCTGTAGATGTCTAGCCGAACCCGAAGATTTGAAAGAATGACTCATCCATAATCTGAGGAAAGGGAAGAATCGCCTGTTAATCTTTCGACTAGCACGTCTGGAAATAGAGGACGAGGAAGAGCAAAGGGACGAGGCAGAGGAAGAAGTCAGTCTTAGGGAAGGGGTCGGACTGAAGTACATTCTGAACATGAAGAATCCCACTCTGGGAATGTTCAGGAAAGATCAGTACCACACCCTAACTATGTAACCAGGGACATGTTGGCTGAAGAAATGGAGAAGTTGCGGGAAACTTTGACTTCTATTATGGGAATTCCAKCCAGGGTAGAGACAGAAAGAATAGAAGTTCATCCCTCGATGCAGTTACTCACAACAAGGAGGGGGATATTAAAATGTTTTTGGCATGTAAGCCACCAACATTTTCTGGAGAAAGAGATCCAGTGAAAGCTGTGTGCTGGATTAAAGAAATGGAATCAGTATTTAACACCATTCGGTGTCCGGAAACAAATAAAGTTCAATTTGCTATTTCTGTATTAAAGTCAAATGCTTTGTTCTGGTGGGAAGTTGAATCATTAGCCAGGACGGATGTTTTACAAACATTATCTTGGGCAGAATTTGTGAATCGATTTAAAGAACAATTTTACCCTAAGACAGCTGTACGACAAATAGAAGAAGATTTCCTGAAATTAGAGCAAGGAAATGGAACAGTTCGAGAGTATACCGAGAAATTCATTGAATACTCTCGATTTGCCGAGCACTATGTTTCATTAGAATCCAGGAAGATAGAAACATATATTTGGGGTTTGAAACCCTCAATCAGAGAGTTTGTAATTGCCATGAACCCCAATAGCTTTTCATTAACGGTAGACGCGGCTGAAGTGACCGAATGAAATAAAAATCGACAGCCAGAAGGAAAGATTGTAGAGAAGAGAAAATGGGAGGGGCCCTCATCTTTTAGAGGGCCGAAAACTGTAAGATATGATAACAGATCTGAGCAGAAGATTAGTGAGAAAGTCTGCTCACAGTGTCGACAGATTCACCAGGGTGAATGCAAGATGGATCTAAGGAAATGTTATAAGTGCGGCGAAGCACGTCATCTGTCTAGAAATTGTCCAGCTAATCGAAGGTGTTTTAATTGCAATTCTCCGAATCATATTAAACCAAATTGTCCTTTGTTAAGAACTCCGCAGATAACAATGGGGAGTAACGCATCGGGTACTCGGGGAAGGCCTACAGTGAACAGAGGAGGGCAAGGAGGGGCGCGAGGACGGTCCTTCCAGATGACTAAGAACGAGGAAGAAGCATCACCGGATGTAGTAACATGTACATTCCTTCTTAATTAAATACATGCTAAGGTGTTATTTGACTCTGGTGCAAACTTTTCGTTTGTATCACCAATGTTTGCTCAAACTGCATGTTTGAATTATGTGTTCTTGATGATGAATTAGTAGTTGACACTGCTAATAGTCAGTAAACTGTTACTAGTGTGTTCAATAACTGTATTATTGTTATTGAGGGCTGTGAACTTCCGATCCGGTTATTTCCCATGCCGATGAAAGAATTTGATGTAGTAGTAGGTATGGACTGGTTGGYAAGRTATCAKGCTAGTATTGTYTGTAATCAGAAAATGATCAGAATTGTTCTGCCAGACCAAGGAACAGTTATTATTTATGGTGATCGTCAGAATCACCATACCAGTATTTTGTCAGTAATGAAAGCCYAGAAAAGTATTCGGAAGAAATRCCAAGGATGTTTGGCATATGTAATTGATCTGAAGAAAGAAAAGGGAAAAGAAGAATCAATTCCGATTGTTAATGAATATCCAGAAGTCTTTCCAAAAGACTTATCTGGATTACCACCAGATAGAGTCATTAAGTTCCGAATTGATTTAGTACTAGGGGCTGCACCAGTAGTAAAGGCGCCATACCGTTTAGCTCCATCTGAATTAAAAGAATTGATTGCACAATTGAAAGATTTATCTGATAAGGGATTTATTAGGCCCAGCACTTCACCTTGGGGTGCTCCGGTCTTATTCGTCAAGAAGAAGGATGAGTCTATGCGAATGTGTATAGACTATCGTGAATTGAATAAGTTGACAATCAAAAACAAATATCCTTTACCGATGATTGATGATTTGTTTGACCAATTGGTGGGAGCAAGTTATTTCTCCAAGATTGATTTAAGGTCAGGGTATCATCARCTCAAAGTCAGGGAAGAAGATGTCGCCACAACAACATTTAGAACAAGGTACGGGCATCACGACTTCTTAGTTATGCCATTCGGCTTAACTGATGCGTCACAGCCTTTATGGATTTAATGAATAGAGTATGTAAAGAGTATCTTGATAAATTCGTTATTGTATTTATCGATGATATTCTTATATACTCTAAGACCAAAGAAGAGCACATTGAACATCTTCGTCTGATATTGGAATTGTTGAGAAAAGAAAAGTTGTACGCAAAATTTTCTAAATGTGAGTTTTGGTTAAGAGAAGTTCAATTCTTGGGTCATGTCATCTCAGAAGCAGGGGTAAAAGTGGATCCAGCAAAAGTAGAGGCAGTTGCAAAATGGGAAGCTCCGAAAAATCCTTCTGAAGTCCGAAGCTTCTTAGGATTGGCTGGTTATTATCGTAAGTTTATTCAAAACTTTTCTAAAATAGTCGTGCCATTAACTAAGTTGGCTCGGAAGAACGTTAAATTCCAGTGGGAAGGAGAACAACAAAAAGCCTTCCAATTATTAAAAGATTATCTTTGCAGTGTACCAGTATTAACTCTACCAGATGGATCTAAAGACTTTGTGGTTTACAGCGATGCATCAAAGTTAGGGTTAGGATGTGTTCTGATGCAGAGAGAAAAAGTGATTTCTTATGCATCAAGACAATTGAAAGATCATGAGAAGCAGTATCCAACCCATGACATGGAATTAGCTGCAGTGGTGTTTGCTCTGAAAATATGGAGGCATTATCTTTTGGGAACAAAGTGTCATATTTACACTGATCAAAAAAGTTTACAACATTTGTTCAGCCAGAAAGAATTGAATATGCGACAGCGTCGGTGGATTGAACTAGTTAATGATTATGATTATGAGATCCTTTACCACCCAGGAAAAACAAACGTGGTAGCTGACGCTTTGAGCAGAAAAGAAAAGAGCGGAACCATTAAAGCTGTGGCAATGAGAATGAATTTGATCCCCGGCATTCGTAAGGAAATTCAGAGATGCCAACAAGAAGCTATTAAAGAAGAATTTGTTAAAGTAGAAAGGTTGGGTAAGATGATTTCAACCTTCGAACAGAATAATGAAGGATTAATGTGCTTTCAAGGGCGAGTTTGGGTACCATGTTTTGGAAATATCTGAAATATGATATTAAATGAAATCCATAAGTCCCGATACTCTATTCATCCAGGCACCAATAAGATGTATAGAGATTTGAAACCTTTTTATTGGTGGCCAGGATTGAAAAGAGACAGCTCGATATGTGGAATAGTGTTTGACATGTTTACAGGTTAAGATTGAACATCAGAAGCCGTATGGAAGTCTTCAATCTTTAGAGATATGGAAATGGGATCACATTACTATGGATTTCGTTATGAAGTTACCTCGAACTCTAAGGGGATACGACGGAATTTGGGTAATTGTTGATCGTCTGTCCAAATCTGCGCATTTTCTGCCAATAAGAGAGAAGTACTCTTTAGAAAAGCTGGCGCAGATTTATATCAAAGAAGTTGTTACCAGACACGGTGTTTCATTATCTATTATCTTTGATAGAGATAGTCGGTTTACTTCAAAGTTCTGGGAAGGGTTACAGAAAGCTTTGGGATCTGAAATTCGACTAAGTACAACTTATCATCTGCAAACTGATGGCCAGAGTGAAAGAACTATCAAGACTCTCGAAGATATGTTGAGAAGTTGTATTATTGACTTCGGGGGATCGTGAGAAGATCACTTGCCATTAATAGTGTTTGCATATAACAATAGTTACCATTCCAGCATCCAAGCGACCCCGTATGAAGTGTTGTATGGACGTAAATGCTGAACGCCGTTGTGTTGGAATGAGGTGGGTGAAAAACAGCTGACGGGTCCTGAGATTATCCAAGAAACTTCTGAAAAGATCGAACGGATTCGTGAAAGAATCAAAACAGCACAAGATAGCCAGAAAAGTTATGATAACAATCGTTGAAAATCGATTCAATTTGATATAGGTGATTTTGTGATGTTAAAAGTTTTGCCATGGAAGGGTGTTATCAGATTTGGAAAGAAAGGAAAGCTCAGTCCGAGGTATGTAGGGCCGTTCAGAATATGGAAGCAAATTGGGCCAGTGGCATATCAGTTAGAGCTACCAGAAGAACTGAGTCTGATTCACAAAACTTTCCACGTGTCAAATCTGCGTAAATGTTTGGCGGATCCGAGTCTAGTTATACCGATGCCAGAGATTAAATTAGATAATAAACTGAACTTTATGGAAACACCGAAAGCTGTAGTTGACCGAAAGATCAGGGTATTAAGAAATAAAGAAATAGGACTGGTAAAGGTTCAGTGGAAGTTTCACAAAGGATCGGAAGCAACATGGGAACTAGAGTCAAAGATGAGATCAGAATACCCTTGGCTTTTTGATTAAAGGAATTTCGGGATGGAATTCTTTTGAGGGATAGATAATGTGATAACTAGGTCCTGGTTAACACCAAAGATAATAAATACGTGATTATCTGACTAAATGATTATGTGACAGCATGATAAATTACTATATTTAATCATTCTAGTATGTGAAAAATTATGTGCATAATATAGATGCATGTATGGAGGTATGTATATGTGGCAAGACCAAATGAAATGCATGGTACGTATGCATGAGCATACATGCATGGGAGATTTCTTTTGTAAGCATACACATGGAGTACGGCTCTAGTAGCCGACTTTCCCTAAAGGGAAAGTATAAAAGGAGGTTGAAGCCTCCATTCTCTTCTTCTTGCCTATTTTTTTAAAAAAAAGTTGTGTGATTTAAGGATAGAGGGAGTTGACTGGATTTCAAGTATCTGATTTCAAGAAGGTTGTTTTCAAAAGGCTTGTTAAGGTGAGTGATTTCTAAACCTTTTTGCATGAAACTTGTTACTGGTTTTATTTGAATGTTATTTATTATTGGAAAGAAATCAGTTAATTGCTTAAGGGTTTTATCTAAACAAAGGCTGACCAGATTAAGTTTAATCGGACAAGGGTCGGGCGATTAAGCCCTAAACCGATCAAGCGTTAAGCGGTTTAGTTTTAAACCGGTTAAGCTTTGAGCGAGT